>NC_139226.1:141963382-142446818 GCF_055691185.1 Crinia signifera | reverse complement strand
TAGGTACAAGTGTCTGCCCCTCCCTCCAGAATGTAAGCTCTCTCGAGCAGGGCCCTCTGCCCCCAACCAATATACACAGGTACAAGTGTCCTGCCCCTCCTCCAGAATGTAAGCTCTCACGAGCAGGGCCCTCTGCCCCCAACCAATATACACAGGTAAAAGTCTGCCCTCCCTGTAGGTACAAGTGTCTGCCCCTCCCTTCAGAATGTAAGCTCTCACGAGCAGGGCCCTCTGCCCCCAACCAATATACACAGGTACAAGTGTCTGCCCCTCCCTCCAGAATGTAAGCTCTCGAGCGGGCCCCCATATACACAGGTACAAGTGTCTGCCCTCCCTCCAGAATGTAAGCTCTCACGAGCAGGGCCCTCGCCCCCAACCAATATACACAGGTACAAGTGTCTGCCCCTCCCTCCAGAATGTAAGCTCTCACGAGCAGGGCCTCTGCCCCCAACCAATATACACAGGTACAAGTGTCTGCCCCTCCCTTCAGATTGTAAGCTCTCACGAGCAGGGCCCTCTGCCCCCAACCAAATATACACAGGTACAAGTGTCTGCCCCTCCCTCCAGATTGTAAGCTCTCACGAGCAGGGCCCCTCCCAAATATACACAGGTACAAGTGTCTGCCCCTCCCTCCAGAATGTAAGCTCTCACGAGCAGGGCCTCTGCCCCCAACCAATATACACAGGTACAAGTGTCTGCCCCTCCCTCCAGAATGTAAGCTCTCACGAGCAGGGCCCTCTGCCCCCAACCAATATACACAGGTACAAGTGTCTGCCCCTCCCTCCAGAATGTAAGCTCTCACGAGCAGGGCCCTCTGCCCCCAACCAATATACACAGGTACAAGTGTCTGCCCCTCCCTTCCAGAATGTAAGCTCTCACGAGCAGGGCCCTCTGCCCCCAACCAATATACACAGGTACAAGTGTCTGCCCCTCCCTCCAGAATGTAAGCTCTCACGAGCAGGGCCCTCTGCCCCCAACCAATATACACAGGTACAAGTGTCTGCCCCTCCCTTCCAGAATGTAAGCTCTCACGAGCAGGGCCCTCTGCCCCCAACCAATATACACAGGTACAAGTGTCTGCCCCTCCCTTCAGAATGTAAGCTCTCACGAGCAGGGCCCTCTGCCCCCAACCAATATACACAGGTACAAGTGTCTGCCCCTCCCTCCAGAATGTAAGCTCTCACGAGCAGGGCCCTCTGCCCCCAACCAATATACACAGGTACAAGTGTCTGCCCCTCCCTCCAGAATGTAAGCTCTCACGAGCAGGGCCCTCTGCCCCAACCAATATACACAGGTACAAGTGTCTGCCCCTCCCTCCAGAATGTAAGCTCTCACGAGCAGGGCCCTCTGCCCCCAACCAATATACACAGGTACAAGTGTCTGCCCCTCCCTTCAGAATGTAAGCTCTCACGAGCAGGGCCCTCTGCCCCCAACCAATATACACAGGTACAAGTGTCTGCCCCTCCCTTCAGATTGTAAGCTCTCACGAGCAGGGCCCTCTGCCCCCAACCAATATACACAGGTACAAGTGTCTGCCCCTCCCTTCAGAATGTAAGCTCTCACGAGCAGGGCCCTCTGCCCCCAACCAATATACACAGGTACAAGTGTCTGCCCTCCCTCCAGAATGTAAGCTCTCACGAGCAGGGCCCTCTGCCCCCAACCAATATACACAGGTACAAGTGTCTGCCCCTCCCTCCAGAATGTAAGCTCTCACGAGCAGGGCCCTCTGCCCCCAACCAATATACACAGGTACAAGTGTCTGCCCCTCCCTCCAGAATGTAAGCTCTCACGAGCAGGGCCCTCTGCCCCCAACCAATATACACAGGTACAAGTGTCTGCCCCTCCCTTCAGAATGTAAGCTCTCACGAGCAGGGCCCTCTGCCCCCAACCAATATACACAGGTACAAGTGTCTGCCCCTCCCTCCAGAATGTAAGCTCTCACGAGCAGGGCCCTCTGCCCCCAACCAATATACACAGGTACAAGTGTCTGCCCCTCCCTTCAGAATGTAAGCTCTCACGAGCAGGGCCCTCTGCCCCCAACCAATATACACAGGTACAAGTGTCTGCCCCTCCCTTCAGATTGTAAGCTCTCACGAGCAGGGCCCTCTGCCCCCAAACAATATACACAGGTACAAGTGTGTGTGCCCCTCCCTTCAGATTGTAAGCTCTCACGAGCAGGGCCCTCTGCCCCCAAACAATATACACAGGTACAAGTGTGTGTGCCCCTCCCTTCAGAATGTAAGCTCTCACGAGCAGGGCCCTCTGCCCCCAACCAATATACACAGGTACAAGTGTCTGCCCCTCCCTCCAGAATGTAAGCTCTCACGAGCAGGGCCCTCTGCCCCCAACCAATATACACAGGTACAAGTGTCTGCCCCTCCCTTCAGAATGTAAGCTCTCACGAGCAGGGCCCTCTGCCCCCAACCAATATACACAGGTACAAGTGTCTGCCCCTCCCTTCAGAATGTAAGCTCTCACGAGCAGGGCCCTCTGCCCCCAACCAATATACACAGGTACAAGTGTCTGCCCCTCCCTTCAGATTGTAAGCTCTCACGAGCAGGGCCCTCTGCCCCCAAACAATATACACAGGTACAAGTGTTGCCCCTCCCTTCAGAATGTAAGCTCTCACGAGCAGGGCCCTCTGCCCCCAAACCAATATACACAGGTACAAGTGTGTGCCCCTCCCTTCAGAATGTAAGCTCTCACGAGCAGGGCCCTCTGCCCCCAAACAATATACACAGGTACAAGTGTGTGTGCCCCTCCCTTCAGAATGTAAGCTCTCACGAGCAGGGCCCTCTGCCCCCAAACCAATATACACAGGTACAAGTGTGTCTGCCCCTCCCTTCAGAATGTAAGCTCTCACGAGCAGGGCCCTCTGCCCCCAAACAATATACACAGGTACAAGTGTCTGCCCCTCCCTTCAGAATGTAAGCTCTCACGAGCAGGGCCCTCTGCCCCCAACCAATATACACAGGTACAAGTGTCTGCCCCTCCCTTCAGAATGTAAGCTCTCACGAGCAGGGCCCTCTGCCCCCAACCAATATACACAGGTACAAGTGTCTGCCCTCCCTTCAGAATGTAAGCTCTCACGAGCAGGGCCCTCTGCCCCCAACCAATATACACAGGTACAAGTGTCTGCCCCTCCCTTCAGAATGTAAGCTCTCACGAGCAGGGCCCTCTGCCCCCAACCAATATACACAGGTAAGGGCCCCTGCCCCCAACCAATAACACAGGTACAAGTGTGCCCCTCCCTTCAGAATGTAAGCTCTCACGAGCAGGGCCCTCTGCCCCCAACCAATATACACAGGTACAAGTGTCTGCCCCTCCCTTCAGAATGTAAGCTCTCACGAGCAGGCCTCTGCCCCCAACCAATATACACAGGTACAAGTGTCTGCCCCTCCCTTCAGAATGTAAGCTCTCACAGAGCAGGCCCTCTGCCCCCAACCAATATACACAGGTACAAGTGTCTGCCCCTCCCTTCAGAATGTAAGCTCTCACGAGCAGGGCCCTCTGCCCCCAACCAATATACACAGGTACAAGTGTCTGCCCCTCCCTTCAGAATGTAAGCTCTCACGAGCAGGGCCTCTGCCCCCAACCAATATACACAGGTACAAGTGTCTGCCCCTCCCTTCAGAATGTAAGCTCTCACGAGCAGGGCCCTCTGCCCCCAACCAATATACACAGGTACAAGTGTCTGCCCCTCCCTTCAGAATGTAAGCTCTCACGAGCAGGGCCCTCTGCCCCCAACCAATATACACAGGTACAAGTGTCTGCCCCTCCCTTCAGAATGTAAGCTCTCATGAGCAGGGCCCTCTGCCCCCAAACAATATACACAGGTACAAGTGTGTGTGCCCCTCCCTTCAGAATGTAAGCTCTCATGAGCAGGGCCCTCTGCCCCCAACCAATATACACAGGTACAAGTGTCTGCCCCTCCCTTCAGAATGTAAGCTCTCACGAGCAGGGCCCTCTGCCCCCATGTGCTCTTCCATCTCCTACTCCCGGACTACGCTGACGCCTAACTCTCAGTTTTTGCCATTCTGCTGTTTATGTCAATGTCCTACCTACCACGTGGTAGATGTATTCCCAATGTTGACATTGTGCATGTCAATTTTATTTTGTCGACAGTTCATTGACTGTTGACTGAGACATTTTCAACCTATCATACAGATACCATCTTTTACCATATGTCGCTGCTTTCTTGTTTTGCGCATTTGTTAATGTACTCTGTCAGGCGCTGCAGAACCCTTGTTGCACCATAAAAATAAACAGTAATAACAATAGCACCAGTTTCCTGCGCCAAGTACAGCGTTACCGTACAGCGTTACCGTGCAGCGTTACCGTGCAGCGTTACCGTGCAGCGTTACCGTGCAGCGTTACCGTACAGCGTTACCGTACAGCGTTACCGTGCAGCGTTACCGTGCAGCGTTACCGTACAGCGCACCTGTTATAAATGATTGGCAGCTCCTGCTCCATAGTTTATGTAGATTATTCTACCAAATATTAGCTGTACTCAGGGGGTGATTCAGCGTGTCTCAGAAGGGGCCGCATGATTTCTCTCCCCTTTGGCCACATGCGAGAGGATGGTACCGAGGGGATTCGGTGGCAGAGGGCCGGGTGGCGTTTATGGGCTCGCTAAGCATAGAACGACCACTGCTTAGCGAGTGGTGTTGAATCACCCCCTCAGTTTGCAGCATTAATGCAAAGCGCAGAGCCGCCTCACACGGAGTGTTGTGTTAGTGTGTGTGTGTACAATTGTGTACAAAGTGCGACTCTGCCCCTTGCTGTTGGCTATTATAATACGTTCCGACACTGAATGGCAATGTTGGCGCTCGTAGTGACAGCGTGGAAATGTTTTACTCCCCACCCCGGGCCGTCATATCTGTCTGTGTGACTTTGAAGTGTAGTGGCTGTGACGGCCTGGAACCATTCCTCCGTGTTCCGTTATTAAAATCCGCAGTGTTATTTCTCACTCGCTACTCTTCCCCTCTCTGTCACACAACACATTTCACGCCCTGTGAACATGGATCATTTTGCGCTGACCTAATAGTAGGATGATCTGCCGGTGACATTAATTACAGTATGAAATGTGTCGGGTTACGCTGAAGAATGGGTTTCGTCTTAATTGCATTTCACATCTAGTTTATTTGCTGTGCCGGGTGTGCGCACAGCGAGGGATTAGCACAGCGTGCCGCACACGTTCGGCTCTCCAGGCCACTTAGCACAGACATCATCCGCTTCGGGGGGCGAATCTATCAGCTTGGGGGGCAGAAACCAGCGCTGTAGGTTGGCTCACTGGTGGTAGGGGTGTGTGGTGTAGCACAGGGCCAACAGGTGATCCGCCTCTCGTTGCGGCCTGCCCGTTTATTATTCAATATTTGTGGCTAAATCCATTACCACGTATATCATTGCATTACCCTTCATTGCATAACATAGTATGATGTGGTCTGCCCACGTGTCCGTGCTGATAAATGGCTCAGGTGCTTTCACATAAATGTAGTCATATCATTGTATACACCACACACAATGTTAGCCTGTGAAACTAATAGTAACAATGTGATAAGGACACTGAGGTGGAGCTGGGTCACGCCGGTGCTGGGGAGCTGGGTCACGCCGGTGCTGGGGAGCTGGGTCACGCCGTGCTTGGGAGCTGGGTTACGCCGGTGCTGGGGAGCTGGGTTACGCCGGTGCTGGGGAGCTGGGTCACTCCGGTGCTGGGGAGCTGGGTCACTCCGGTGCTGTGGAGCTGGGTCAGGCTGGCGCTGGGGAGCTGGATCACGTCGGCGCTGGGGAGCTGGATCACGCCGGCGCTGGGGAGCTGGATAACTCCGGCACTGGGGAGCTGGGTCAGGCTGGGGAGCTGGGTCAGGCTGGCGCTGGGGAGCTGGGTCAGGCCGGCGCTGGGGAGCTGGATCACGCTGGCGCTGGGGAGCTGGGTCACGCCGGTGCTGGGGAGCTGGGTCACGCTGGTGCTGGGGAGCTGGGTCAGGCTGGCGCTGGGGGAGCTGGGTCAGGCCGGCGCTGGGGAGCTGGATCACGCCGGTGCTGGGGAGCTGGGTCACAGACGTAAAAGGTCAGCAACGTGAATGTCAACACAGGAAAAGGTCGTCATGAGTCTTTCCCATGTTTTTGGTGTGAATTCTGACACCTGAGCCACCGGTGTTCCCTCTCATGGCTGGCTTCGCCCACCATGCCCTCACCGTGCCCTCATGGCGCCAGTACACTGTAACAGTCCCAATCGGGGGTCCGCGTGGGAGAGTATGAAATAACCAGATTCCGGGGTCATGTGTAGATGGACTATTTGTATTCCGCAGGCTGTATTGCCGCTGGATAAATAGAGCGGTGATGAGCACAGACCCAGACGGTGGAGCCTGATCTCTGTAGGGATTGATCTGTCTTCCTGGAGCCAGATGGAGCTGTGTAACGTTAGTGTACAGGGCAGCGGGGGGCCGTGTTATTAGGTTACACATGGACAGCTGAGGGGCTCTAGCAGGCCGACTGCTGGGCGATGTCACCAGAAATATGTCAGGTTAAATGGCCTTTTACATTCATAGCTTTATTTGACCCTCCGTCTGAGTTCACCCTTTGAGAAGTGTGTGAGATATGAAAGTGACCATTATACAGGAGGACACCTCATCCCCCTCTTCCTGCACAGCGTGGGTGCGGAGACCTCTGCGAGGTGACCCTGGAAGATCTGGTCTAGATCACCTCATCTCCACAGGTGACCACTTTCTCATTAACTTTCCTGTTTTCTGCCGCTGAGCGGTGGTTGTAGTCCTGGATCTCTGACGTGGCCACCCGGCCCCATGGCTAACATAGCCAAATCTGCTCAAGCCCCTCACCCTGGCCCAATCATGTCTGCAGGACACAAGGGGAGAATGGCGTCATTCGTTGTGTGACCTGTCATATATGACAGTATCCCCCCCATAGCAGATGAGCCCCCTTCTGGCATTGTGCATCGCTGCATCCGGTACGCTGACATCAACTATATATAGTATTACGTTACTAGCACACTGTATCCTAATGCTTCCTTCCTTCCTCATGCTACCACCAGATCATTCTCTACCACACACATGGTCATATATGTTAGTCCTGACTATCATAGGTTAGTTCCCTCCCGGACTACCTCTTGTCAAAGGTTAGTTCTCCCAGACTATCTTCAATGATAGGTTAGTTCCCCTATCGCCTATCATAAATTAATTCCCCAACCTCCCTACCGCCCTCCACCCCACCCCACTAATGGACGGTGCCTGGGTAGTGGGACCATCCTGCTGACATCGGGCCTGTTGTTAGGTATGATATATGAGCAGCGATCATGTGGAACTATAATCACTAACTGCTTAATGTTATAGAAATAACTTTTATAACTAATTAAGAATAACAATATGTTGCTGTATTTGAAGATGTTTACGCGTATCACTCAAATCTGTTCCAGTTTGTCACCCACCGCCCACCAGCAGGTGGTAGCAATCTGCAGAACCCTGAAATCCGGGGAGCACAGCCGCTATCTTTATGGGTTTAGAGTAAAATATGGCATACATCTTAAGTACACAGATATAAAGCTCAGGCCTTAATGGCATTGTCCGATTGTGGTAAGGTTCCTGAAGAGGGGACTGGTGTGGAGTGGGGCAACCGAGGGAAGAGTGTAGAGAGTGGGAAACTGATGATGGAGGAAAGAGAATAGGAAGGGGGGGAACCAATGATGGAGGGAAGAGCATAGGAAGGGGTGACCGATGATGGATGGAAGAGCATATGAAGGGGGGGACCAGTGATGTAGAGAAAAGCATTGGGAGAGCGGGGAACCGATGATGGAGGGAAGAGCATAGGGAGTGGGGGAACCGAGGGAAGAGTGTAGAGAGTGGGAAATTGATGATGGAGGAAAGAGCATAGGAAGGGGGGACCAATGATGGAGGAAAGAGCATAGGAAAGGGGGGAACCAAAGATGGAGGGAAGAACATAGGAAGGGGGGACCAATGACGGAGGGAAGAGCATAGGAAGGGGGGGACTAATGATGGAGGAAAGAGCATAGGAACAAGGGGACCAATGATGGAGGCTAGACCATAGGAAGGGGGACTAATGATGGAGGAAGGAGCATAGGAAGGGGGTAGGGGACCAATGATGGAGGGAAGAGCATAGGAAGGGGGACCTATGATGGAGGGAAGAGCATAGGAAGGTGGGGACACCAATGATGGAGGGAAAACCATAGGAAGGGGGGACCAATGATGGAGGGAAGAGCATAGGAAGGGGGGGGGGCACGGATGATAGAGGGAAGAGCATAGGAAGGGGGAACCAAGATGGAGGGAAGAGCTTAGGGAGCGGGGCAACTGATAATCGATGGAAGAGCATAGGGATTGGGGGAACCAAGGATGTAGAGAAGAGCATTGGGAGCGGGGGAACCATTGATGGAGGGAAGAGCTTAGGGAGCGGGGGAACCAATGATGGAGGTGAGAGCATAGGGAGTGGGAAACCAAGGATGGGGAGAAGAGCATTGGGAGCGGGGGAACCAAGGATGTAGAGAAGAGCATTGGGAGCGGGGGACCATTGATGGAGGGAAGAGCTTAGGGAGTGGGGGAACAATGATGGAGGTAATGGGCCCCATATATCAGCAATCACAATTAATGGATTTCCAGATCCAGGGATTTTTTGCCCAGATAAATGGATTCTACAATCTATTTGATTTGCCCCACCCATTACAGATTTATTTCAGTGATCGACAGATTTTTTCCCATCTAAAGATTGCATCTTCATATCTGAAAATTGCCCAATCAATTGTCATTTCAGCTGTTCATAATGTAAATAGATGAAGAAGACAAATTGGGAATGCCCACACATATAAAAAAGATCTGCAGATAATACCAGATTATTAAGCATGTTTAAAAATCTGATTAAGCAATCGATTGGCGATCCCTATTAATTTTTGATTGGGATTGCCAAAAGGGGGAGCCCACACATCTAAAATGAATTGTGGCAATCATCTCCAGATCTCAGGATTGTCACAATTAATTGCTGATGTATGGGGCCAATAAGAGCATAGGGAGTGGGAACCAAGGATGGGTAGAAGAGCATTGGGAGCGGGGGAACCAAGGATGTAGAGAAGAGCATTGGGAGCGGGGACCATTGATGGAGGGAAGAGCTTAGGGAGTGGGGGAACCGATGATGCAGGGAAGAGCATAGGGAGTAAAGGAACCAAGGATGGAGGGAAAAGCATTGGGAGTGGGGGAACCAAGGATGAAGAGCGTAGAGAGTGGGGAAACCGATGATGGAGGGATATGCATAGGAAGGAGGGGGGGGGGCAATGATGGAGGAAAAAGTGTAGGGAGCAGGGGAACCAAGGCTGGAGAGAAGAGCATAGGGAGCAGAAAAACCAATGATGGAGGGAAGAGTGTGGGAAACATGGATGGGGGGAAGAGCGTAGGGAGGGCCAGAGGATACATGTAATAGCATTAGGCTTGGGGAGGCAGAGAATACAGATGAGCAAATAGAGCGCAGGGGAGGGGGGGGGATGTAGTGGGAACAGAGTAGGGAGTGGAGGGGTCAAATGATAGAGGAAAGAATGTAGGGAGTGGGAGTAAAGAGGAGACAGGGAAGAGTGGAGGGGGTAGAGGATACAGGGAATAGTGTTAGATTTGAGGAGGCAGAGAGTACAGATGATAGTACAGAGCGGGGGGGGGGAGGAGCAGAGGGTAGCAGAGAGAGCGTAGGGAGAGGGGGGCAGATGATACAGGAAGTAGTGTTAGGCATGGGGAGACAGACCATAGAGCGTAGGAAGTGGGGGGGGCAGAGGGTAGCGGGAAGAGCGTAGGGAGAGGGGGCACATGATACAGGAAGTAGTGTTAGGCATGGGGAGACAGACCATAGAGCGTAGGAAGTGGGGGGGGCAGAGGGTAGTGGGAAGAGCGTAGGGAGAGGGGGGCACATGATACAGGAAGTAGTGTTAGGCATGGGGAGACAGACCATAGAGCGTAGGGAGTGGGGAGGGGGGGCAGAGGGTAGCAGAGAGAGCATAGGGAGAGGGGGGCAGATGATACAGGAAGTAGTGTTAGGCATGGGGAGACAGACCATAGAGCGTAGGGAGTGGGGGGGCAGAGGGTAGCGGGAAGAGCGTAAGGAGAGGGGGGCAGATGATACAGGAAGTAGTGTTAGGCATGGGGAGACAGACCATAGAGCGTAGGAAGTGGGGGGGGGGCAGAGGGTAGCGGGAAGAGCGTAGGGAGAGGGGGGCACATGATACAGGAAGTAGTGTTAGGCATGGGGAGACAGACCATAGAGCGTAGGGAGTGGGGGGGCAGAGGGTATCGGGAAGAATGTCGGGAATGGGGGTGTGTAGAGTATACAGGGAAGAGTGTAGGGATGATTACTTGATGCTTCTTTGTAATCTGATCGGTACTGGGGGAGCTGCCATTATTAATAAATGACATCATTGTGATTTCCCTTCCGATCAATAACATGCCGGAGGCTGAGGTACCAGGAGACACCGTGTCCATCCCCCCTGCCCATTGCGTCCTATCCGTCCTATGCATTACCCTGCGGGCTGTACCATGGCTTCCCCGTCCTTCTCTGTATATGTAATGTGTCGCTCTGGCTCTGTAACATTGTACTGGTCCATACTGGGGTCTATAATGGCAGATAATTCTGTGTTTTATTCTCATTATTATCTAACCAATAACTGCCACTTCCAGCCCCTCCGGAGCCTCTGCGGCCCCAGCCCCCAGTACTCGCTGCTGCAGAGACAGACCGGGAAATCATTCCGCCCGTGGGTAACTGTTTAGAATATGTAAATTATTATTAATATGCAAATGAAAGACACTGATGTACAAAGGGAGCAGATTGCTGCCCCTCCACCTCTAGCTGGGACCAAAAATCAACCCTCAGAAGAAAAATAATAAATTCTCATCTTAATAACCGGAATGGCGGAATAAATAACCGTAGTGAGGACCTCGGTGATAGGCAGCGCAGAGGATCTTATTGATGCCTCAGTGATAGGCAGCGCAGAGGATCTTATTGGTGCCTCGTGATAGGCAGCACAGAGGATCTTATTGATGCCTCGGTGATAGGCAGCACAGAGGATCTTATTGATGCCTCGGTGATAGACAGCGCAGAGGATCTTATTGATGCCTCGGTGATAGGCAGCGCAGAGGATCTTATTGATGCCTCTGTGATAGGCAGCACAGAGGATCTTATTGGTGCCTCGGTGATAGGCAGCGCAGAGGATATTATTGATGCCTCGGTGATAGGCAGCACAGAGGATCTTATTGAGGCCTCGGTGATAGGCAGCACAGAGGATCTTATTGATGCCTCGGTGATAGGCAGCACAGAGGATCTTATTGAGGCCTCGGTGATAGGCAGCGCAGAGGATCTTATTGATGCCTCGGTGATAGGCAGCACAGAGGATCTTATTGATGCCTCGGTGATAGGCAGCACAGAGGACCTTATTGGTGCCTCGGTGATAGGCAGCACAGAGGATCTTATTGAGGCCTCGGTGATAGGCAGCGCAGAGGATCTTATTGAGGCCTCGGTGATAGGCAGCACAGAGGATCTTATTGAGGCCTCGGTGATAGGCAGCGCAGAGGATCTTATTGATGCCTCGGTGATAGGCAGCGCAGAGGATCTTATTGATGCCTCGGTGATAGGCAGCACAGAGGATCTTATTGATGCCTCGGTGATAGGCAGCACAGAGGATCTTATTGAGGCCTCGGTGATAGACAGCGCAGAGGATCTTATTGAGGCCTCGTGATAGGCAGCACAGAGTATCTTATTGGTGCCTCGGTGATAGGCAGCACAGAGGATCTTATTGAGGCCTCGGTGATAGGCAGCGCAGAGGATCTTATTGATGCCTCGGTGATAGGCAGCACAGAGGATCTTATTGATGCCTCGGTGATAGGCAGCACAGAGGATCTTATGGAGGCCTCGGTGATAGGCAGCACAGAGTATCTTATTGGTGCCTCGGTGTTAGGCAGCGCAGAGGATCTTATTGGTGCCTCGGTGATAGGCAGCACAGAGGATCTTATTGAGGCCTCGGTGATAGGCAGCGCAGAGGATCTTATTGAGGCCTCGGTGATAGGCAGCACAGAGGATCTTATTGATGCCTCGGTGATAGGCAGCACAGAGGATCTTATTGAGGCCTCGGTGATAGGCAGCACAGAGGATTGATGCCTCGGTGATAGGCAGCACAGAGGATCTTATTGAGGCCTCGGTGATAGGCAGCACAGAGGATTGATGCCTCGGTGATAGGCAGCACAGAGGATCTTATTGATGCCTCGGTGATAGGCAGCACAGAGGATCTTATTGAGGCCTCGGTGATAGGCAGCACAGAGGATTGATGCCTCGGTGATAGGCAGCACAGAGGATCTTATTGATGCCTCGGTGATAGGCAGCACAGAGGATCTTATTGAGGCGTACTATAACACTACCTGCAGACCATCGATGTGTCACCCAGAAGCTATCCAGTACCCACGTTGGGATTTTTGCAGACAATTTTGAATATATAGTAAAAATTGTCTAGCAAGTTATCCCAAGTCCCCCCCCCCCCCCCCCCCCCCCCTGAGGACGATCGCAATCCGTGGCAACGGCCATACAGACTGTGCCGGAATGGCAATTATGACTAAGCCGCACACTGTGTAAATGTGGCAAAAGGACCAAATCGGCGTAGTCACAATCGACCATTAGCCCAATATCTCACTGCGTGTATATGGCTTTACCCTGTGATGTTGCAGGGGGGGGGGGGGGGGGGGGGGTGGATTATTAGATAGACAGCAGTCAATAGGTCTCAAAAGGTCGACAGGGTCAAAAGGTCAACATAGAACAGGTCTACATGTAAAAGGTCAGGGTCAAAATGAAAAAGGTAGACATGTGGAAAAGTGGATGTGAGTTTTTCAAATTTTTTGTGTCAATGTCGAGAGTTGTCTACCCTAGACCTCCAATTGGTGGAACGAGTACCCCGGCTTCGGGCTCAGTGCCTTGCTATGCCCGGCACACTATTATATTCTCCATCTAGGCCGACGGTGAAGTGAGAACAAACCGGTAAAAATAAATAAAAAAATCCCGAAAAACATATGTTGACCTTGTCATGTGTCTACCTTGTCATGTGTTTACCTTGTCATGTGTCTACCTTGTCATGTTGACATTTTTGCCTTGTCCAACTATTCAGTATTGCATGGTGACCTTTTGGGGTTGACCTATTGACTGTCTATATAGACACTGTAGAATTCAGTGGTGTCAAACTCATGGCCCTCCAGCTGTTGTGGAACTACACATCCCAGCATGCCCTGCCACAGTTTTAGCAATCCATTATATAAAACCTGTCCGGGCATGCTGGGACGTGTAGTTCCACAACACCTGGTGGGCCATGAGTTTGACACCACTACCGGAAGCATTTGCAGAGATATGAGGCATTAAATGGATGTTGGTGGCCGTCTGCGCACCGTGGATGGCGGCGGGTACGTTGTAGTCAGACGTTATGGCGCTGTGGGTCAGCTGTCCCGCCTCTCCCATACGGAGACGTGAGCTGGGGACACATTTGTCTTGTTAATGTGACGCCCTGCGCTGCTAATGAGGCAGACGGAGGTGGGGAACCAGCTCGGGTCATGCTGCGGATGGCCTGCCTGCTCAATAAGCCCTGAAGCAGCTACTCCCCCCTTCTGCTGACCAGAACTCCCCTTCTACTAGCTGGGTCTCCTCCAGCCAACCAGCGGAAGACATCATTACCTACAGACATGGCTTGGCCTGATGCACTGAGCTTGTAGGCCCAACCATTGACACTCCATCGATAGACTTCACCCGAGAAGTCACCTTAGAAAATAAAGGCGTTTATTTAAGGGGTTTTGTTGTTTTCTAGTTCCAGCTTGACCACTGTTGATTCAGTTTCTCTATTGCAAAGGCCTCAATTCTCTCCTGTGTGCCTCATGCCTCTCTAATGCCTCAGTGTTGATAGGCTGAGTGTAGCTACTTCTGTTCTGTGCATGAGGCAGTAATATTACAGATGGCGCCCTAAGGTAGAGCCAGGGATATGAGACGCGAGTCTTCTCGTCGCATTTAATTAGAACGTTTGTGAAGTACGACTTGCGGAACAGGACTGCGAATGACATTTGGGGAACTGGATAGATTTCACGCCATATGGGAACATTGGAAACATCATACTTGATCTTACTGTCTTGGTAATTAACATTTCTCCAGCTACACAAACGCAATATCTGCTCAATTACAAAGGCTGTTGCTTCCCACCCACCTCTTTTCCTAATCACACGTGTAGCCCGAATTGATAGAAATAATTAGCTGCGCTCTGTATTGATTGTATTTTATTAAACCTGGTTTCATAGCCTCACGATACGAGACTGAGATCCTTCGAAAAAAGATCAGACCATCCCCAGTGGATTCCTGTGATCGGAATGATAAAATGTAGTCTGCTAGGCGCGTGTTAGGTGACCGGAACCGCTCAAACAAACGGCGTTCTGCCATGCACTGCGCTGCCCCCGCCCTGAATTTGCGCTTTGCCTGTTGTGGCAAAAGAAAATCGTTTTATACAATTAGTATTCTCTTAATGATTTTTATGCAAATTGCAAATATTACCATGTTCAAAGTTTGCTGTTTTGTCAGCTTTAACGTCATCGGACACATGCTAACCGGCTCACCGACGAGTGGCACGTATGGATACCTGGTCTTGCATGTTGGCCTGGGTCAAATCAGAGCTAATTCTGGTTCATACTCAAATCTTTGTGCTGGCTTGCGGAGACACTTCGTATGTGGTCGTTTTAAGCATCTTTTAAGCTAGGCATGGTCAAACTATGGCCCTCCAGCTGTTGTGAAACTACAAGTCCCCAGCATGCCTTGCCACAGTTTGCTATTAGGGAATGCTAAAACTACGGCAAGGCATTCTGGGATGTGTAGTTTCACAACAGCTGGAGGGTCACAGTTGGGACATGCCTGCTTTAAGCTAAACCATGGCAACCGTTTAGGCACCGTGACCTTCCAGCCAATGCTGCTGTTTGCTACAAAAGGGCAAACAGACATTTGTGCCTGCGACAGGGTTAAACCTTCCTGCTCCGGCCTTTATCACAGCTGTGGGATTTCATTGATTAGTGGGTGAGGGGTATCGATGAAAGGTTTGGACGGATTAAGGCTGGCCTTATGTTCTACCGATTGTCACATGTACAGGAAGGGATAGTAATCGGAGGTGGTGGATAAATCGGCGCCCCCTCACTAGGTGCTGCGTGCCGGCGAATCCAAATGCAACATTTCATCAAGACGTTCCTCCTGCACAAAGCCACTGTCACTCCCAAACAGGCCCCACAGAGATGAGTGAGGATTAGTCCATGCACCCCATATTAACCCTTTGCTGTGGGAGATGTACAAAATATCCGCTAAATATGGCCGCCTAGCTCGCGGTGACTGTTCTTTTTTTTTTTTTGGGTGCAATTTTTATCAAAGCTTCAATTAATTGCCTTCAGATGATTTGCGGACAATAACTAAAGGGGTTCATATTCCTCCTCTTCCTCCTCTTCCTCTTCTTCCTCCTCTTCCTCCGCTTCCTCCTCTTCCTCTGCTTCCTCCGCTTCTTCCTCTTCCTCCGCTTCCACCCTGGTATTTTTAGCAGATATTTTGCACATCTCACAGTGACGTTAAATAACCCTTTGCCCTTCCCCTTGTGCAGCAGGTTAGCAGTCATGTTACTAATACAGGCAGGGTTCAAACTATGGCCCTCCAGCTGTTGTGAAACTACACTTCCCAGCATGCCTTGCCATAGTTTTAGCATTCCCTAATAGCAAAACGGTGGCAAGGCATGCTGGGACCTGTAGTTTCACAACAGCTGGAGAGCCGCAGGTTGGACATGTCTGTGCTAATACCTCACACCTCCCATTTAATCTAATGCACTATCAGGAAATGTCGCTTTATTATATAAATGTGCTGCCAGTGTCTCCGGCCTCAGAAAACTTGCTGAAGACAAATTACTTTGGATAATTGAATTATTCTAATTATTCTAATCCGCTTTGAACGCTTCCCAGACCCTGGCTAATAATGGTGCATGCGTGGCGCGCCACATCCAGCTGTGTGTACTCTGACTATATCAGGGATGTGATGATACATGCCTTACTTCTGGAACATCTGTACAGCGATGGGCGACTGGTGCCAGTTTGTTACAGAGTCCCTGTAATTGTCCATCTCCTGTCATAAAGTAATGATGTCATCAGAGATAGTGCCAGGAAGATACTGATGATGTTCTCTCTGGTTCTATGTGTTTCAGGATCCCGACCCCGCCTGGAAGACTTCCCCCCGCGGATAGTCGAGCACCCGTCCGATCACATCGTCTCTAAGGGGGAACCTGCCACGCTGAACTGTAAAGCCGAGGGTCGTCCCACGCCCATCATCGAGTGGTACAAAGATGGGGAGCGAGTGGAGACGGACAAGGACGATCCCCGTTCCCACCGGATGTTGCTGCCCAGCGGATCCCTCTTCTTCCTCCGTATTGTACATGGACGGCGAAGTAAACCTGATGAAGGGATTTATATCTGTGTGGCCCGAAACTACCTGGGGGAATCGGTCAGCCGGAATGCGTCCCTGGAAGTCGCACGTGAGTTTTATATCGGGGTTATCTGTGTTGTGGGTTGATGAATTCCTCTTATGAGAACCCCACAGTACCCAGGGGAGTAGATGTGGACATAGCAGCCCAAGTGGCTGCATTGGGCCCAGAATTACCCCTAGAGAACACAAGTACACCGGGGGCAGGTAGCAGAGAGAAAAGCAATGTCCGGAGCTTTCCAGCTGGAAATGGGGTGATTGTTAGAGGCGGATCCTGGAGGGGCAGCGTGGGGGCATCAGGGGCGCAGTGTAATGACATGGGGACTCTTTCCGGCTATGAAATCTGTGCAATGTGTGCCTCTGGGTACAGGCAGCTAAACCCCAGCAATGTGGTTGTGTCGTGCCCTCTGACCTCATGGTACTTCATGTCTTCTACACATTGCTGGGTCTGGGCATCTGCCGGGACATCACTGTGTGTAACTACATCGTTACCAGTGCTCACCTTCTGTGTTACCGACTGCTTACCACTGCCGACACAGGGTTAGTGGGTATGTACATGCATGGCAGCCACCAGCAGTGAAAACTAAAGAACGCAAGAGAATTTTGGCTAAAGCTGCGGTAAAGCGCCATTTGCTAGTGTTTGATAAATAGTAATGACATCACATCCCCCCTACTTACGCATGGTCAGGGGGTAATAGGTATCGGTCTCCCGGCTTAATACATCGCCCTAACTGGGAACTCAGTCATTAGCATCAGCAGGAGAACACACACACCGCAATGCTGTGTGACATATACTTGTGTATTATTATCATTATTAACATTTATTTATAATCGCCAGCATATACCATAGCGCCTAACACACACCGCAATGCTGTGTGACATATACTTGTGTATTATTATTATTATCAACATTTATTTATAATCGCCAGCATATACCATAACGCCTAACATACACCGCAATGCTGTGTGACATATACTGGTGTATTATTATTATTATCAACATTTATTTATAATCACCAGCATATACCATAACGCCTAACATACACCGCAATGCTGTGTGACATATACTGGTGTATTATTATTATTATCAACATTTATTTATAATCGCCAGCATATACCATAGCGCCTAACACACCGGAATGCTGTGTGACATATACTTGTGTATTATTATCATTATTAACATTTATTTATAATCGCCAGCATATACCATAGCGCCTAACACACCGCAATGCTGTGTGACATATACTTGTGTATTATTATTATTATCAACATTTATTTATAATCGCCAGCATATACCATAGCGCCTAACACACCGCAATGCTGTGTGACATATACTTGTGTATTATTATTAACATTTATTTATAATCGCCAGCATATACCATAGCGCCTAACACACACCGCAATGCTGTGTGACATATACTTGTGTATTATTATTATCAACATTTATTTATAATCGCCAGCATATACCATAGCGCCTAACACACACCGCAATGCTGTGTGACATATACTTGTGTATTATTATTATCAACATTTATTTATAATCGCCAGCATATACCATAGCGCCTAATGCTGGGTACACACCAGGACGACTAGGGCCCGATCCCCACAATCTAGATCCAATTCCGATCAATTGGATGTAGATTGTGTGCTGATTGGGCCCTTTTCTGACCTGCTGTGGACCGATACAGATCCGATGCGCGGTCCCGCGGGTCGGTCAGTCGTTCTTCAGATCCTACCTGCTGCAGGTAGGATCTGAAGAACGACCATACTGCCGGGTGCAGGTCGCCATCAGATCGGACCCGCTCACGGTGCACATCGTGAGCGGGTCGTGCCCCCCCGCGTCACCGTGAGCAGGTCGGACGAGACACTGACGACCCGCTCACGATGTGCATCGTGAGCGGGTCGTCCTGGTGTGTACCCTACATAACATACACCGCAATGCTGTGTGACATATACTTGTGTATTATTATTATTATCAACATTTATTTATAATCACCAGCATATACCATATTTATTTTATTTATTTATTAACAGTTTCTTATATAGCGCACACAGATTCCGCAGCGCTGTACAGAGTATAGTTATAATCAAAAACACATAACAAATTACAGTACAAAACAGTTTAGGACAAGTACATGGTAAATATGGATAGTTGCATCAGGGGACAGGACACTGAAGCAATCATCAGGGTGGCAGTGGTTTATATATTCTAAGAAAGGCACATGAGGAGAGAGGGCCCTGCTCGTGAGAGCTTACATTCTAAAGGGGAGGGATAGACAGACAGGGGTGACACAAAAGGTAAAGAAGTGGGCATAAACAGTAGGTAAGGATAAGCGATGGTCAGGTTTTATGCAGGAGGGTGGGAAGATGACAGCTTAGTCTTTGATATTTTAAGTTTAAAAAAGCGCTGGGTCATCCAAGAGTAGACAGCAGAGAGACAGTTAGAGATATGAGTGAGGATAGAGGGAGAGAGATCAGGAGAGGAGAGGTAGATTTCACTGTTATCAGCATAGATGTGATAGTGGAAGTTGAGTGAGCACATAAGCTCACCCATAGAGGATGTATAGAGAAAGAGGACACCTACTATCAATGGAAGAGCAGGAGAGGGGAGGTCATTAGAGGTACAGCTGGTCATTTTCCAAACAGACAGTGCAAGTACAAGCTTTAACAGTGATAGTAAAAGTTGTTTGCAAATGTAAAATGCTGATGTTATGGTTGAATTGCCAGATTAAGCAGCCAGGAGTAGTATGTTGTGTGAATGAATTTCACTCAAAGCAGACTTTGGTTTTCTCCGTTGTTGTTTTGTCCTTCAGTTTCACTTCGGTTTAACGCTGGTATAACGCTGTAGTTATGAATCAGTTTTCCCACTTTAATAACGGCCCACTTCAATCTAGGCCCACAGCCTAACCGGCCACAGCCGTATGCAATGACTACTTAAGTACTCTAACAATGCATGAGTTCCCAATTCCCAATAATTGGAATCCACTCGTTTAGTCCCCACCCCCTACAACACATAGCAATAAAAGTGGCTTAGAAAAACAAAACTAGCATTCCAGGATTCTATATATCACCTAGAATAAAATAAATTCCTCCCTACACACATGCTAGGTACTGTTGTAAAGTACACAGAGGAGATGTTCAGTGTGTTACCTAGAAGTTACAAATCAATCCCACACAATAGATGTAATGCTCTGCAGTACAGAGGAGATGTTCAGTGTGTTACCTAGAAGTACAAATCAATCCCACACAATAGATGTAATGCTCTGCAGTACAGAGGAGATGTTCAGTGTGTTACCTAGAAGTACAAATCAATCCCACACAATAGATGTAATGCTCTGCAGTACAGAGGAGATGTTCAGTGTGTTACCTAGAAGTACAAATCAATCCCACACAATAGATGTAATGCTCTGCAGTACAGAGGAGATGTTCAGTGTGTTACCTAGAAGTACAAATCAATCCCACACAATAGATGTAATGCTCTGCAGTACAGAGGAGATGTTCAGTGTGTTACCTAGAAGTACAAATCAATCCCACACAATAGATGTAATGCTCTGCAGTACAGAGGAGATGTTCAGTGTGTTACCTAGAAGTACAAATCAATCCCACACAATAGATGTAATGCTCTGCAGTACAGAGGAGATGTTCAGTGTGTTACCTAGAAGTACAAATCAATCCCACACAATAGATGTAATGCTCTGCAGTACAGAGGAGATGTTCAGTGTGTTACCTGTTGGAGACAAGAGATGATGAGTCAGATGAATCTGGTATAAACGCTGTAGTTATGAATCAGTTTTCCCACTTTAATAACGGCCCACTTCAATCTAGGCCCACAGCCTAACCGGCCACAGCCATATGCAATGACTACTTAAGTACATAGCGCCTAACACACACCGCAATGCTGTGTGACATATACTTGTGTATTATTATATATATATATATTATCCTAATCAAGACAATGTGGGTCCTCCACTACCAGCAGCTGTACAGTACGCCCTACATACCTGTGATGCTGGGACTTGTATTTCTACAATATGTGGGGGGGGGGGGGGGAGCACTTGCCTCTCTGCTGTGCTGTACACATACTGTAGTAATACATCGGGAGAGCTGAGGACCCTTCCTGGGGGGCTCGTGGCAGACCACTATGACAGCAGAGTATGATGGGTCAGTAACTGGGAACCCCCTTTGTCCCGGCGCATCCAACGCAGCTCCTACAGCACTGATAACACCGGCAGAACGCTCATCCCCCCATAAGGACTGCACAATGCCATTGTGGCTGATGGAGCTTTTATTGATCTCTTGTGTGGAGTCTGCTGCTCTTTTCATCAGTCTGACGGCTGCAGATGACTGAGTGAGCCCCCTCTCCATTCTCTCCCAGAAGTTTATCAGTGCAGCTTCAGAGATCTACAAGACGCTTCCCCAGAGGACCTCATTTTATTGCACGCTCACCGGGGTTAAATGAGAAATTTTATATGACATAAATCAGCTTTGGACGAAAATGTCTGAAATAGCCGGGAGACTGGTAAATGTTTATATATGGGCTGAAAGTGGACATTTAGGAAGAAACAAACAGGTTCAGTATTAGAAGAGTTTGGAGCTAGGGTCATTATTATTAGTGAGGTGTATATAGACATCCGCCTGGCTCTTACCTTAGTAATAATCAGCTATTTATAAGGTAGAACGCGGATTCTGTAGCGTGGTATAACCCTTTTCCACACTACTGCGTAGCATGTAGACTGGGAGGACCGTGGGACCCACTGCGTAACATGTAGACTGGGAGGACCGTGGGACCTCCTGCGTAGCATGTAGACTGGGATGATCGTGGGACCTCCTGCGTAGCATGTAGACTGGGAGGACCGTGGGACCTCCTGCGTAGCATGTAGACTTGGATGACCGTGGGACCTCCTGCGTAGTATGTAGACTGGGAGGACTGTGGGACCTACTGCGTAACATGTAGACTGGGATGACCGTGGGACCTCCTGCGTAGCATGTAGACTGGGATGATCGTGGGACCTCCTGCGTAGCATGTAGACTGGGAGGACCGTGGGACCTACTGCGTAGCATGTAGACTTGGATGACCGTGGGACCTCCTGCGTAGTATGTAGACTGGGAGGACTGTGGGACCTACTGCGTAACATGTAGACTGGGATGACCGTGGGACCTCCTGCGTAACATGTAGACTGGGATGACCGTGGAACCTACTGCGTAGCATGTAGACTGGGATGACGTGGACCCACTGCGTAACATGTAGACTGGGATGACCGTGGGACCTCCTGCGTAGTATGTAGACTGGGATGACCGTGGAACCTACTGCGTAGCATGTAGACTGGGATGACGTGGGACCCACTGCGTAACATGTAGACTGGGAGGCCCGTGGGACCTACTGCGTAGCATGTAGACTGGGAGGACCGTGGGACCCACTGCGTAACATGTAGACTGGGAGGACCGTGGGATCTCCTGCGTAGCATGTAGACTGGGAGGACCGTGGGACCTCCTGCGTAGCATGTAGACTGGGAGGACCGTGGGACCTACTGCGTAGCATGTAGACTGGGAGGACCGTGGAACCTACTGCGTAGCATGTAGACTGGGAGGACCGTGGGACCTACTGCGTAACATGTAGACTGGGAGGCCCGTGTGACCTACTGTGTAGCATGTAGACTGGGATGACGTGGGA
This sequence comes from Crinia signifera, assembly GCF_055691185.1. Taxonomy (NCBI): domain Eukaryota; kingdom Metazoa; phylum Chordata; class Amphibia; order Anura; family Myobatrachidae; genus Crinia; species Crinia signifera. Next base: position 142,424,638 of record NC_139226.1, on the reverse strand, counting down.
CCCACTGCGTAGCATGTAGACTGGGATGGCCGTGGGACCTCCTGCGTAGCATGTAGACTGGGAGGACTGTGGGACCTACTGCGTAACATGTAGACTGGGAGGCCCGTGTGACCTACTGTGTAGCATGTAGACTGGGATGACGTGGGACCCACTGCGTAGCATGTAGACTGGGATGGGCCGTGGGACCTCCTGCGTAGCATATAGACTGAGATGGACGTGGGACCTCCTGCGTAGCATATAGACTGAGATGGACGTGGGACCTCCTGCGTAGCATGTAGACTGGGATGGACGTGGGACCTCCTGCGTAGCATGTAGACTGGGAGGACCGTGGGACCCACTGCGTAACATGTAGACTGGGATGACCGTGGGACCTCCTGCGTAGCATGTAGACTGGGAGGACCGTGTGACCTACTGCGTAGCATGTAGACTGGGAGGCCCGTGTGACCTACTGTGTAGCATATAGACTGGGATGGCCGTGGGACCTCCTGCGTAGTATGTAGACTGGGAGGACCGTGGGACCTCCTGCGTAGTATGTAGACTGGGAGGACCGTGGGACCTACTACGCAGCATGTAGACTGGGATGACCGTGTGACCTACTGTGTAGCATGTAGACTGGGAGGCCCGTGTGACCTACTGTGTAGCATGTAGACTGGGAGGACCATGGGACCTCCTGCGTAGCATGTAGACTGGGAGGACCGTGGGACCTACTACGCAGCATGTAGACTGGGATGACCGTGTGACCTACTGTGTAGCATGTAGACTGGGAGGCCCGTGTGACCTACTGTGTAGCATGTAGACTGGGAGGCCCGTGTGACCTACTGTGTAGCATGTAGACTGGGATGACGTGGGACCTCCTGCGTAGCATGTAGACTGGGATGACCGTGTGACCTACTGTGTAGCATGTAGACTGGGATGACCGTGTGACCTACTGTGTAGCATGTAGACTGGATGACCGTGTGACCTACTGCGTAGCATGTAGACTGGGATGACCGTGGGACCTCCTGCGTAGCATATAGACTGAGATGGACGTGGGACCCACTGCGTAGCATGTAGACTGGGAGGACCGTGTGACCTACTGCGTAGCATGTAGACTGGGATGACCGTGGGACCTACTGCGTAGCATGTAGACTGGGATGACCGTGGGACCTCCTGCGTAACATGTAGACTGGGAGGCCCGTGTGACCTACTGTGTAGCATGTAGACTGGGATGACGTGGGACCCACTGCGTAACATGTAGACTGGGAGGCCCGTGTGACCTACTGTGTAGCATGTAGACTGGGATGACGTGGGACCCACTGCGTAACATGTAGACTGGGAGGACCGTGGGACCTCCTGCGTAGCATGTAGACTGGGATGACCGTGGGACCTACTGCGTAGCATGTAGACTGGGATGACCGTGGGACCTCCTGCGTAACATGTAGACTGGGAGGCCCGTGTGACCTACTGTGTAGCATGTAGACTGGGATGACGTGGGACCCACTGCGTAACATGTAGACTGGGAGGCCCGTGTGACCTACTGTGTAGCATGTAGACTGGGATGACGTGGGAACCACTGCGTAACATGTAGACTGGGAGGACCGTGGGACCTCCTGCGTAGCATGTAGACTGGGATGACCGTGGGACCTACTGCGTAGCATGTAGACTGGGAGGACCGTGGGACCTACTGCGTAGCATGTAGACTGGGATGGACGTGGGACCTCCTGCGTAGCATGTAGACTGGGATGGACGTGGGACCTCCTGCGTAGCATGTAGACTGGGATGGACGTGGGACCTCCTGCGTAGCATGTAGACTGGGATGGACGTGGGACCTCCTGCGTAGCATGTAGACTGGGATGGACGTGGGACCTCCTGCGTAGCATGTAGACTGGGAGGACCGTGGGACCTACTACGCAGCATGTAGACTGGGATGACCGTGTGACCTACTGTGTAGCATGTAGACTGGGAGGCCCGTGTGACCTACTGTGTAGCATGTAGACTGGGAGGCCCGTGTGACCTACTGTGTAGCATGTAGACTGGGATGACGTGGGACCTCCTGCGTAGCATGTAGACTGGGATGACCGTGTGACCTACTGTGTAGCATGTAGACTGGGATGACCGTGTGACCTACTGTGTAGCATGTAGACTGGGATGACCGTGTGACCTACTGCGTAGCATGTAGACTGGGATGACCGTGGGACCTCCTGCGTAGCATATAGACTGAGATGGACGTGGGACCCACTGCGTAGCATGTAGACTGTGAGGACCGTGTGACCTACTGCGTAGCATGTAGACTGGGATGACCGTGGGACCTACTGCGTAGCATGTAGACTGGGATGACCGTGGGACCTCCTGCGTAACATGTAGACTGGGAGGCCCGTGTGACCTACTGTGTAGCATGTAGACTGGGATGACGTGGGACCCACTGCGTAACATGTAGACTGGGAGGCCCGTGTGACCTACTGTGTAGCATGTAGACTGGGATGACGTGGGACCCACTGCGTAACATGTAGACTGGGAGGACCGTGGGACCTCCTGCGTAGCATGTAGACTGGGATGACCGTGGGACCTACTGCGTAGCATGTAGACTGGGAGGACCGTGGGACCTCCTGCGTAGCATGTAGACTGGGAGGCCCGTGTGACCTACTGTGTAGCATATAGACTGGGATGGCCGTGGGACCTCCTGCGTAGTATGTAGACTGGGAGGACCGTGGGACCTCCTGCGTAGTATGTAGACTGGGATGGCCGTGGGACCTCCTGCGTAGCATATAGACTGAGATGGACGTGGGACCCACTGCGTAGCATGTAGACTGGGAGGACCGTGTGACCTACTGCGTAGCATGTAGACTGGGATGACCGTGGGACCTACTGCGTAGCATGTAGACTGGGATGACCGTGGGACCTCCTGCGTAACATGTAGACTGGGAGGCCCGTGTGACCTACTGTGTAGCATGTAGACTGGGATGACGTGGGACCCACTGCGTAACATGTAGACTGGGAGGACCGTGGGACCTCCTGCGTAGCATGTAGACTGGGATGACCGTGGGACCTACTGCGTAGCATGTAGACTGGGATGGACGTGGGACCTCCTGCGTAGCATGTAGACTGGGATGGACGTGGGACCTCCTGCGTAGCATGTAGACTGGGATGGACGTGGGACCTCCTGCGTAGCATGTAGACTGGGATGGACGTGGGACCTCCTGCGTAGCATGTAGACTGGGATGGACGTGGGACCTCCTGCGTAGCATGTAGACTGGGATGGACGTGGGACCTCCTGCGTAGCATGTAGACTGGGATGGACGTGGGACCTCCTGCGTAGCATGTAGACTGGGATGGACGTGGGACCTCCTGCGTAGCATGTAGACTGGGATGGACGTGGGACCTCCTGCGTAGCATGTAGACTGGGAGGACCGTGGAACCTAATGCATTGTCTCTCCGCTATCCCTTTTACTTGGGATAAGGAATGCAGATAGATTGCCAGTGGGTGCCTGTGGGCTGTGGAGTCTGGGGGGTGACGGATGTGATATTGGGGTGTGAAATATAAGAAACTGACATTTATATTTGATCTCTGCATTAGTTACACCATAGTAAATGGAGTTTGTTGATCTGTGGCTTTGGTGAAGCTGACATACTGTACATATCAGCCATTTAATGACCGTAGACCACCGGGGTAAATAAAGACCAAATGGCAGTGCATTGTGGAAGCTGAGGCCTTGGAGGCATATACATCTTCCTAGTGTAGCTTCCTGGTTGGGTATCTGGCTGATCTAACCATCTCCACAGACATTACATCGTGCTGCCATCAATCACCCGCAGCCGGGTCACAGGTCGCTATTGTCGGCTGTCCTTGGGCTCGGTCTAATCTCCCGGCCCTGGTGACGCTATCAATTGGATTTTTATTGTCTTTGTTACTGAACTAAAAAAACAAAAACTGTGTCACTGTATCTTCTTTTGCCACTGTGTGTTTTGCGAATTTGAGGTTTTGGCGTTTAGAATAATGTGTAACTGCGCAGCTCCACCGAAATGAGAAAAAAATAAGTTATTGAATGGGATTATATTACAAGGCGTCCAGGATTCATTTACAAGGTGCAACCCCCCCCCCCATATTATTTGCTTGCTTTTTATGAATAAAATAAAATAAACTCCATTCTGATTGGCTCACAAATATTTGCTTTGTGAGGATTGTGCCAGTACAGATAGTCTGCTATATTGGTAAGGTGACACCGTTCATGGCTGTACCCCAATAATTCCCTCCCTCCTGGCAGTGTGCAGCATAAGAGGCGAAGCCCAGAGAAATGATCCAGGACTGAATTTTGGGGAAGCCTATATGCCACCATGGAGGCCATAGTGTCATTGAGGTGAGGTGTCATTGCTCCAGGCCCTGTCACACACACACCTATATATCATGGAGGGTGAGGTGTCCTTGCTCCGGCCCTGTCACACACACCTATATATCATGGAGGGTGAGGTGTCCTTGCTACGCCCTGTCACGCACACACCTATATATCATGGAGGGTGAGGTGTCATTGCTCCGCCCTGTCACGCACACACCTATATATCATGGAGGGTGAGGTGTCCTTGCTCCGCCCTGTCACACACACCTATATATCATGGAGGGTAGGGTGTCCTTGCTCCGGCCCTGTCACGCACACCCCTATATATCATGGAGGGTGAGGTGTCGTTGCTCTGGTCCTGTCACACACATCCCTATATATCATGGAGGGTGAGGTGTCCTTGCACCGCCCTGTCACACACACACCTATATATCATGGAGGGTGAGGTGTCCTTGCACCGCCCTGTCACACACACACACCTATATATCATGGAGGGTGAGGTGTCCTTGCTCCTGCCCTGTCACGCACACTCCTATATATTATGGAGGGTGAGGTGTCCTTGCTCCGGCCCTGTCACGCACACACCTATATATCATGGAGGGTGAGGTGTCATTGCTCCGGCCCTGTCACACACACCTATATATCATGGAGGGTGATGTGTCATTGCTCCGGCCCTGTCACGCACACACCTATATATCATGGAGGGTGAGGTGTCATTGCTCCGCCCTGTCACGCACACACCTATATATCATGGAGGGTGAGGTGTCCTTGCTCCGCCCTGTCACACACACCTATTTATCATGGAGGGTGAGGTGTCCTTGCTCCGGCCCTGTCACGCACACCCCTATATATCATGGAGGGTGAGGTGTCGTTGCTCTGGTCCTGTCACACACATCCCTATATATCATGGAGGGTGAGGTGTCCTTGCACCGCCCTGTCACACACCCCTATATATCATGGAGGGTGAGGTGTCCTTGCTCCGCCCTGTCACACACCCCTATATATCATGGAGGGTGAGGTGTCCTTGCTCCGCCTGTCACACACACCTATATATCATGGAGGGTGAGGTGTCGTTGCTCCGGCCCTGTCACACACACCTATATATCATGGAGGGTGAGGTGTCCTTGCTCCGCCCTGTCACACACACCTATATATCATGGAGGGTGAGGTGTCATTGCTCCGGGCCTGTCACACACACACACACCTATATATCATGGAGGGTGAGGTGTCGTTGCTCCGGCCCTGTCACACACACACACCTATATATCATGGAGGGTGAGGTGTCGTTGCTCCGGCCCTGTCACACACACACACCTATATATCATGGAGGGTGAGGTGTCGTTGCTCCGGCCCTGTCACACACACACACCTATATATCATGAAGGGTAAGGTGTCCTTGCTCCGGCCCTGTCACGCACACACCTATATATCATGGAGGGTGAGGTGTCGTTGCTCCGGCCCTGTCACGCACACCTATATATCATGGAGGGTGAGGTGTCCTTGCACCGGCCTGTCACACACACACTTATATATCATGGAGGGTGAGGTGTCCTTGCTCCACTCTGTCACACACACCTATATATCATGGAGGGTGAGGTGTCCTTGCTCCGCCCTGTCACACACACCTATATATCATGGAGGGTGAGGTGTCCTTGCTCCGCCCTGTCACACACCCCTATATATCATGGAGGGTGAGGTGTCCTTGCTCCGCCCTGTCACACACCCCTATATATCATGGAGGGTGAGGTGTCCTTGCTCCGGCCCTGTCACACACACACCTATATATCATGGAGGGTGAGGTGTCCTTCTCCGGCCCTGTCACACACACACCTATATATCATGGAGGGTAAGGTGTCCTTGCTCCGGCCCTGTCACACACACACCTATATATCATGGAGGGTGAGGTGTCCTTGCTCCGGCCCTGTCACACACACCTATATATCATGGAGGGTGAGGTGTCCTTGCTCCGGCCCTGTCACACACACCTATATATCATGGAGGGTGAGGTGTCCTTGCTCCGGCCCTGTCACACACACACCTACTGTATATATCATGGAGGGTGAGGTGTCCTTGCTCCGGTCCTGTCACACACACACCTATATATCATGGAGGGTGAGGTGTCCTTGCTCCGCCCTGTCACACACACACCTATATATCATGGAGGGTGAGGTGTCCTTGCTCCGGCCCTGTCACACACACCTATATATCATGGAGGGTGAGGTGTCCTTGCTCCGGCCCTGTCACACACACACCTACTGTATATATCATGGAGGGTGAGGTGTCCTTGCTCCGGCCCTGTCACACACACACACACCTATATATCATGGAGGGTGAGGTGTCCTTGCTCCGGCCCTGTCACACACACCTATATTAATCATGGAGGGTGAGGTGTCCTTGCTCCGGCCCTGTCACACACACACACCTACTGTATATATCATGGAGGGTGAGGTGTCTTGCTCCGGCCCTGTCACACACACACCTATATATCATGGAGGGTGAGGTGTCCTTGCTCCGCCCTGTCACACACACACCTATATATCATGGAGGGTGAGGTGTCCTTGCTCCGGCCCTGTCACACACACCTATATATCATGGAGGGTGAGGTGTCCTTGCTCCGGCCCTGTCACACACACACCTATATATTATGGAGGGTGAGGTGTCCTTGCTCCGGCCCTGTCACACACACACCTATATATCATGGAGGGTGAGGTGTCCTTGCTCCGGCCCTGTCACACACACCTATATATCATGGAGGGTGAGGTGTCCTTGCTCCGGCCTGTCACACACACACCTATATATCATGGAGGGTGAGGTGTCCTTGCTTCGGCCCTGTCACACACACCTATATATCATGGAGGGTGAGGTGTCCTTGCTCCGGCCCTGTCACACACACACCTACTGTATATATCATGGAGGGTGAGGTGTCCTTGCTCCGGCCCTGTCACACACACACCTATATATCATGGAGGGTGAGGTGTCCTTGCTCCGGCCCTGTCACACACACACCTATATATCATGGAGGGTGAGGTGTCCTTGCTCCGGCCCTGTCACACACACACCTATATATTATGGAGGGTGAGGTGTCCTTGCTCCGGCCCTGTCACACACACCTATATATTATGGAGGGTGAGGTGTCCTTGCTCCGGCCCTGTCACACACACACACCTACTGTATATATCATGGAGGGTGAGGTGTCCTTGCTCCGGCCCTGTCACACACACACCTATATATCATGGAGGGTGAGGTGTCCTTGCTCCGGCCCTGTCACACACACACCTATATATCATGGAGGGTGAGGTGTCCTTGCTCCGGCCCTGTCACACACACACCTATATATCATGGAGGGTGAGGTGTCCTTGCTCCGGCCCTGTCACGCACACCCCTATATATCATGGAGGGTGAGGTGTCGTTGCTCCGCCCTGTCACACACACCTATATATCATGGAGGGTGAGGTGTCCTTGCTCCGCCCCTGTCACACACACCTATATATCATGGAGGGTGAGGTGTCCTTGCTCCGCCCTGTCACACACCCCTATATATCATGGAGGTGGAGGTGTCCTTGCTCCGGCCCTGTCACACACACCTATATATCATGGAGGGTGAGGTGTCCTTGCTCCGGCCTGTCACACACACACCTATATATCATGGAGGGTGAGGTGTCCTTGCTTCGGCCTGTCACACACACCTATATATCATGGAGGGTGAGGTGTCCTTGCTCCGGCCCTGTCACACACACACCTACTGTATATATCATGGAGGGTGAGGTGTCCTTGCTCCGGCCCTGTCACACACACACCTATATATCATGGAGGGTGAGGTGTCCTTGCTCCGGCCCTGTCACACACACACCTATATATCATGGAGGGTGAGGTGTCCTTGCTCCGGCCCTGTCACACACACCTATATATCATGGAGGGTGAGGTGTCCTTGCTCCGGCCCTGTCACACACACACACCTACTGTATATATCATGGAGGGTGAGGTGTCCTTGCTCCGGCCCTGTCACACACACACCTATATATCATGGAGGGTGAGGTGTCCTTGCTCCGGCCCTGTCACACACACACCTATATATCATGGAGGGTGAAGTGTCCTTGCTCCGGCCCTGTCACGCACATACCTATATATCATGGAGGGTGAGGTGTCGTTGCTCCGGCCCTGTCACACACACACCTACTGTATATATCATGGAGGGTGAGGTGTCCTTGCTCCGGCCCTGTCACACACACACCTATATATCATGGAGGGTGAGGTGTCCTTGCTCCGGCCCTGTCACACACACACCTATATATCATGGAGGGTGAGGTGTCCTTGCTCCGGCCCTGTCACACACACCTATATATCATGGAGGGTGAGGTGTCCTTGCTCCGGCCCTGTCACACACACCTATATATCATGGAGGGTGAGGTATCCTTCTCCGGCCCTGTCACACACACACCTATATATCATGGAGGGTGAGGTGTCCTTGCTCCGGCCCTGTCACACACACCTATATATCATGGAGGGTGAGGTGTCCTTGCTCCGGCCCTGTCACACACACACACCTACTGTATATATCATGGAGGGTGAGGTGTCCTTGCTCCGGCCCCTGTCACACACACACCTATATATCATGGAGGGTGAGGTGTCCTTGCTCCGGCCCTGTCACACACACACCTATATATCATGGAGGGTGAAGTGTCCTTGCTCCGCCCTGTCACGCACATACCTATATATCATGGAGGGTGAGGTGTCGTTGCTCCGGCCCTGTCACACACACACCTATATATCATGGAGGGTGAGGTGTCCTTGCTCCGGCCCTGTCACACACACACCTATATATCATGGAGGGTGAGGTGTCCTTGCTCCGGCCCTGTCACACACACCTATATATCATGGAGGGTGAGGTGTCCTTGCTCCGGCCTGTCACACACACCTATATATCATGGAGGGTGAGGTGTCCTTGCTCCGCCCTGTCACACACAACCTATATATCATGGAGGGTGAGGTGTCCTTGCTCCGGCCCTGTCACACACACACCTATATATCATGGAGGGTAAGGTGTCCTTGCTTCGGCCCTGTCACGCACACCCCTATATATCATGGAGGGTGAGGTGTCCTTGCTCCGGCCCTGTCACGCACACCTATATATCATGGAGGGTGAGGTGTCCTTGCTCCCGGCCCCTGTCACGCACACCCTATATATCATGGAGGGTGAGGTGTCGTTGCTCCGCCCTGTCACACACACCTATATATCATGGAGGGTGAGGTGTCGTTGCTCCGCCCTGTCACACACACCTATATATCTGAAGGGTGAGGTGTCCTTGCTCCGCCCTGTCACACACCCCTATATATCATGGAGGGTGAGGTGTCCTTGCTCCGGCCCTGTCACACACACACCTATATATCATGGAGGGTGAGGTGTCCTTGCTCCGGCCCTGTCACACACACACCTATATATCATGGAGGGTGAGGTGTCCTTGCTCCGGCCCTGTCACACACACACCTACTGTATATATCATGGAGGGTGAGGTGTCCTTCCTCCGGCCCTGTCACACACACACCTATATATCATGGAGGGTGAGGTGTCCTTGCTCCGGCCCTGTCTCACACACACCTATATATCATGGAGGGTGAGGTGTCCTTGCTCCGGCCCTGTCACACACACCTATATATCATGGAGGGTGAGGTGTCCTTGCTCCGGCCCTGTCACACACACACCTATATATCATGGAGGGTGAGGTGTCCTTGCTCCCGCCCTGTCACTCACACCTATATATCATGGAGGGTGAGGTGTCCTTGCTCCGGCCCTGTCACACACACACCTATATATCTCCATGTGTGTAATCTCTGTATATTTATCTCCTCTGACCTGTGACCTGTGACCTCTGTGGTTTCTGCTGAGGTGACTCCTTTGTCTTCGCTAATGTGTCATGGGGTAAAGATCTGCAAACAGACGGGTGTAGAGCAGGGAATCCTCCTGTGTCACATAGAGATTGATGAGGGCAGACCTGTGACCGGGACATGGAGCCTCTATATAAACACATTAACAGCCTCTCTATATAGGACATTAGGGCACTGTCTGTATCCTGCCAGGTGGCTGGCGTTATCTACACCTGTAATGCTGCAATCTGATGTAACCCCCCACTCAGGGGCGGCGGACTGGTGCTGGTCTGCCGGAATTATGGGGGTCATTAATTAGTGGGATATTCAGTATATAGTGCTTGGCTTCCACCCAGACCCCTGGTCTCCCAGTATACAGTGCGCAGCTCCCACCCAGACCCCTGGTCTCCTAGTATACAGTGCGCCGCTCCCACCCAGACCCCCTGGTCTCCCAGTATACAGTGCGCCACTCCCACCCAGACCCCCTGGTCTCCCAGTATACAGTGCGCTACTCCCACCCAGACCCCCTGGTCTCCCAGTATACAGAGCGCGGCTTCCACCCAGACCCCCTGGTCTCCCAGTATACAGTGCGCGGCTCCCACCCAGACCCCCTGGTCTCCGAGTATACAGAGCGCGGCTTCCACCCAGACCCCTGGTCTCCCAGTATACAGTACGCAGCTCCCACCCAGACCCCTGGTCTCCCAGTATACAGTGCGCCGCTCCCACCCAGACCCCCTGGTCTCCCAGTATACAGTGAGCGGCTCCCACCAGACCCCCTGGTCTCCCAGTATACAGTGTGCTACTCCCATCCAGACCCCTGGTCTCCCAGTATACAGAGCGCGGCTCCCACCAGACCCCCTGGTCTCCCAGTATACAGTGCGCCGCTCCCACCCAGACCCCTGGTCTCACAGTATACAGTGGCGCGGCTTCCACCCAGACCCCTGGTCTCCCAGTATACAGGTGCGCCGCTCCCACCCAGACCCCCTGGTCTCCCAGTATACAGTGCGCAGCTCCCACCCCAGACCCCTGGGTCTCCCAGTATACAGTGCGCGCTCCCACCCAGACCCCTGGTCTCCCAGTATACAGTGCGCAGCTTCCACCCAGACCCCTGGTCTCCCAGTATACAGTGCGCAGCTCCCACCCAGACCCCTGGTCTCCCAGTATACAGTGCGCCGCTCCCACCCAGACCCCTGGTCTCCCAGTATACAGTGCGCCACTCCCACCCAGACCCCCTGGTCTCCCAGTATACAGTGCGCTACTCCCACCCAGACCCCTGGTCTCCCAGTATACAGAGCGCGGCTTCCACCCAGACCCCCTGGTCTCCCAGTATACAGTGCGCGGCTCCCACCCAGACCCCCTGGTCTCCCAGTATACAGAGCGCGGCTTCCACCCAGACCCCTGGTCTCCCAGTATACAGTGCGCAGCTCCCACCCAGACCCCTGGTCTCCCAGTATACAGTGCGCCACTCCCACCCAGACCCCCTGGTCTCCCAGTATACAGTGCGCCACTCCCACCCAGACCCCCTGGTCTCCGAGTATACAGTGCGCTACTCCCACCCAGACCCCCTGGTCTCCCAGTATACAGTGCGCCGCTTCCACCCAGACCCCCTAGTCTCCCAGTATACAGTGCGCCGCTCCCACCAGACCCCTGGTCTCCCAGTATACAGTGCGCCGCTCCCACCCAGACCCCCTGGTCTCCCAGTATACAGTGCGCCGCTCCCACCCAGACCCCTGGTCTCCCAGTATACAGTGCGCCGCTCCCACCCAGACCCCCTGGTCTCCCAGTATACAGTGCGCAGCTCCCACCCAGACCCCCTGGTCTCCCAGTATACAGAGCGCGGCTTCAACCCAGACCCCCTGGTCTCCCAGTATACAGTGCGTCGCTCCCACCCAGACCCCCTGGTCTCCCAGTATACAGTGCGTCGCTCCCACCCAGACCCCCTGGTCTCCCAGTATACAGTGCGCAGCTCCCACCCAGACCCCCTGGTCTCCCAGTATACAGAGCGCCGCTCCCACCAGACCCCTGGTCTCCCAGTATACAGAGCGCCGCTCCCAACCCAGACCCCCTGGTCTCCCAGTATACAGTGCGCGGCTCCCACCCAGACCCCCTTGTCTCCCAGTATACAGTGCGCGGCTCCCACCCAGACCCCCTGGTCTCCCAGTATACAGTGCGCCGCTCCCACCAGACCCCCTGGTCTCCCAGTATACAGTGCGCTGCTCCCACCCAGACCCCCTGGTCTCCCAGTATACAGAGTGCAGCTCCCACCCAGACCCCCTGGTCTCCCAGTATACAGTGCGCAGCTCCCACCCAGACCCCCTGGTCTCCCAGTATACAGAGCGCCGCTCCCACCAGACCCCTGGTCTCCCAGTATACAGAGCGCCGCTCCCACCCAGACCCCCTGGTCTCCCAGTATACAGTGCGCGGCTCCCACCCAGACCCCCTAGTCTCCCAGTATACAGTGCGCGGCTCCCACCCAGACCCCATGGTCTCCCAGTATACAGAGCGCCGCTCCCACCCAGACCCCCTGGTCTCCCAGTATACAGTGCGCGGCTCCCACCCAGACCCCCTGGTCTCCCAGTATACAGTGCGCGGCTCCCACCCAGACCCCATGGTCTCCCAGTATACAGTGCGCCGCTCCCACCAGACCCCCTGGTCTCCCAGTATACAGTGCGCCGCTCCCACCCAGACCCCCTGGTCTCCCAGTATACAGTGCGCCGCTCCCACCAGACCCCCTGGTCTCCCAGTATACAGTGCGCCGCTCCCACCCAGACCCCTGGTCTCCCAGTATACAGAGCGCCGCTCCCACCCAGACCCCCTGGTCTCCCAGTATACAGTGCGCGGCTCCCACCCAGACCCCCTGGTCTCCCAGTATACAGTGCGCGGCTCCCACCCAGACCCCCTGGTCTCCCAGTATACAGTGCGCCGCTCCCACCAGACCCCCTGGTCTCCCAGTATACAGTGCGCCGCTCCCACCCAGACCCCCTGGTCTCTCAGTATACAGAGTGCAGCTCCCACCCAGACCCCCTGGTCTCCCAGTATACAGAGTGCAGCTCCCACCCAGACCCCCTGGTCTCCTAGTATACAGAGTGCAGCTCCCACCCAGACCCCCTGGTCTCCCAGTATACAGTGCGCCACTCCCACCCAGACCCCCTGGTCTCCCAGTATACAGTGCGCAGCTCCCACCCAGACCCCTGGTCTCTCAGTATACAGAGTGCAGCTCCCACCCAGACCCCCTGGTCTCCCAGTATACAGAGTGCAGCTCCCACCCAGACCCCCTGGTCTCCTAGTATACAGAGCAGCTGTGGGATATAGAGGAAGGGCTGATAATAGATACATCGCCGCTTCCAGTAAATAGCTTTGCCCAGTAATGATTTACTCCCCTCATCCGTGTTTATAGCGGTGATAAAACCCGTCCATTCCTCACTTTATTGTGTTTACAAATGTTCTTCACACTCCGCTGACTGCTGGCTGTATTCACATAACTGATATGTCCAATATTTACCTCCCAGATATAGATAGGTGTATATATGTATCTGTATCCAGTGTGAGTATGTGTATATATATGTATCCAGTGTGAGTATGTGTATATATATATCCAGTGTGATTATGTGTGTATCTATCTATCTATCTATCTATCTATCTATCTAGCTATCTATCTATCTATCTGTGTATCTATCTATCTATCTATCTATCTATCTATCTATCTATCTATCTAGCTATCTATCTATCTATCTATCTAGCTATCTATCCAGTGTGAGTGTGTGTAGATGTATCCAGTGTGAGTATGTATGTGTGTGTGTATATGTATCCAGTGTGAGTATGTATGTGTGTGTGTATATGTATCCAGTGTGAGTATGTATGTGTGTGTATATGTATCCAGTGTGAGTATGTGTGTATATGTATATAGTGTGAGTATGTGTGTATATATGCATCCAGTGGGATTATGTGTATATATGTATATAGTGTGAGTATGTGTATATATGCATCCAGTGGGATTATGTGTATATATGTATCAGTGTGTGTATGTGTATAGATGTACCCAGTGTGATTATATAGATGTATACAGTGTGAGTATGTCTATATATATATACTAGGTGATTCATCGCGCCCTACGGGCGCTCTTCACACCGGCGTAAGGGGTAATTTGTGAACATTTGTATTGTGAGAAATATGGTTAGAATTGTATGAAAGATGCCCATGTCAACAATGGGGAACATTAAGCCTAGAAGATAAAATAATATCTTCTTCCTGGCAGTGTAATGACTCAGGAAACGGAGACATTTATGTTTGTAATTAGATAATACGCAGCCCTTTGCCGACAGTAGCCGGGCGCTGGTGGCGTTCCTCATGTGCTTACTTTGTATCTTTGTTCAGTTTATTTGTATTCACTCAATGTAAAGGTCTTTCTGAATACAGGCTACTAAACGTGACCCGACCCTCACCCAACCTAGTGCCCCTTGTCCAACAGTGACATGATGTGAGGAGGGGAGATAGCAGGAAGCCACAGACTGAGAGTTCTATAGTGGGATGAGCAGGGTTTCTAGCAGCACAGAGTATATCAGGAGATGAGGGATGTGTCAGTGAGGACAGGGCTGCATGTGACTGGGCAGTGACATGATGTGAGGAGGGGAATTGAGGCAGCAGGAAGCCACAGACTGAGAGTTATATAATGGGAGGAGCAGGGTCCCCAGCAGCACAGAGTATATCAGGAGATGAGTGATGTGTGAGACAGGACAGGGCTGTATGTGACAGGGGCAGTGACATGATGTGAGGAGGGGAATGGAGGCAGCAGGAAGCCACAGACTGAGAGTTATATAGTGGGAGGAGCAGGGTATCCAGCAGCACAGAGTATATCAGGAGATGAGTGATGTGTCAGTGAGGACAGGGATGCATGTGACAGGGGCAGTGACATGATGTGAGGAGAGGAATGGAGGCAGCAGGAAGCCACAGACTGAGAGTTATATAGTGGGAGGAGCAGGGTCCCCAGCAGCACAGAGTATATCAGGACATGGGTGATGTGTCAGTGAGGACAGGGCTGCATGTGACAGGGGCAGTGACATAATGTGAGGAGGGGAATGGAGGCAGCAGGAAGCCACAGACTGAGAGTTATATAGTGGGAGGAGCAGGGTCCCCAGCAGCACAGAGTATATCAGGAGATGAGTGATGTGTCAGTGAGGACAGGGCTGCATGTGACAGGGGCAGTGACATGATGTGAAGAGGGGAATGGAGGCAGCAGGAAGCCACAGACTGAGAGTTATATAGTGGGAGGAGCAGGATCTCCAGCAGCACAGAGTATATCAGGAGATGAGGGATGTGTCAGTGAGGACAAGGCTGCATGTGACAGGGGCAGTGACATGTGAGGAGGAATGGAGGCAGCAGGAAGCCACAGACTGAGAGTTATATAGTGGAAGGAGCATGGTCCCCAGCAGCACAGAGTATATCAGGAGATGAGTGATGTGTCAGTGAGGACAGGGCTGCATGTGACAGGGGCAGTGACATGATGTGAGGAGGGGAATGGGGGCAGCAGAAAGTCAGACAGAGTTATATAGAGTTATATAGTGGGAGGCGCAGGGTTCCTAGCAGCACATATCAGGAGATGAGTTATGTGTTGGTGAGGACAGGGCAGCATGTGACAGGGGCAGAGTGATGATGTCAAAAGCGAGCATGCAGCCTGGGGGGTTGATGATGTCAGAAGCGATATCTTCCAGGCTGGGGTGGGGGGTGATAATGTCAGAAGCAAGCATGCAGGCGGGGGGGGGGGGGGGGGGGGGGTGATGATGTCAGAAGCAAGCATGCAGGCGGAGGGTGTGGGGTGGTGATGATGTCAGAAGCGAGTGTGCAGCCCGGGGGGGGGGGGGGGGGGCGTTTATGATGTCATAAGCGAGCGCTGCCAGGTAAGGGAGGGGTGATGATTTCAGAAACGAGCGTGCAGCCTGGGGTGAGTGATGGTGTCAGAAGTGAGCAGGCAGCCTGGGGAGGTAAGGTCTTATCCGTTAAATGTACGTTAACATTATCATATTTCTTATCTCTTTACCTGTGCCACTCCCGACCCACATTGTTTAAGCCTGGGGAGATAATGTCAGAAGCGAGCGGGGGCGTGATGATGTCAGAAGCGAGCACTGCCAGGGCAGGGGGGGTAATGTAAGAAGCAAGCGTGCAGGTGGGGGGTGTGATGATGTCAGAAGTGAGCGTGCAGCCCTGGGTGGGGGGGGTGATGTCAGAAGCGAACGTTTGCTCGTGTGATAATGTCAGAAGCGAGCCCTGGCAGTGCTCGCTTCTGACATTATCACACGAGCAAACGTTCGCTTCTGACATCACCAGGGTATTGGTGTGAGATCAGAAGCGAGCACTGCCAGGGCAGGGGGGGGGGGGATGAGGTCAGAAGCGAGCACTGCCAGGGCAGGGGGGGGTGAGATCAGAAGCAAGCACTGCCAGGGCAGGGGGGGGGGGTGAGGTCAGAAGCGAGCACTGCCAGGGCGGGGGGATGAGGTCAGAAGCGAGCACTGCCAGGGCAGGGGGGGGGGGGTGAGATCAGAAGCGAGCACTGCCAGGGCGGGGGGGGGGGGTGAGATCAGAAGCGAGCACTGCCAGGGCAGGGGGGGATGATGTCAGAAGCGAGCACTGCCAGGGCAGGGGTATTGGTGTGAGATCAGAAGCGAGCACTGCCAGGGCAGGGGGGGGGGGGTGAGATCAGAAGCGAGCACTGCCAGGCAGGGGGGATGAGGTCAGAAGCGAGCACTGCCAGGGCAGGGGGGGGGGGATGAGGTCAGAAGCGAGCACTGCCAGGGCAGGGGGGGATGAGGTCAGAAGCGAGCACTGCCAGGGCAGGGGGGGGGGGGGTGAGATCAGAAGCGAGCACTGCCAGGGCAGGGGGGGGGGGGGGATGAGGTCAGAAGCGGGCACTGCCAGGCTTTCTGAGATCAGCATTATGGTCAGGGCACTAACTCACTGTGCCATTCAGCCATCTTACAATGGGAATCATGTATTGATTTCCTGTCACTTGTAGTCCATTACATGGACAGGGGATACATTTAAGTAATTTGAGTGATTGTTGGAGTTGTATCAGGCAGCGGCTGCCGGCGTCTCTCAGGCAGCAGTAATTGGGGCTGTTCCAGACGCTTCATCCTTCTTTCAGTATTTCTATTACAACTGAGCCCGGAAAATATTAATTATGACGCTGCTGCTGTTATATCCAGTGTCCCTTCCAGATGTGACCGCCTGGGCGCTGGGCAGAGCCGTCTGCATGTAAACCCGCAGCTATGCCAGCGCATTAATGTGGCTTTTACAGCTACTAATAAACCCCATATCATTAGGGATGGGGGGAGTCCTCAGACTATGGACCACCCAGTGTTAAAGTGCTCTCATCCCAGCAAGGAGAAATGTCACAGTGTGATTGTAAATAAGGCCTCTCACACCAGAACCGTCTCTCTCCGCCGCTAATGTCGTCCCCGGCTCCGCTTCCCACTTTCACATGTTTATTGACTCATTATAAAAAGCTTTATTGTGTCCATTGTCAGACGTTATCATGCCAGACAATGTAACATCCTAATGCCGGAGACCTTGCAGCCTGTCACATTGCACCGGAAGCATTGTCACATTATTATTATTTATCATAGGCAGAGATGGTCCTGGGGATGTCTGCATGTGTGGGCAGGTTGTCCAGGTTCCAGTGCTTTGGGCAGCTCTACACAGAGGATTTAGAATTGAGTTAACTGACATGCTGTGCATTACTATTTATGCTTCTTGTCCCAGATTTTTTTCTCTGGAATTGAGGATATGACTTTTTTCTGATTTCGAGGGGGACATTGGATGAATCATTAAATGAATATGGACAGTGTATGTACATAATACTTCACATTATTTATTAACAGGTTCTTTTGAAAGTGGTGATAAAACAAACGGGGTAGTTACAGACAATGGTAGGAGGCCGCGTGTCAACACTTAAGTGACCCATAAATAAAACTTTTAACAGTGGTTCCCCGAACCCCAAATGGTCCATGGACCGCATTGCCGTCGGTATATTCTCCCTGAATCCCCGCACATGACTGATCGTTGTCCTGTACCTGGGAGCTATCTCCGGAGATTATTGCGGACCTAGATTAAAGACTGTTTAGTTCTCTGGTGATTTGCATATAATTAATCACCATTTCCACTGGTGGGTGAAATTGATGTGTTATCTCTGAAAATTCATATTCAATTGCAAAGTAATAGAAAAGATAAATGATCACTCTAAATTCAGTGAATTGTGCAAAATGGCCTATTTTACATCGGCTGCTGACTCTCGTGTCTGCTGCTCCTCATCCATTGTAAGCCGTCATTTATATAGAGGGGGCGTATGCTGTATAGGTTACCAGCCTTGATTAGTATAATCCGTATTGTACCTGTTACTCTACATGACAAAGGCTCAGCGTTAGATCCCAGTCTAGTGATAGAGGGAATCCCTGTTGTTATATATCGTATATATATCTAATGCACACCTGCCGTCTTACCCTACCATGGTGGTGTGACTCTTGTTATCATGCGAGTAGTGTTAGGGTATAATGACGCTACACTCTCCATCGCTACCCTACCATGGTGGTGTGACTCTTGTTATCATGCGAGTAGTGTTAGGGTATAATGACGCTACACTCTCCATCGCTACCCTACCATGGTGGTGTGACTCTTGTTATCATGCGAGTAGTGTTAGGGTATAATGACGCTACACTCTCCATCGCTACCCTACCATGGTGGTGTGACTCTTGTTATCATGCGAGTAGTGTTAGGGTATAATGACGCTACACACTCCATCGCTACCCTGCCATGGTGGTGTGACTCTCGTTATCATGCGGGTAGTGTTAGGGTATAATGACGCTACTCACTCCATCGCTACCCTACCATGGTGGTGTGACTCTTGTTATCATGCGAGTAGTGTTAGGGTATAATGACGCTACTCACTGCATCGCTACCCTACCATGGTGGTGTGACTCTTGTTATCATGCGAGTAGTGTTAGGGTATAATGACGCTACTCACTCCATCGCTACCCTGCCATGGTGGTGTGACTCTTGTTATCATGCGAGTAGCGTTAGGGTATAATGACGCTACTCACTCCATCGCTACCCTGCCATGGTGGTGTGACTCTTGTTATCATGCGGGCAGTGTTAGGGTATAATGGCGCTACTCACTCCATCGCTACCCTACCATGGTGGTGTGACTCTTCTTATCATGCGGGTAGTGTTAGGGTATAATGACGCTACTCACTCCATCGCTACCCTGCCATGGTGGTGTGACTCTTCTTATCATGCGGGTAGTGTTAGGGTATAATGACGCTACCCTGCCATGGTGGTGTGACTCTTGTTATCATGCGAGTAGTGTTAGGGTATAATGACGCTACTCACTCCATCGCTACCCTGCCATGGTGGTGTGACTCTTCTTATCATGCGGGTAGTGTTAGGGTAAAATGACGCTACTCACTCCATCGCTACCCTGCCATGGTGGTGTGACTCTTGTTATCATGCGAGTAGTGTTAGGGTATAATGACGCTACTCACTCCATCGCTACCCTGCCATGGTGGTGTGACTCTTGTTATCATGCGAGTAGTGTTAGGGTATAATGACGCTACTCACTCCATCGCTACCCTGCCATGGTGGTGTGACTCTTCTTATCATGCGGGTAGTGTTAGGGTATAATGACGCTACACACTCCATCGCTACCCTACCATGGTGGTGTGACTCTTGTTATCATGCGAGTAGTTAGGGTATAATGACGCTACTCACTCCATCGCTACCCTGCCATGGTGGTGTGACTCTTGTTATCATGCGAGTAGCGTTAGGGTATAATGACGCTACTCACTCCATCGCTACCCTGCCATGGTGGTGTGACTCTTGTTATCATGCGAGTAGTGTTAGGGTATAATGACGCTACACACTCCATCGCTACCCTGCCATGGTGGTGTGACTCTTGTTATCATGCGAGTAGTGTTAGGGTATAATGGCGCTACTCACTCCATCGCTACCCTGCCATGGTGGTGTGACTCTTCTTATCATGCGGGTAGTGTTAGGGTATAATGACGCTACTCACTCCATCGCTACCCTGCCATGGCGGTGTGACTCTTGTTATCATGCGAGTAGTGTTAGGGTATAATGACGCTACACACTCCATCGCTACCCTGCCATGGTGGTGTGACTCTTGTTATCATGCGAGTAGTGTTAGGGTATAATGACGCTACTCACTCCATCGCTACCCTGCCATGGTGGTGTGACTCTTCTTATCATGCGGGTAGTGTTAGGGTATAATGACGCTACTCACTCCATCGCTACCCTACCATGGTGGTGTGACTCTTCTTATCATGCGAGTAGCGTTAGGGTATAATGACGCTACTCACTCCATCGCTACCCTACCATGGTGATGTGACTCTTCTTATCATGCGGGTAGTGTTAGGGTATAATGACGCTACTCACTCCATCGCTACCCTGCCATGGTGGTGTGACTCTTGTTATCATGCGAGTAGTGTTAGGGTATAATGAAGCTACACACTCCATCGCTACCCTGCCATGGTGGTGTGACTCTTGTTATCATGCGAGTAGCGTTAGGGTATAATGACGCTACACACTCCATCGCTACCCTGCCATGGTGGTGTGACTCTTGTTATCATGCGAGTAGTGTTAGGGTATAATGACGCTACTCACTCCATCGCTACCCTGCCAGGGTGGTGTGACTCTTGTTATCATGCGAGTAGTGTTAGGGTATAATGACGCTACTCGCTCCATCGCTACCCTGCCATTGGTGGTGTGACCCTTGTTATCATGCGGGTAGTGTTAGGGTATAATGACGCTACACACTCCATCGCTACCCTACCATGGTGGTGTGACTCTCGTTATCACGCGGGTAGTGTTAGGGTATAATGACGCTACACACTCCATCGCTACCCTACCATGGTGGTGTGACTCTCGTTATCACGCGGGTAGTGTTAGGGTATAATGACGCTACTCGCTCCATCGCTACCCTACCATGATGGTGTGACTCTTGTTATCATGCGAGTAGTGTTAGGGTATAATGACGCTACTCACTCCATCGCTACCCTGCCATTGGTGGTGTGACTCTTGTTATCATGCGGGTAGTGTTAGGGTATAATGACGCTACACACTCCATCGCTACCCTGCCATGGTGGTGTGACTCTTGTTATCATGCGAGTAGTGTTAGGGTATAATGGCGCTACTCACTCCATCGCTACCCTGCCATGGTGGTGTGACTCTTCTTATCATGCGGGTAGTGTTAGGGTATAATGACGCTACACACTCCATCGCTACCCTGCCATGGTGGTGTGACTCTTGTTATCATGCGGGCAGTGTTAGGGTATAATGGCGCTACTCACTCCATCGCTACCCTACCATGGTGGTGTGACTCTTGTTATCATGCGAGTAGTGTTAGGGTATAATGACGCTACTCACTCCATCGCTACCCTGCCATTGGTGGTGTGACTCTTGTTATCATGCGGGTAGTGTTAGGGTATAATGACGCTACACTCTCCATCGCTACCCTGCCATGGTGGTGTGATTCTTGTTATCATGGGAGTAGTGTTAGGGTATAATGACGCTACACTCTCCATCGCTACCCTGCCATTGGTTGTGTGCTGAGGCCGAATGAATTATCTTTTGTCCCTGAGCACCTTGCCCGAATTCTGGTATGCTCCTGCTTGCTAACATTCCTACATGGAAAATTAGACTACACCCCTAGCCTCCAGTATGACGGAGCGTGGCTTCTGTATGGGAACTATGTTGTGCCATGCTAACCTACTACTAATGGCCCTGTCTAGGCATAGATTGCTGGGTGCCTGTAAAGCTTGGGCACTGGGCATGCCATCTAAGAGCATCAGGGGGAACCAATGATATTTGTGGAGCCAACCATTCATGTGTAACACTATGCCGCCCCTTATAGCATTGCCAATCCAGCTTGTCATAGCACAGCTTAGTAGACGTGGCACACCGATTTGTCGTCAGCGTTGTACCAGTGCAGCCTTCACTTGGCGTTAGCTCTCTCCCAGCTCCGGCACTCGCTGTACTGGCTAGAGATTATATACAGGCAAAGCCCGGAGGGGGGTTTATGCTATTCTGACAGATATAATTGTGGCTCTTTGTTGCTGGAACATGAAGTACATTATAATAAGTATGTCTGTGCTGGAACATGATGACTGAGGGTTCTGCCAATCAGGCACTTTTTACATTAATATGAAGGTTCTCCGCAGCAATAACAGGCTGGGGGTGGCAGAGGGTTGGTCCCAGGTTCTAACCAGCCTCTGCCTTCTGGGGCTTGGGTCTGGGGGAGATCAGGGATCTTAGGTCCCCGAATCCAATACTACAGCAGTTCCTCCTGGCTGCCGATAGGCTGGTGATGGTGTTTGTAGGTATTCCAGGAAGGGGCCTATTTATCAATAATTGTGACTATTACCAGCCCATCAAAATGACAGAACACAAGTAATGTTGGCGCTGGCAGCTGTGTGCACCCAAACAGAGCAACGCTTGAATTATACCGTCAGACTCCATCTAGTGACCTCTAGCGTGCTGCGTCCTCGCCCTCCTCTCTGCGGTGCTGCGTCCTCACCCTCCTCTCTGCGGTGCTGCGTCCTCACCCTCCTCTCTGGGGTGCTGCGTCCTCGCCCTCCTCTCTGCGGTGCTGCGTCCTCACCCTCCTCTCTGCGGTGCTGCGTCCGCGTCCTCGCCCTCCCCTCTGCGGTACTGCATCCTCGCCCTCCCCTCTGCGGTGCTGCATCCTCACCCTCCCCTCTGCAGTGCTGCGTCCTCGCCCTCCTCTATGTGGTGCTGCGTCCTCGCCCTCCTCTATGTGGTGCTGCGTCCTCGCCCTCCTCTCTGCGGTGCTGCGTCCTCGCCCTCCTCTCTGCGGTGCTGCGTCCTCGCCCTCCTCTCTGCGGTGCTGCGTCCTCACCCTCCTCTCTGCGGTGCTGCGTCCTCGCCCTCCTCTCTGTGGTGCTGCGTCCTCGCCCTCCTCTCTGCGGTGCTGCATCCTCGCCCTCCCCTCTGCGGTACTGCATCCTCGCCCTCCCCTCTGCGGTGCTGCATCCTCGCCCTCCCCTCTGCAGTGCTGCGTCCTCGCCCTCCTCTCTGCGGTGCTGCGTCCTCACCCTCCTCTCTGCGGTGCTGCGTCCTCGCCCTCCCCTCTGCAGTGCTGCGTCCTCGCCCTCCCCTCTGCGGTGCTGCTTCCTCGCCCTCCTCTCTGCGGTGCTGCATCCTCGCCCTCCTCTCTGCGGTGCTGCGTCCTCGCCCTCCTCTCTGCGGTGCTGCGTCCTCGCCCTCTTCTCTGCGGTGCTGCGTCCTCGCCCTCCTCTCTGCGGTGCTGCTTCCTCGCCCTCCTCTCTGCGGTGCTGCTTCCTCACCCTCCTCTCTGTGGTGCTGCGTCCTCGCCCTCCTCTCTGCGGTGCTGCGTCCTTGCCCTCCCCTCTGCGGTGCTGCGTCCTCGCCCTCCCCTCTGCGGTGCTGCGTCCTCGCCCTCCCCTCTGCAGTGCTGTGTCCTCCTCTCTGCAGTGCTGCGTCCTCGCCCTCCCCTCTGCGGTGCTGCGTCCTCGCCCTCCCCTCTGTGGTGCTGCGTCCTCGCCCTCCCCTCTGCCGTGCTGTGTCCTCACCCTCTGATGTCATGGGTTAGATTCCGATCTGTGTGGAGTTTGTATATTCTCAACGTGTTTGTGTGCGTTTCCTCCTAAACTCCAAAAATATACTGGTAGATTAATTGGCTCCAAACCAATGAACAAAGTAGTGATCACGATGAAGACTGGAAGATTGATGCTTGCTGTCCTTAAAGGACCGGCCAATCTTCCGGCATAGCCACACTGATCTGCATGCGTACTGTCTCGTGTGGTTGCTGATCACGGGTCCCTCATCAGCTGATAACCCATTGGACTGAATGAAAGCTCTCAGGGAGAATTGGTAACCCTGCATCAGATACATGACACACATACAGTATATTCCTTGTGGGTCTCAGTAACGTTTCTCCTGTGTGACGCACCTGGCTTCCAGCTACAGTCCCTATTTTGTAGACTTTAGTAAATGTGTGCAAATGACTTCTTATTATACTTGCGCTGACTTTCTGCAAAACAGATGCTGGCTCTGTAATTATCCCACCAGCTTCCATGGGCAGAAATCCACAAAACATGACCTGCTGGGGATACCGGGTATAACTCGTCTATGCCATCTCCCAGATCATAATCTTTATAGCGCTCTCTGTGGCTGATTCTGGGGGGCAGTGTCTGTGTACCCGGGTAATGCCCAGCTGCTGTAGGTGGGGCAGTAAGTGTCTGTGTACCCGGGTAATGACCAGCTGCTGCGGGTGGGACAGTAAGTGTCTGTGCACCCTAGTAATGCCCAGCTGCTGTGGGTGGGGCAGTAAGTGTCTGTGCACCCGGGTAATGCCCAGCTGCTTTAGGTGGGGCAGTAAGTGTCTGTGTACCCGGGTAATGCCCAGCTGCTGCGGGTGGGACAGTAAGTGTCTGTGCACCTGGGTAATGACCAGCTGCTGTGGGTGGGACAGTAAGTGTCTGTGCACCTGGGTAATGCCCAGCTGCTGTGGGTGGGGCAGTAAGTGTCTGTGTACCCGGGTAATGACCAGCTGCTGCGGGTGGGGCAGTAAGTGTCTGTGCACCCGGGTAATGCCCAGCTGCTGCGGGTGGGACAGTAAGTGTCTGTGTACCCGGGTAATGCCCAGCTGCTGCGGGTGGGACAGTAAGTGTCTGTGTACCCGGGTAATGACCAGCTGCTATGGGTGGGACAGTAAGTGTCTGTGTACCCGGGTAATGACCAGCTGCTATGGGTGGGGCAGTAAATGTCTGTGCACCTGGGTAATGACCAGCTGCTGCGGGTGGGACAGTAAGTGTCTGTGTACCCGGGTAATGCCCAGCTTCTGCGGGTGGGACAGTAAGTGTCTGTGTACCCGGGTAATGACCAGCTAAAGCGGGTGGGACAGTAAGTGTCTGTGTACCCGGGTAATGCCCTGCTGCTGCGGGTGGGGCAGTAAGTGTCTGTGTACCCAGGTAATGACCAGCTGCTGCGAGTGGGACAGTAAGTGTCTGTGTACCCGGGTAATGCCCAGCTGCTGCGGGTGTGGCAGTAAGTGTCTGTGTACCCGGGTAATGCCCAGCTGCTGCGGGTGGGGCAGTAAGTGTCTGTGTACCCGGGTAATGACCAGCTAAAGCGGGTGGGACAGTAAGTGTCTGTGTACCCGGGTAATGCCCTGCTGCTGCGGGTGGGGCAGTAAGTGTCTGTGTACCCAGGTAATGACCAGCTGCTGCGAGTGGGACAGTAAGTGTCTGTGTACCCGGGTAATGCCCAGCTGCTGCGGGTGTGGCAGTAAGTGTCTGTGTACCCGGGTAATGCCCAGCTGCTGCGGGTGGGGCAGTAAGTGTCTGTGTACCCGGGTAATGCCCAGCTGCTGCGGGTGGGGCAGTAAGTGTCTGTGCGCCCGGGTAATGACCAGCTGCTGCGGGTGTGGCAGTAAGTGTCTGTGCGCCCAGGTAATGACCAGCTAAAGCGGGTGGGACAGTAAGTGTCTGTGTACCCGGGTAATGCCCAGCTGCTGCAGGTGGGGCAGTAAGTGTCTGTGTACCCGGGTAATGCCCAGCTGCTGCGGGTGGGACAGTAAGTGTCTGTGCACCCGGGTAATGCCCAGCTGCTGCGGGTGGGACAGTAAGTGTCTGTGCATCCGGGTGGGGCAGTGCAGCAATCCAGACTAAATGTAAATCTAAACTGCAGTGTAAAACTAATGCTGCATATTATTTGTGGGCTACATTTATTAAGTTACATGCAGAAGCTGCCGGTATTTACCCTGCATGCAAACATGATACATGTATTTACACCTTGTAGTGCAGCATGGTGTTCCCAGGTGCACAGTTCCCACCCGAGAATTGTCTCCCTTGTCAGCTGTGGACTTCCCTGCAGTCACAGCCAGGAAATGTATAGGTAAGAATAACAGTATATAGAGGAAGGCGCTGGTCATTTCCTACACGATGACATTATGGCCGCAGTGATCATTCATTTGTCTAACTACGGGGGAAGAATCATTTCTACAATAAAACCTTCTATAAACTCCAGTGCACATCGGTGCTATGAAGCTGGGCAGCAGTTTATAGATGGTGATAATATACCATGAATACAACTACTAAGTGCCACTATATATACTGAGGGATGATACAACTACTAAGTGCCACTAATGTATACTGAGGGATAATACAGCTACTAAGTGCCACTAATGTATACTGAGGGATAATACAGCTACTAAGTGCCACTAATGTAGACTGAGGGATAATACAGCCACTAAGTGCCACTATATATACTGAGGGATAATACAGCTACTAAGTGCCAATATATATATATACTGAGGGATAATACAGCTACTAAGTACCACTATGTATACTGAGGATAATACAGCTACTAAGTGCCACTATGTATACTGAGGGATAATACAGCTACTAAGTGCCACTGTATACTAAGGGATAATACAGCTACTAAGTGCCACTATGTATACTGAGGGATAATACAGCTACTAAGTGCCACTATATATACTAAGGGATAATACAGCTACTAAGTGCCACTATGTATTCTGAGTGATATTACAGCTACTAAGTGCCACTATGTATACTGAGGGATAATACAGCTACTAAGTGCCACTATGTATACTGAGGGATAATACAGCTACTAAGTGCCACTATATACACTAAGGGATAATACAGCTACTAAGTGCCACTATGTATACTGAGGGATAATACAGCTACTAAGTGCCACTATGTATACTGAGGGATAATACAGCTACTAAGTGCCACTATGTATACTGAGGGATAATACAGCTACTAAGTGCCACTATGTATACTGAGGGATAATACAGCTACTAAGTGCCACTGTATACTAAGGGATAATACAGCTGCTAAGTGCCACTATGTATACTGAGGGATAATACAGCTACTAAGTGCCACTATGTATACTGAGGGATAATACAGCTACTAAGTGCCACTATGTATACTGAGGGATAATACAGCTACTAAGTGCCACTATATATACTGAGGGATAATACAGCTTCTAAGTGCCACTAATGTATACTGAGGGATAATACAGCTACTAAGTGCCACTATGTATACTGAGGGATAATACAGCTACTAAGTGCCACTATGTATACTGAGGGATAATACAGTTACTAAGTACCACTACAGTATACTGAGGGATAATACAGCTACTAAGTGCCACTATGTATACTGAGGGATAATACAGCTACTAAGTGCCACTATGTATACTGAGGGATAATACAGTTACTAAGTACCACTACAGTATACTGAGGGATAAAACAGCTATTAAGTGCCACTATGTATACTGAGGGATAATACAGTTACTAAGTACCACTACAGTATACTGAGGGATAATACAGCTACTAAGTGCCACTATGTATACTGAGGGATAATACAGCTACTAAGTGCCACTATATATATATATATATATATATATATATATATATATATATATATATATATATATACTTAGGGATAATACAGTTACGAAGTGCCACTATGCTGAAGGATAACTTTATCTTCTGAATAGCATACAGTGACCATGTGAAGAGTGGTGAGGAAACGACAATTGCAGCGTTTTTTAAAGTTTTTGTCTTTGCTATTATTATAAGTTTGGTTGCTCTGCCCCCCTCCGCCTCTATACATAAATGCCAACCTGCTACGGTCCGGATCATCATGGCCGCCAAGTGTGAGCACTAATGAAGGCCACTGTATGTTACCCACTGTTTATGTCTGTGGAGCCTCAGTTGGCCCATATTTGTCTTAGGTCTTCCCTGCCACCTGCACACAGTAATAATACTATGTATACAGTATGTTATTGTTGTAGAGCAATACAATGTATAGTGTTGTAACTTTGCGGCACTATTGTCATCTGTTATGGTCCTCGTGTCATATATTCATTGTGTGCAGTATGGGACTATAATAGGTGCCCTCGCCCCCACTCCGGCCTTGTCACTGGTGACTGATTGCATTTTGTGAAGGCACAGTTGTGTAGACCGCCATGGCCCTCATACTATGGAGTTTGTGTTGTGTGTCCTGGGCAGGGGGTAGGGTCACTCTAAAGATGAAACTTGTAAACAGGTGGTGAAAGGAAGTTGTTGTAATGAATGACTCCCCCATCTGGGGCCTTTGTCATCCTCAGCCTCACTGGACCAGAAACCAATAAACAATGGTCGTCACTGGGTCCCCGGAGGGCAATAGATTTACCAGTCAGATAATACATTTAATAGCAACTGTGAGATCTACAAGGCCTATGTATGGATGTATAGGTTGTAAGCTTGCGAGCAGGGCCCTCCAACCATTTAGATTGCCTGTAACTACCCAGTTTGTTTTTGTCTTCAATTGTATTTGATTTATTTTCGATTGTAAAGTGAACATAATCTGCTGTGCTGTATAAGAAACGTAATACATAAATATACAGAGACATGCGTATATATGTAGCAGTGGGGGGGAGGTGCATATGTAGCAGTGGGGCGGAGGTCAGAGGCGCGTATGTATGTAGCAGGGGGGCAGAAGTGAGGTGCGTATGTATGTAGCAGGGGGGTGGAGGTGCGTATGTATGTAGCAGGGGGGTGGAGGTGCATATGTATGTAGCAGGGGGGTGGAGGTGCGTATGTATGTATGTATGTAGCAGGGGGGTGGAGGTGCATATGTATGTATGTATGTATGTATGTATGTATGTAGCAGGGGGTGGAGGTGTGTATGTATGTAGCAGGGGGGCAGAGTTGTGTATGTATGTAG
Organism: Crinia signifera; assembly: GCF_055691185.1. Lineage (NCBI taxonomy): Eukaryota > Metazoa > Chordata > Amphibia > Anura > Myobatrachidae > Crinia > Crinia signifera. The sequence goes on along the minus strand of NC_139226.1, from coordinate 142,395,690 downwards.
CAGTGGGGCAGAGGTGCGTATGTATGTAGCAGGGGGGTGGAGGTGCGTATGTATGTATGTATGTAGCAGGGGGGTGGAGGTGCATATGTATGTATGTATGTAGCAGGGGGTGGAGGTGTGTATGTATGTAGCAGGGGGGCAGAGTTGTGTATGTATGTAGCAGTGGGGCAGAGGTGCATATGTATGTAGCAGGGGGGTGGAGGTGCGTATGTATGTATGTATGTAGCAGGGGGGTGGAGGTGCATATGTATGTATGTATGTAGCAGGGGGTGGAGGTGTGTATGTATGTAGCAGGGGGCGGAGATGTTTATGTATGTAGCAGTGGGGCAGAGGTGCGTATGTATGTAGCAGGGGGGCGGAGGTACGTATGTATGTAGCAGGGGGCGGAGGTGTTTATGTATGTAGCAGGGGGGTGGAGGTACGTATGTATGTATGTACGTAGCAGGGGGCGGAGATGTTTATGTATGTAGCGGGGGGGGAAGGTGCGTATGTATGTAGCAGGGGGGCGGAGGTACGTATGTATGTAGCAGGGGGCGGAGGTGTTTATGTATGTAGCAGGGGGGTGGAGGTACGTATGTATGTATGTACGTAGCAGGGGGCGGAGATGTGTATGTATGTAGCGGGGGGAAGGTGCGTATGTATGTAGCAGGGGGGCGGAGGTACGTATGTATGTATGTACGTAGCAGGGGGCGGAGATGTTTATGTATGTAGCGGGGGGGAAGGTGCGTATGTATGTAGCAGGGGGGCGGAGGTACGTATGTATGTAGCAGGGGGCGGAGGTTTTTATGTATGTAGCAGGGGGGTGGAGGTACGTAAGTATGTATGTACGTAGCAGGGGGCGGAGATGTGTATGTATGTAGCGGGGGGGAAGGTGCGTATGTATGTAGCAGTGGGGCAGAGGTGAATATGTATGTTGTAGCAAGGGGGTGGAGGTGCGTATGTATGTAGCAGGGGAGGTGCGTATGTATGTACGTATGTATGTATGTATGTATGTATGTAGCAGGGGGGTGGAGGTGCGTATGCATGTATGTAGCAACTGACTCACTAGCAATGGGTGTGTTTCCCCCTATTTGAATTTTGAACTGTTCTGCATCCACCCCCCCCCCCCCCCCCTCTGGATCCGCCACTGGTGTATAAGCAGAGAGTCTGCCTGGGTGCATTACTTTTCTCCTTCCTATAACATGCCCGAAGTTGTGTCCCTGTGACATGCACTTACTGTCCGCAGACTGTAACTAATCCGTCTCTGGCCCGTCAGCCATTAAACTGGAAACGTAACACCCGGTAATAAGATTTCTGTGTGCACCTGAGCAGTATAACTGACCCCCAGGGGCAATGCAGGGGCTGATTACACCACATCTTGCTGGTAAATGACTTGTGGGTGGATATCTGTTACATATTAGAATCCTTCCCGGTACTGATAATTCTCTGTACACAGGTACAGAATGGAGGCCATGATAGCATTCACTAGCCCAGGCTGGCATCTTGCCATGAGAACATGGAAGCCGCTGTATACTAGCATATCATCATATATCTAGCTGCTGGGTAAGGATGGTGTGAGGCGGGCAGCTATATGGGCGTCATTAATTCCCCAGGATGGCCCCAGTCGCTCTGCAGCGCATCACCGCTGGCTACGCGCTTTGTGCGCTCTACGACCTTTCTCTTGATTTAAAACTTTCCTGGATCTGCTAAAAAAAAATCCTTGTCCCAGAAAAAAGTTGTAATTTAATTGCAGTTTCCCAGGGTTTGTAGTATATTTACAGTATCAAACAATCCACTGGTCAGAGATGGTTTCTATTGGGAAGTCGCCCGCACCCCTCCTTTGCCGGCCTGTGGGTGTGATGCGATTGTGAAGTCTGATGAGACATTTCTGCTTGTTGGCTGCTGAGAGGAAAGTAAATTGTTTGCGATTCCCATTTGCAGCCCTGATTATTTCCATATCAGGTTTCTTGTTCTGTTGCCTTTCCTAAGCCAGAAAGCCACACGTGTCACCCAGCAGGCATGTGCCGGAGCCGTGCCAAGCCCTGCGCTGAGGAACCCACTAAATCACTTCTGGAATCTCTATCATCTCCCGTCAGATATGGAACAACACGTTTATGTTATTATCCGGAAAGGCTGAGATTCGAGTGGGGTCTGTATATCTGAGCATTCCCAGATAAACCGGCCCAGTGTGCCCCCGTTCCCTCTCTCTGCCACGATGCCCAGGTGTTACACATTATTACACGCTCCAGTAGAAGAACCCCTGTTTCTGTATACTCATTCAGGTACTGTATACATGGTGTACGTCATAGACTTATCTTATGGTAATATCACAAGGACATAGGTGTTGCGTGACCCACGGTGACGGTTAGATGCCGTGTGCAAATGATGGGGCTGAAATCACCCAATCGGCTCTGCCCGTGGACACCATGCCTCTGGCGGTGGGTACAATCGGATAGAGAGCATTGAGGGACAATTATAAGCAGGATACTGCTCCGTGTTCCAGTACCACCTACAGGCATGTTACATGTGGAGATGCCCCATTCCGCCGGTGGGTGGCCTGCACCTTCTCCCAGTGTCCTCTCCTACTCCCGTTCTGGCAGAGGAATTTGGCTCCCGGACAGGGGACCCCGGTGTGTTTGTGCTCCGGATATCATTGCAGTATCAGCAGGCGGATCTGTGGCCATCGAAGAACTGAAAAAGCAGGAGGGCCCTGCTCGTGAGAACTTACATTCTAAAGGGGACTCTTATCAATAGACTCTCAGACTTGTATTGTACATCCCACTATATTCATTCATCTTTATGAAGTGTCAAGAGGGCCGCTATACTAACCCCGGGGTCCCTAACCTGCATCACACACTAACCATCCCATTGAGACGCAGTATTTAAGATTCTGATCTGAGAGGGGTTAATACTAGATCAGTTTCAAGTGCTGATATGTATTGTGGTCTCGGGGGACGCCGTCTCGCGGCCTCGCATTGTGTCCGCTGTAAAGAAAGAATTTTTGTTTAGTTTTTGGAGCACTTGATCAGAGCCCCGATCATCTGGTGTTGGTCTAAATATATTTGCCAGGCAAAGTGGTTTGTAATTGGAGCCTAGACAAACAAGCGACGCTCCCAGCAGCTGCTGTCCTGTCTCCAGAATACATCGGCTTCCTGCTGATCCCGGGGTAGATCATAGGCCGGCGAGAATATATTATACCGGAAGATGAGGGATAGAAGCCAGTTTCCTCATCGTGTGATCATCCGATAATCGTCAGTGCTGCGTGTTTAACTGAATTGGGCCCACAGTCTTATTTACTGTCAACCTTTTCATGTCGACCTTTTAGACACCGTAGACCTATGAATCCAGATACCTAATGTCCGTATGCGAAAGATGTTAGGATTTTTATTGAATAGCTCGTTACCAACACACGGTGCCGGAACCTACAGTTCGATATTGTTCCCCCCCCCCCCAGTAGCACTACACTGGTGGGTACTGGGATCTGGGCGCTCACTGTGGTTCCCAGTACATCTGCGCTATATTTACAGTATTACAAAGCTTTGGACCAATATATGGATATGTATAAATAAGTTTGAATTTGTTCCTGTTTGTGCCGTCGCTTTTCTCGCACCAACACCCCGACTGTTCCTGGTCTATGGGGGCTAATTAAAGGGATTTGAATTCTCCCCAGGCGCCCCCTCTCTTCCACCCGCTTACTTTTTGAAAAGCTTTACTTATTATTAGATTAAAGTAATCCTCTTTATCTCCGGGATTTCACCTATATCATTAAGGCACGCGTAGATAACAAGTGAGCTAGTAATGGGCTTAACACTGCACGGCCAAGCTGTTAAACAATCAGGCGTTCAGAGCGGGCATCAGAAGCTGGGCGATGGTAAACGCCGGAGTGTTCTCTGTGCCCCACGTACCTGTAGCTCTGCAGTTAGGCTGCGCCACTGAGCTCGGCGTCACACGTGAAAGTCCACGTTCCTACCCAGACAGCGCACAGAAGCTGGGGCCTACAGACACGACCGCTGTCCTAACAGGCAGGGACACCCTAAAGTAATATATGTAAGAACCGGAGGCAGCGAGTCCTTGTGTAAGACGGAATCGATGTATTTAGCATTCCATGTGCGTCTACAGTGACCTTGCTGAACATTAATGTTATTCCTTATAATTGGGTTATAGCGGTAAATGTGTTGGGTCTGTGTCACTGGTTGCTATCTGATGGTGTTCTGATCTAGACAAAGTCACCTTTGTTCCTGTAAAGGCGGGCGACTCTTAATTGAATCTACCCATCGTATTGCTCCGCAGTGACCTTGTATGCTCTGCGTGTTCTGTACCGGAGTAATGGTACGGTGCTGGCTGTCGACGCTGATCAACGTTGTCCCCGGAAGATCGCAGGAACTGGAATCGACGCACCTGTGTGTTAGGGTAGCTCGGGCTAAGCTACATCTCTCAAAAACAGGGAGTGGCGACACCAGTGTCGGCATCTACCTACACAGGTTTGCTACGGAGCTGAGGTGGCTATTCTGAGTAGCCAGATGTTACAGGCTGTGTTTGAAAAAGGACAGGTAGGAGCTGATTGGCTAATGGTTTATCACGATCCATTTAATCACTTTTTTAAGGCTTAGTTCATCTGCCCATAGTCTCTCTACACAGCCAATGGATTCATTTGATATAAGACAATTGTATACTGTGTGCGACTGAGTCTGTATACGGAGGAATAAACGCATTGTAGCATTTTGAGTCAGAGACTCAGTCGCACAAAGATATACAAGTGTCACATCTCGAGCTAAAGGTAAAAAGGTGGGTGGTGCTGGCAGAGTCGCACAGGACCCAGTGCGCAGCAAGGGGCTGTTTGGCGCAACTTCAGCAATAATATATCCAACGTTATAGAATATGGACAGACACAGGGCCATATATATTCCTCTGGCAAAATGTGCAAAATTCAGAATAATGAATATAGAATCCTGTGATTATAGGATTGTAGATTATTTGGAACATATTTCACTTGCTTAGCGAGCTGGTCATCTGCGGATACGCATCATATTAATGTCATTTATCTGTACAACGGCGGGAAGCAAGCATTGATCTGGTAATGCAATACCTTTCTAATGTGTCTCCATGCAGAATCCCCCCAGCATTCCCACCCAGCGCTTCTGTAGGAAGGACTTATATTCGGATCTCCCGGCCTCGCCCCCCTACTCCCACCTTTGATCTCACAAAGGTATTGTTTAGAAAGGAAACCAGGAGCAGACAATAGATGTCTGACATGAAAGGGGGGAGATGAAGTCATGCCCACACGTGCCCCAGCCTCTCCCCCGCAGGAGGAATCCCTGACATCTGAGACCCTCGCCCTTCATTCATACAGTCACTGTAATCATTTATTATCCGTGCAGGGAGTAGGTGCAGGTGCTGCTGGGGTATAAGTGCTTTCATCCAGACAGGGGAGCTCGGTTCTGAGACAGGGTACATCTGTATGATAATATTATATACAATATGCCACCAAAAGTGTCATTACATTCTCCAGCACCAGACACTATGGAGTGTAGTGTGCGCTGAGTGCATGTCGCAGGAGCGTGGGCTGAGTGCATGTCGCAGGAGCGTGGGCTGAGTGCATGTCGCAGGAGCGTGGGCTGAGTGCATGTCGCAGGAGCGTGGGCTGAGTGCATGTCGCAGGAGCGTGGGCTGAGTGCACTGCATGTCGCAGGAGCGTGGGCTGAGTGCATTTCGCAGGAGCGTGGGCTTGAGTGCATGTCCCAGGAGCGTGGGCTGAGTGCATGTCGCAGGAGCGTGGGCTGAGTGCATGTCGCAGGAGCGTGGGCTGAGTGCATGTCGCAGGAGCGTGGGCTGAGTGCACTGCATGTCGCAGGAGCGTGGGCTGAGTGCATTTCGCAGGAGCGTGGGCTTGAGTGCATGTCCCAGGAGCGTGGGCTGAGTGCATGTCGCAGGAGCGTGGGCTGAGTGCATGTCGCAGGAGCGTGGGCTGAGTGCATGTCGCAGGAGCGTGGGCTGAGTGCACTGCATGTCGCAGGAGCGTGGGCTGAGTGCATGTCGCAGGAGCGTGGGCTGAGTGCATGTCGCAGGAGCGTGGGCTTGAGTGCATGTCGCTGGAGCGTGGGCTTGAGTGCATGTCGCAGGAGCGTGGGCTGAGTGCATGTCGCAGGAGCGTGGGCTGAGTGCATGTCGCAGGAGCGTGGGCTGAGTGCATGTCGCAGGAGCGTGGGCTGAGTGCATGTCGCAGGAGCGTGGGCTTGAGTGCATGTCGCTGGAGCGTGGGCTTGAGTGCATGTCGCAGGAGCGTGGGCTGAGTGCATGTCGCAGGAGCGTGGGCTGAGTGCATGTCGCAGGAGCGTGGGCTGAGTGCATGTCGCAGGAGCGTGGGCTGAGTGCATGTCGCAGGAGCGTGGGCTGAGTGCATGTCGCAGGAGCGTGGGCTGAGTGCATGTCGCAGGAGCGTGGGCTGAGTGCATGTCGCAGGAGCGTGGGCTGAGTGCACTGCATGTCGCAGGAGCGTGGGCTGAGTGCATTTCGCAGGAGCGTGGGCTTGAGTGCATGTCCCAGGAGCGTGGGCTGAGTGCATGTCGCAGGAGCGTGGGCTGAGTGCATGTCGCAGGAGCGTGGGCTGAGTGCATGTCGCAGGAGCGTGGGCTGAGTGCACTGCATGTCGCAGGAGCGTGGGCTGAGTGCATTTCGCAGGAGCGTGGGCTTGAGTGCATGTCCCAGGAGCGTGGGCTGAGTGCATGTCGCAGGAGCGTGGGCTGAGTGCATGTCGCAGGAGCGTGGGCTGAGTGCATGTCGCAGGAGCGTGGGCTGAGTGCACTGCATGTCGCAGGAGCGTGGGCTGAGTGCATGTCGCAGGAGCGTGGGCTGAGTGCATGTCGCAGGAGCGTGGGCTTGAGTGCATGTCGCTGGAGCGTGGGCTTGAGTGCATGTCGCAGGAGCGTGGGCTGAGTGCATGTCGCAGGAGCGTGGGCTGAGTGCATGTCGCAGGAGCGTGGGCTGAGTGCATGTCGCAGGAGCGTGGGCTTGAGTGCATGTCGCTGGAGCGTGGGCTTGAGTGCATGTCGCAGGAGCGTGGGCTTGAGTGCATGTCGCAGGAGCGTGGGCTGAGTGCATGTCGCAGGAGCGTGGGCTTGAGTGCATGTCGCAGGAGCGTGGGCTGAGTGCATGTCGCAGGAGCGTGGGCTTGAGTGCATGTCGCAGGAGCGTGGGCTGAGTGCATGTCGCAGGAGCGTGGGCTGAGTGCATGTCGCAGGAGCGTGGGCTTGAGTGCATGTCGCAGGAGCGTGGGCTGAGTGCATGTCGCAGGAGCGTGGGCTTGAGTGCATGTCGCAGGAGCGTGGGCTTGAGTGCATGTCGCTGGAGCGTGGGCTTGAGTGCATGTCGCAGGAGCGTGGGCTTGAGTGCATGTCGCAGGAGCGTGGGCTGAGTGCATGTCGCAGGAGCGTGGGCTTGAGTGCATGTCGCAGGAGCGTGGGCTGAGTGCATGTCGCAGGAGCGTGGGCTTGAGTGCATGTCGCAGGAGCGTGGGCTGAGTGCATTTCGCAGGAGCGTGGGCTGAGTGCATGTCGCAGGAGCGTGGGCTTGAGTGCATGTCGCAGGAGCGTGGGCTTGAGTGCATGTCGCAGGAGCGTGAGCTGAGTGCATGTCGCAGGAGCGTGGGCTTGAGTGCATGTCGCTGGAGCGTGGGCTTGAGTGCATGTCGCTGGAGCGTGGGCTTGAGTGCATGTCGCAGGAGCGTGGGCTTGAGTGCATGTCGCAGGAGCGTGGGCTTGAGTGCATGTCGCAGGAGCGTGGGCTTGAGTGCATGTCGCAGGAGCGTGGGCTTGAGTGCATGTCGCAGGAGCGTGGGCTGAGTGCATGTCGCAGGAGCGTGGGCTTGAGTGCATGTCGCAGGAGCGTGGGCTTGAGTGCATGTCGCAGGAGCGTGGGCTTGAGTGCATGTCGCAGGAGCGTGGGCTTGAGTGCATGTCGCAGGAGCGTGGGCTTGAGTGCATGTCGCAGGAGCGTGGGCTTGAGTGCATGTCGCAGGAGCGTGGGCTGAGTGCATGTCGCTGGAGCGTGGGCTGAGTGCATGTCGCAGGAGCGTGGGCTTGAGTGCATGTCGCAGGAGCGTGGGCTGAGTGCATGTCGCTGGAGCGTGGGCTTGAGTGCATGTCGCAGGAGCGTGGGCTTGAGTGCATGTCGCAGGAGCGTGGGCTTGAGTGCATGTCGCAGGAGCGTGGGCTGAGTGCATGTCGCAGGAGCGTGGGCTGAGGACAGAGGGGCATCTTCATGTTCCAAGTTCTTGGGTAAATGAAACGGTGTAGGGCGGTGAAGGGGTGGGGATGCAGCGTTGGGTGGGCGCGCTTGCGGTCATATTCTGGAACATACAAGCACAGTGTAAGTGCCGGCGTAGGGCGGTGATGGGGTGGGGATGCAGCGTTGGGTGGGCGCGCTTGCGGTCATATTCTGGAACATACAAGCACAGTGTAAGTGCCGGCGTAGGGCGGTGAAGGGGTGGGGATGCAGCGTTGGGTGGGCGCGCTTGCGGTCATATTCTGGAACATACAAGCACAGTGTAAGTGCCGGCGTAGGGCGGTGATGCGGTGGGGATGCAGCATTGGGTGGGCGCGCGCTTGCGGTCATATTCTGGAACATACAAGCACAGTGTAAGTGCCGGCGTAGGGCGGTGATGGGGTGGGGATGCAGCGTTGGGTGGGCGCGCTTGCGGTCATATTCTGGAACATACAAGCACAGTGTTAGTGCCGGTGTAGGGCGGTGATGGGGTGGGGATGCAGCGTTGGGTGGGCGCACGCTTGCGGTCATATTCTGGAACATACAAGCACAGTGTAAGTGCCGGCGTAGGGCGGTGATGGGGTGGGGATGCAGCGTTGGGTGGGCGCGCTTGCGGTCATATTCTGGAACATACAAGCACAGTGTAAGTGCCGGCGTAGGGCGGTGAAGGGGTGGGGATGCAGCGTTGGGTGGGCGCGCTTGCGGTCATATTCTGGAACATACAAGCACAGTGTAAGTGCCGGCGTAGGGCGGTGATGCGGTGGGGATGCAGCATTGGGTGGGCGCGCGCTTGCGGTCATATTCTGGAACATACAAGCACAGTGTAAGTGCCGGCGTAGGGCGGTGATGGGGTGGGGATGCAGCGTTGGGTGGGCGCGCTTGCGGTCATATTCTGGAACATACAAGCACAGTGTAAGTGCCGGCGTAGGGCGGTGAAGGGGTGGGGATGCAGCGTTGGGTGGGCGCGCTTGCGGTCATATTCTGGAACATACAAGCACAGTGTAAGTGCCGGTGTAGGGCGGTGATGGGGATGCAGCGTGGGGCGCGCGCAGGTCAGGAGTAATGATGTTCTGCAGGCTGCTCCCCTGACTGAGGGGTATTGAGACAATATATTATGTTTTACCAGTGATTATTGTAACATATGCTGCTGCGGACAGGCGCGGGGTTGGGGGGGATCTGAAGGAATGCCTCCCCCCTGCAACACTTTATGTCTCATGCGAGGCGGCATGTGGTGCCCTCCTGAGGCGGTGGGACCCATCTGTTGGATGTGGGCACTAATGAACAATGTCACCCATTGATCTGTGTGTAACCTCCGCATACGACCTTCAGCTCTCCCCCTGCTTGGTGTGAGCAGATAGTTATTCTGTCTATGGGGCTGGCTGAGGGCGCACGGTCTGGGGTGCGTCTATAATAAACCGATCTTACAATATGGCCGGAACGGCGTATCTGATGTCGGCTCAAGGCCCTAGGGCCGCCATCTTGCTTGTCACAGAACTTCTAATACCCTGGTCTGGTTGCTATGGGTTACAGTGCATCCTGTACAATATTAAAGGCGCGGTCAGACAACGAGGAGTCCGGATGCGGGAGATCGGATCAGTATTGAATATTGAGGGAAATGATCCTGTAACGGCTCATGTTGTATGGCCGTACAACCTTTTGTGTATGGGGCTCACAATACCGGAGGCTCTGATGGACAAGTAGGGTGGTTGTCCTGTCTCTAGGCTATAATAACACAATGAGGGTAACCATGGCAACCAATCAGATAAGCAAAGCAATTATCTGATTATTTCTTACAGTGACTTACTACCCGGCATCCTCACGTCTGACCGCCGTACCTTGCAGCTTCTACGTTACTTCCCCCCATCACCTGTTTCGATTGCAAGCTCTGGGGAGCGAGTCCAGTTTTGGGAATGTTTCCCACAATGCACTGGTTTCCAGCCCTTTAAGACACTGTATGTAAGAATATATACCAGCGGTAGTGAATGTGCCGCGAGGGTGCAGGACGGTTTTATGTGTAAATATATATTTTTTTTTATTTATTTACTAAAAATTAATTTTCACACGTTCTATGTTAAGAGAGCATTGGTAACACTCGCTGGGAATCCACATTGCACAAGTGGGTATTATCCATCTTTATGACATTATCATAATACAGCCATACAGAGTCATACAAACATTCACCTTTTGCTCTAACCAGGAGCCTGAAATAATATATTTGTAAAAATGCAGCTGACGTAGTCCCCAAAAGGTCACATGACAATCCAAGAACCAATCGCATCACTGAGGCATGAGGCACCAAGGGTTATTGGCCACAACTGTATTTCGATACAAGGTAGAGAAGTGCACCCCTAGTGGGAGAATGATAGAACAGTAGTAGACAGGTAGGAGGGCCCTGCTCGCAGGCTCACACTCTATAATGTATCAGTATAAACTGAGATACTGTTCCGATTTTGGTAGGATATATATATGAGAGTGAGAGAGAGATATTGTCCCCTTGTGTTGTGGAGTGTTGCGCCAGTCACCCTGTGTGTGGTTCTGATTACACTGATGAGCAGATGTATGACCCGTACGCACCCGATGGGACATTGGGGCAGATGTATGAAGCCTTAACAAGAGATAAATGCAAGGGTGATAAAGAGAGATAAACGTCCAGCCAATCAGCTCCTTACTGTCTTTTTTCAAACACAGGCTGTAACATGGCAGCTAGCAGGTGGTTGGCTGGACGTTTATCTCTCCTTATCACACCTGCATTTATCTCTTGTTAAGGCTTAATACATCTGCCCCATTGAGCGCTAGGAAATAGATGGGCAGCGAGGTCACCGCGACAAATGAGCCGCTATTCGCTACATGCATTAGTGTGTGCACCTTGTGTGTGAGGCCTGAGGAGGTTACCTGTGATTGTCTGTACATTATATAGCATGTATGTGATCACAGGCTCATTACCCCACGTACGCCACGCCTGCCCCTCTGACGCCACATGTGCCTACTATGGAAACCTTCACCTCCGGTTGTGCTGAGCCATCACAGTAACACAATATGGGCGAGTGTAACGTTCCGTCACTGAGTTATTGGGCCTGATTCTGGTTCACTTGCAAAAGCAAACTCCTTCTTTAATGGACAAATCCATGCTGCACTGCAGGGGGGCAGATGTAACAGGTGCAGAGAGTTACATTTGGGTGTTTCTGTGCAGGGTAAATACTGACTGCTTTATTTTTACACTGCAATATAGATATCAGTTTGAAGTACAAACACCACCCAAATGTAACTCTCTCTGCACATGTTACATCTGCCCCACCTGCAGTGCATCATGGTTTTGTCCATTAAAGAAGGAGTTTGCTTTTACGAGTGAACAAGAATCAGGCCCAATATGTGTACACTATGTCTTGTGGCTAAGCTCCTGTTACAGCAGGATACAGTACTATAGTATAATGCTGCACTATCGGTGTATATGGCAATCTGATGGGGTCCCAGTACAATGACACACTGACACGTGGGGTACCAGGACAATGACACTGACACGTGGGGTCCCAGTACAATGACAGGAGCAGGAGAGGCGCGCATGTGCAGGCAGGAGAGGCGCGCATGTATTCCGTCTCCAGCGTCCCGTCCTGTATACCGTCTCCAGCGTCCCGCCCTGTATACCGTCTCCAGCGTCCAATCCTGTATACCGTCTCCAGCGTCCCGCCCTGTGTACCATCTCCAGCGTCCCGCCCTGTATACCGTCTCCAGCGTCCCGCCCTGTATACCGTCTCCAGCGTCCCGCCCTGTGTACCGTCCCCAGCGTCCCGCCCTGTATACCGTCTCCAGCGCCCCGCCCTGTGTACCGTCCCGCGCTGTATACCGTCTCCAGGGTCCCGCTCTGTATACCGTCTCCAGCGTCCCGTCCTGTATACCGTCTCCAGCGTCCCGCCCTGTATACCGTCTCCAGCGTCCAATCCTGTATACCGTCTCCAGCGTCCCGCCCTGTGTACCATCTCCAGCGTCCCGCCCTGTATACCGTCTCCAGCGTCCCGCCCTGTATACCGTCTCCAGCGTCCCGCCCTGTGTACCGTCCCCAGCGTCCCGCCCTGTATACCGTCTCCAGCGCCCCGCCCTGTGTACCGTCCCGCGCTGTATACCGTCTCCAGGGTCCCGCTCTGTATACCGTCTCCAGCGTCCCGTCCTGTATACCGTCTCCAGCGTCCCGCCCTGTATACCGTCTCCAGCGTCCCGCCCTGTGTACCGTCTCCAGCGTCCCGCCCTGTGTACCGTCTCCAGCGTCCCGCCCTGTATACCGTCTCCAGCGTCTCCCCCTGTATACCGTCTCCAGCGTCCCGCCCTGTGTACCGTCTCCAGCGTCCCGCCCTGTGTACCGTCCCCAGCGTCCCGCCCTGTGTACCGTCCCCAGCGTCCCGCCCTGTGTACCGTCTCCAGCGCCCCGCCCTGTGTACCGTCCCGCGCTGTATACCGTCTCCAGGGTCCCGCTCTGTATACCGTCTCCAGCGTCCCGTCCTGTATACCGTCTCCAGGGTCCCGCTCTGTATACCGTCTCCAGCGTCCCGCCCTGTATACCGTCTCCAGCATCCCGCCCTGTGTACCGTCTCCAGCGTCCCGCCCTGTATACCGTCTCCAGCGTCCCGCCCTGTATACCGTCTCCAGCGTCCCGCCCTGTGTACCGTCTCCAGCGTCCCGCCCTGTGTACCGTCCCCAGCGTCCCGCCCTGTGTACCGTCCCCAGCGTCCCGCCCTGTGTACCGTCCCCAGCGTCCCGCCCTGTGTACCCTCTCCAGCGTCCCGCGCTGTATACCGTCTCCAGGGTCCCGCTCTGTATACCGTCTCCATCGTCCCGCCCTGTATACCGTCTCCAGCGTCCCGCCCTGTATACCGTCTCCAGCGTCCCGCCCTGTATACCGTCTCCAGGGTCCCGCTCTGTATACCATCTCCAGCGTCCCGCCCTGTATACCGTCTCCAGGGTCCCGCTCTGTATACCGTCTCCAGCGTCCCGCCCTGTATATCGTCTCCAGGGTCCCGCTCTGTATACCGTCTCCAGCGTCCCGCCCTGTATACCATCTCCAGGGTCCCGCTCTGTATACCGTCTCCAGCGTCCCGCCCTGTATACTGTCTTCAGGGTCCCGCCCTGTATACCGTCTCCAGCATACCGCCCTGTATACCGTCTCCAGCGTGCCACCCTGTATACCATCTCCAGCGTCCTGCCCTGTATACCGTCTCCAGGGTCCCGCTCTGTATACCGTCTCCAGCGTCCCGCTCTGTATACCGTCTCCAGCGTCCCGCCCTGTATACCGTCTCCAGCGTCCTGCCCTGTATACCGTCTCCAGCGTCCCGCCCTGTATACCGTCTCCAGCGTCCCACCCTGTATACCGTCTCCAGCGTCCCGCCCTGTATACCGTCTCCAGCGTCCCGCCCTGTATACCGTCTCCAGCGTCCCGCTCTGTATACCGTCTCTAGCGTCCCGCCCTGTATACACCCCTGTCTCCAGCATCACAAATCTCTGGCTCCTAAATTGATTTAGCGCAGAGGCAGATTACGCAGGATCTGCCCCCTGGGGGAGCGGCGGAGATGTGTATATATTATTAACCCTGTCCTCGCTGGTTATATCAGAGACATTACAGCAGGAGAGTCCCGTGGAATAAAGTGCTCTCTGCTCGACATTTCCAACCCCCAGCTACTTGGTATGTCGGCACCATTGCCTGTTACCATGGTTACGCTGCTGTTATTGTGCGTAGTGATCATTCCTTTCTTGCCACACACATCGCAGGCAGAACAATAGAGGAGATGTGTCCAGGTCCGCACTGGGACGTACGCTGGTGTTGGTACTTGTATCCCTGCTTTATGTGTTATAAATTAATATATTATAATGATTATAATAATAAAAAGACAGTTACTACCAGACCTTGTGATGTCACTGAGTGTGCTACAGTCATAGCGCCACACCACAGCCTAGGTCACCTGGACCTAGTGATGTCACTGTGTCTGCTACAGTCATATCCCCACACCACAGCCTTAGTCACCTGGATCTAGTGACATCACAGAGCGTGCTACAGTCATAGCGCCACACCACAGCCTTGGTCACCTGGACCAAGTGACATCACTGAGCATGCTACAGTAATATCCCCACACCACAGCCTTGGTTACCTGGACCTAGTGACATCACAGAGCGTGCTACAGTAATATCCCCGCACAACAGCCTTAGTCACCTGGTCCTAGTGACATCACAGAGCGTGCTACAGTCATAGTGCCACACCACAGCCTTGGTCACCTGGACTAAGTGACATCACTGAGCGTGCTACAGTAATATCCCCACACCACAGCCTTGGTTACCTGAACTAAGTGACATCACAGAGCGTGCTACAGTAATATCCCCGCACAACAGCCTTAGTCACCTGGACCTAGTGACATCACTGAGCGTGCTACAGTAACATCCCCACACCACAGCCTTGGTCACCTGGTCCTAGTGATGTCACTGAGCGTGCTACAGTCATATCCCCACACCACAGCCTTGGTCACCTGGACCTAGTGACATCACTGATCGTGCTACAGTAACATCCCCACACCACAGCCTTGGTCACCTGGTCCTAGTGATGTCACTGAGCGTGCTACAGTCATATCCCCACACCACAGCCTTGGTCACCTGGTCCTAATGATGTCACTGAGTGTGCTACAGTAATATCCCCACACCACAGCCTTAGTCACCTGGACCTAGTGATGTCACTGTGTCTGCTACAGTCATATCCCCACACCACAGCCTTGGTTACCTGGACCTAGTGACATCACAGAGCGTGCTACAGTAATATCCCCACACCACAGCCTTGGTCACCTGCACCTAGTGATGTCACTGATCGTGCTCCAGTCATATCCCCACACCACAGCCTTGGTCACCTGGACCTAGTGATGTCACTGATCGTGCTACAGTAATATCCCCACACCACAGCCTTGGTCAGCTGGACCTAGTGACATCACAGAGCGTGCTACAGTAATATCCCCACACCACAGCCTTGGTCACCTGCACCTAGTGATGTCACTGAGCGTGCTACAGTCATATCTCCGCACCACAGCCTTGGTCACCTGGTCCTAGTGATGTCACTGAGCGTGCTACAGTCATATCCCCGCACCACAGCCTTGGTCACCTGCACCTAGTGATGTCACTGAGCCACCATGAGGCAGCGGGTCCCAGTAATATCCCCGCACCACAGCCTTGGTCACCTGCACCTAGTGATGTCACTGAGCCACCATGAGGCAGCGGGTCCCAGTAATAGATCCTGCAGCCTCTGGCTCCCATGAGGCCCATACAGTACAATCCGCTCATCCTTCATTGTCAGAGTTTTGTGGTGTTTATGTGGCTTCCTTTCAGAGGTAATAAAGTCTAGTGCTCACTTCCCTCATCTGTCTGGTGGGTTCTTCCCAGAAAACTAATTAGATAAGTGGTTGGGATAATTGGTCCATCAGCTGAGTGGCCGGTTGTGGGCAGATGTGGAGTGACCAGCTCAGACCTGCCTTTCGGAAGTGTTGCTGGTGGATTTGACCCTTTCTGCAGCAGATGTCTCTGTGGAGAGCATAGGCCAGATGGACACTGTCTGTGTGTTTTCTAATGGTAGCTGTGGTCTGGTCTGATAGACGGGGAGGGAGGGATTTGTGTTACACGGGGGTACTGTGCCCTGATGGACGGGGAGGGCGGGATGTGTGTTACACGGGGGTACTCTGCCCTGATGGATGGGGAGGGTGGGATGTGTGTTACAAGGGGGTACTCTGTCCTGATGGACGGGGAGGGCGGGATGTGTGTTACACGGGGGGTACTCTGCCCTGATGGATGGGGAGGGCGGGATGTGTGTTACACGGGGTACTGTGCCCTGATGGACGGGGAGGGCGGGATGTGTGTTACACAGGGGTACTCTGCCCTGATGGATGGGGAGGGCGGGATGTGTGTTACACGGGGGTACTCTGCCCTGATGGATGGGGAGGGCGGGATGTGTGTTACACGGGGTACTGTGCCCTGATGGATGGGGAGGGCGGGATGTGTGTTACACGGGGGTACTCTGCCCTGATGGATGGGGAGGACGGGATGTGTGTTACACGGGGTACTCTGCCCTGATGGATGGGGAGGGCGGGATGTGTGTTACACGGGGTACTGTGCCCTGATGGATGGGGAGGGCGGGATGTGTGTTACACGGGGGTACTCTGCCCTGATGGATGGGGAGGACGGGATGTGTGTTACACTGGGGTACTCTGCCCTGATGGACGGGGAGGGCGGGATGTGTGTTACAAGGGGGTACTCTGCCCTGATGGACGGGGAGGGCGGGATGTGTGTTACACGGGTGTACTCTGCCCTGATGGACAGGGAGGGCGGGATGTGTGTTACACGGGGGTACTCTGCCCTGATGGATGGGGAGGGCGGGATGTGTGTTACACGGGGTACTGTGCCCTGATGGATGGGGAGGGTGGGATGTGTGTTACAAGGGGGTACTCTGTCCTGATGGACGGGGAGGGTGGGATGTGTGTTACACGGGGTACTGTGCCCTGATGGACGTGGAGGGCGGGATGTGTGTTACACGGGGTACTGTGCCCTGATGGACGGGGATGGCGGTATGTGCGTTACACGGGGGTACTCTGCCCTGATGGACGGGGAGGGCGGGATGTGTGTTACACTGGGGTACTCTGCCCTGATGGACGGGGAGGGCGGTATGTGTGTTACACAGGGGTACTCTGCCCTGATGGACGGGGAGGACGGGATGTGTGTTACACGGGGGTACTCTGCCCTGATGGACGGGGAGGGCGGGATGTGTGTTATACGGGGGTACTGTGTTCTGATGGATGGGGAGGGCGGGATGTGTGTTACACGGGGTACTGTGCCCTGATGGACGGGGAGGGCGGGATGTGTGTTACACGGGGGTACTCTGCCCTGATGGACGGGGAGGGCGGGATGTATGTTACACGGGGGTACTCTGTCCTGATGGACGGGGAGGGCGGGATGTGTGTTACACGGGGGTACTGTGTTCTGATGGACGGGGAGGGCGGGATGTGTGTTACACGGGGGTACTCTGCCCTGATGGACGGGGAGGGCGGGATGTGTGTTACACGGGGGTACTCTGCCCTGATGGATGGGGAGGGCGGTATGTGCGTTACATGGGGGTACTCTGGCCTGATGGACGGGGATGGCGGGATGTGTGTTACACGGGGGTACTCTGCCCTGATGGACGGGGAGGGCGGGATGTGTGTTATACGGGGGTACTGTGTTCTGATGGACGGGGAGGGCAGGATGTGTGTTACACGGGGGTACTGTGTTCTGATAGGTTGCTGCGTTGTGTATTATTCTGCTCTAATATAATATTGGTCTCTTGTTCCAGTTCTAAGAGATGATTTCCGCCAGGCTCCCAGCGATGTAGTGGTGGCAGCCGGGGAACCAGCGGTAATGGAGTGCATTCCACCCAGGGGCCACCCCGAACCCACAATATCCTGGAAAAAAGAAAATGTCCGCATCAGTGATAAGGACGAACGCATCACGGTGAGCGGCCTCCTGGCATGTCATTTCCTTCCTTGTACTGGAGCCTGGACACTGGTTCCATGGTCTTGTAGCCTACATGTAGTGTCTTGTCCAGCCAGCGCTTCTGACCACCGCACAACCCTGCAGTGCAGGACGCCCTACAGTAGCTCCTGACAGCCCCCTTCCCAGTAATGTCACCCTCGTATTCTATGCCGAGTATAGATGCTGGTCAGTCAGTGTGAGGGCTGCTAATAGCTTAGTATAGATGTTGGTCAGTCAGTATGAGGGCTGCTAATAACTGAGTATATGTGCTGGTCAGTCATTATGAGGGCTGCTAATAGCTGAGTATAGATGCTGGTCAGTCAGTGTGAGGGCTGCTCATAGCTGAGTATAGATGCTTGTCAGTCAGTATGAGGGCTGCTAATAACTGAGTATATGTGCTGGTCAGTCATTATGAGGGCTGCTAATAGCTGAGTATAGATGCTGGTCAGTCAGTGTGAGGGCTGCTAATAGCTGAGTATAGATGCTGGTCAGTCAGTGTGAGGGCTGCTAATAGCTGAGTATAGATGCTGGTCAGTCAGTATGAGGGCTGCTAATAGCTTATTATAGGTGCTGGTCAGTCAGTGTGAGGGCTGCTAATAGCTGAGTATAGGTGCTGGTCAGTCAGTGTGAGGGCTGCTAATAGCTGAGTATAGGTGCTGGTCAGTCAGTGTGAGGGCTGCTAATAGCTGAGTATAGGTGCTGGTCAGTCAGTGTGAGGGCTGCTAATAGCTGAGTATAGGTGCTGGTCAGTCAGTATGAGGGCTGCTAATAGCTGAGTATAGGTGCTGGTCAGTCAGTATGAGGGCTGCTGAGTATAGATGCTGGTCAGTCAGTATGGGTGCTGCTGAGTATAGATGCTGGTCAGTCAGTATGAGCGCTGCTGAGTATAGATGCTGGTCAGTCAGTATGAGTGCTGCTGAGTATTGATGCTGGTCAGTCAGTATGAGGGCTGCTGAGCCTAGATGCTGGTCAGTCCGTGTGAGGGCTGTTGAGTATAGATGCTGGTCAGTCAGTATGAGTGCTGCTTAGTATAGATGCTGGTCGGTCAGTATTAGGGCTGCTAATATCAGACTATAGATGCTGGTCAGTCAGTATGAGGGCTGCTGAGTATTGATGCTGGTCAGTCAGTATGAGTGCTGTTGAGTATAGCTGCTGGTCAGTCAGTATGAGGGCTGCTTAGTATAGATGCTGGTCGGTCAGTATGAGGGCTGCTAATATCAGACTATAGAGGCTGGTCAGTCAGTATGAGGACTGCTGAGTATAGATGCTGGTCAGTCGGTATGAGGGCTGCTGAGTATAGATGCTGGTCAGTCAGTTTGAGGGCTGTTGAGTATAGCTGCTGGTTAGTCAGTATGAGTGCTGCTGAGTATAGATGCTGGTCTGTCAGTATGAGGGCTGCTAATATCAGAATATAGATGCTGGTCAGTCAGTATGAGGGCTGCTGAGTATTGATGCTGGTCAGTCAGTATGAGTGCTGCTGAGTATTGATGCTGGTCAGTCAGTTTGAGGGCTGTTGAGTATAGCTGCTGGTCAGTCAGTATGAGGGCTGCTTAGTATAGATGCTGGTCGGTCAGTATGAGGGCTGCTAATATCAGACTATAGAGGCTGGTCAGTCAGTATGAGGACTGCTGAGTATAGATGCTGGTCAGTCGGTATGAGGGCTGCTGAGTATAGATGCTGGTCAGTCAGTTTGAGGGCTGTTGAGTATAGCTGCTGGTTAGTCAGTATGAGTGCTGCTGAGTATAGATGCTGGTCTGTCAGTATGAGGGCTGCTAATATCAGAATATAGATGCTGGTCAGTCAGTATGAGGGCTGCTGAGTATAGATGCTGGTCAGTCAGTATGAGTGCTGCTTAGTATAGATGCTGGTCGGTCAGTATGAGGGCTGCTAATATCAGTCTATAGATGCTGGTCAGTCAGTATGAGGGCTGCTGAGTATAGATGCTGGTCAGTCAGTATGAGTGCTGCTTAGTATAGATGCTGGTCAGTCAGTATGAGGGCTGCTAATATCAGTCTATAGATGCTGGTCAGTCATTATGAGGGCTGCTGAGTATAGATGCTGGTCAGTCAGTATGAGGGCTGCTGAGTATGCTGGTCAGTCAGTATGAGTGCTGCTTAGTATAGATGCTGGTCGGTCAGTATGAGGGCTGCTAATATCAGTCTATAGATGCTAGTCAGTCAGTATGAGGGCTGCTGAGTATAGATGCTGGTCAGTCAGTATGAGGGCTGCTGAGTATAGATGCTGGTCGGTCAGTATGAGGGCTGCTGAGTATAGATGCTGGTCGGTCAGTATGAGGGCTGCTGAGTATTGATGCTGGTCAGTCAGTATGAGTGCTGCGGAGTATTGATGCAGTCAGTATGAGGGCTGCTGAGTCTAGATGCTGGTCAGTCAGTTTGAGGGCTGTTGAGTATAGATGCTGGTTGGTCAGTATGAGTGCTGCTAATATCAGACTATAGATGCTGGTCAGTCAGTATGAGTGCTGCTGAATATAGATGCTGGTCGGTCAGTATGAGGGCTGCTAATATCAGACTATAGATGCTGGTCAGTCAGTATGAGTGCTGCTGATTATAGATGCTGGTTAGTCAGTATGAGGGCTGCTGAGTATAGATGCTGGTCAGTCAGTTTGAGGGCTGTTGAGTATAGCTGCTGGTTAGTCAGTATGAGTGCTGCTGAGTATAGATGCTGGTCTGTCAGTATGAGGGCTGGTAATATCAGAATATAGATGCTGGTCAGTCAGTATGAGGGCTGCTGAGTATAGATGCTGATCAGTCAGTATGAGTGCTGCTTAGTATAGATGCTGGTCGGTCAGTATGAGGGCTGCTAATATCAGTCTATAGATGCTGGTCAGTCAGTATGAGGGCTGCTGAGTATAGATGCTGGTCGGTCAGTATGAGGGCTGCTAATATCAGACTATAGATGCTGGTCAGTCAGTATGAGGGCTGCTGAGTATAGATGCTGGTCAGTCAGTATGAGTGCTGCTTAGTATAGATGCTGGTCAGTCAGTATGAGGGCTGCTAATATCAGTCTATAGATGCTGGTCAGTCAGTATGAGGGCTGCTGAGTATAGATGCTGGTCAGTCAATATGAGGGCTGCTGAGTATGCTGGTCAGTCAGTATGAGAGCTGCTTAGTATAGATGCTGGTCGGTCAGTATGAGGGCTGCTAATATCAGTCTATAGATGCTGGTCAGTCAGTATGAGGGCTGCTGAGTATAGATGCTGGTCAGTCAGTATGAGGGCTGCTGAGTATAGATGCTGGTCGGTCAGTATGAGTGCTGCTGAGTATAGATGCTGGTCTGTCAGTATGAGGGCTGCTAATATCAGAATATAGATGCTGGTCAGTCAGTATGAGGGCTGCTGAGTATAGATGCTGGTCAGTCAGTATGAGTGCTGCTTAGTATAGATGCTGGTCGGTCAGTATGAGGGCTGCTAATATCAGTCTATAGATGCTGGTCAGTCAGTATGAGGGCTGCTGAGTATAGATGCTGGTCAGTCAGTATGAGTGCTGCTTAGTATAGATGCTGGTCAGTCAGTATGAGGGCTGCTAATATCAGTCTATAGATGCTGGTCAGTCATTATGAGGGCTGCTGAGTATAGATGCTGGTCAGTCAGTATGAGGGCTGCTGAGTATGCTGGTCAGTCAGTATGAGTGCTGCTTAGTATAGATGCTGGTCGGTCAGTATGAGGGCTGCTAATATCAGTCTATAGATGCTAGTCAGTCAGTATGAGGGCTGCTGAGTATAGATGCTGGTCAGTCAGTATGAGGGCTGCTGAGTATAGATGCTGGTCGGTCAGTATGAGGGCTGCTGAGTATAGATGCTGGTCGGTCAGTATGAGGGCTGCTGAGTATTGATGCTGGTCAGTCAGTATGAGTGCTGCTGAGTATTGATGCAGTCAGTATGAGGGCTGCTGAGTCTAGATGCTGGTCAGTCAGTTTGAGGGCTGTTGAGTATAGATGCTGGTTGGTCAGTATGAGTGCTGCTAATATCAGACTATAGATGCTGGTCAGTCAGTATGAGTGCTGCTGAATATAGATGCTGGTCGGTCAGTATGAGGGCTGCTAATATCAGACTATAGATGCTGGTCAGTCAGTATGAGTGCTGCTGATTATAGATGCTGGTTAGTCAGTATGAGGGCTGCTGAGTATAGATGCTGGTCAGTCAGTTTGAGGGCTGTTGAGTATAGCTGCTGGTTAGTCAGTATGAGTGCTGCTGAGTATAGATGCTGGTCTGTCAGTATGAGGGCTGGTAATATCAGAATATAGATGCTGGTCAGTCAGTATGAGGGCTGCTGAGTATAGATGCTGATCAGTCAGTATGAGTGCTGCTTAGTATAGATGCTGGTCGGTCAGTATGAGGGCTGCTAATATCAGTCTATAGATGCTGGTCAGTCAGTATGAGGGCTGCTGAGTATAGATGCTGGTCGGTCAGTATGAGGGCTGCTAATATCAGACTATAGATGCTGGTCAGTCAGTATGAGGGCTGCTGAGTATAGATGCTGGTCAGTCAGTATGAGTGCTGCTTAGTATAGATGCTGGTCAGTCAGTATGAGGGCTGCTAATATCAGTCTATAGATGCTGGTCAGTCAGTATGAGGGCTGCTGAGTATAGATGCTGGTCAGTCAATATGAGGGCTGCTGAGTATGCTGGTCAGTCAGTATGAGAGCTGCTTAGTATAGATGCTGGTCGGTCAGTATGAGGGCTGCTAATATCAGTCTATAGATGCTGGTCAGTCAGTATGAGGGCTGCTGAGTATAGATGCTGGTCAGTCAGTATGAGGGCTGCTGAGTATAGATGCTGGTCGGTCAGTATGAGGGCTGCTGAGTATAGATGCTGGTCGGTCATTATGAGGGCTGCTGAGTATTGATGCTGGTCAGTCAGTATGAGTGCTGCTGAGTCTAGATGCTGGTTAGTCAGTATGAGGGCTGCTGAGTATAGATGCTGGTCAGTCAGTTTGAGGGCTGTTGAGTATAGCTGCTGGTTAGTCAGTATGAGTGCTGCTGAGTATAGATGCTGGTCTGTCAGTATGAGGGCTGGTAATATCAGTCTATAGATGCTGGTCAGTCAGTATGAGGGCTGCTGAGTATAGATGCTGGTCAGTCAGTATGAGTGCTGCTTAGTATAGATGCTGGTCAGTCAGTATGAGGGCTGCTAATATCAGTCTATAGATGCTGGTCAGTCATTATGAGGGCTGCTGAGTATTGATGCTGGTCAGTCAGTTTGAGGGCTGTTGAGTATAGCTGCTGGTCAGTCAGTATGAGGGCTGCTTAGTATAGATGCTGGTCGGTCAGTATGAGGGCTGCTAATATCAGACTATAGAGGCTGGTCAGTCAGTATGAGGACTGCTGAGTATAGATGCTGGTCAGTCGGTATGAGGGCTGCTGAGTATAGATGCTGGTCAGTCAGTTTGAGGGCTGTTGAGTATAGCTGCTGGTTAGTCAGTATGAGTGCTGCTGAGTATAGATGCTGGTCTGTCAGTATGAGGGCTGCTAATATCAGAATATAGATGCTGGTCAGTCAGTATGAGGGCTGCTGAGTATAGATGCTGGTCAGTCAGTATGAGTGCTGCTTAGTATAGATGCTGGTCGGTCAGTATGAGGGCTGCTAATATCAGTCTATAGATGCTGGTCAGTCAGTATGAGGGCTGCTGAGTATAGATGCTGGTCAGTCAGTATGAGTGCTGCTTAGTATAGATGCTGGTCAGTCAGTATGAGGGCTGCTAATATCAGTCTATAGATGCTGGTCAGTCATTATGAGGGCTGCTGAGTATAGATGCTGGTCAGTCAGTATGAGGGCTGCTGAGTATGCTGGTCAGTCAGTATGAGTGCTGCTTAGTATAGATGCTGGTCGGTCAGTATGAGGGCTGCTAATATCAGTCTATAGATGCTAGTCAGTCAGTATGAGGGCTGCTGAGTATAGATGCTGGTCAGTCAGTATGAGGGCTGCTGAGTATAGATGCTGGTCGGTCAGTATGAGGGCTGCTGAGTATAGATGCTGGTCGGTCAGTATGAGGGCTGCTGAGTATTGATGCTGGTCAGTCAGTATGAGTGCTGCTGAGTATTGATGCAGTCAGTATGAGGGCTGCTGAGTCTAGATGCTGGTCAGTCAGTTTGAGGGCTGTTGAGTATAGATGCTGGTTGGTCAGTATGAGTGCTGCTAATATCAGACTATAGATGCTGGTCAGTCAGTATGAGTGCTGCTGAATATAGATGCTGGTCGGTCAGTATGAGGGCTGCTAATATCAGACTATAGATGCTGGTCAGTCAGTATGAGTGCTGCTGATTATAGATGCTGGTTAGTCAGTATGAGGGCTGCTGAGTATAGATGCTGGTCAGTCAGTTTGAGGGCTGTTGAGTATAGCTGCTGGTTAGTCAGTATGAGTGCTGCTGAGTATAGATGCTGGTCTGTCAGTATGAGGGCTGGTAATATCAGAATATAGATGCTGGTCAGTCAGTATGAGGGCTGCTGAGTATAGATGCTGATCAGTCAGTATGAGTGCTGCTTAGTATAGATGCTGGTCGGTCAGTATGAGGGCTGCTAATATCAGTCTATAGATGCTGGTCAGTCAGTATGAGGGCTGCTGAGTATAGATGCTGGTCGGTCAGTATGAGGGCTGCTAATATCAGACTATAGATGCTGGTCAGTCAGTATGAGGGCTGCTGAGTATAGATGCTGGTCAGTCAGTATGAGTGCTGCTTAGTATAGATGCTGGTCAGTCAGTATGAGGGCTGCTAATATCAGTCTATAGATGCTGGTCAGTCAGTATGAGGGCTGCTGAGTATAGATGCTGGTCAGTCAATATGAGGGCTGCTGAGTATGCTGGTCAGTCAGTATGAGAGCTGCTTAGTATAGATGCTGGTCGGTCAGTATGAGGGCTGCTAATATCAGTCTATAGATGCTGGTCAGTCAGTATGAGGGCTGCTGAGTATAGATGCTGGTCAGTCAGTATGAGGGCTGCTGAGTATAGATGCTGGTCGGTCAGTATGAGTGCTGCTGAGTATAGATGCTGGTCTGTCAGTATGAGGGCTGCTAATATCAGAATATAGATGCTGGTCAGTCAGTATGAGGGCTGCTGGGTATAGATGCTGGTCAGTCAGTATGAGTGCTGCTTAGTATAGATGCTGGTCGGTCAGTATGAGGGCTGCTAATATCAGTCTATAGATGCTGGTCAGTCAGTATGAGGGCTGCTGAGTATAGATGCTGGTCAGTCAGTATGAGTGCTGCTTAGTATAGATGCTGGTCAGTCAGTATGAGGGCTGCTAATATCAGTCTATAGATGCTGGTCAGTCATTATGAGGGCTGCTGAGTATAGATGCTGGTCAGTCAGTATGAGGGCTGCTGAGTATGCTGGTCAGTCAGTATGAGTGCTGCTTAGTATAGATGCTGGTCGGTCAGTATGAGGGCTGCTAATATCAGTCTATAGATGCTAGTCAGTCAGTATGAGGGCTGCTGAGTATAGATGCTGGTCAGTCAGTATGAGGGCTGCTGAGTATAGATGCTGGTCGGTCAGTATGAGGGCTGCTGAGTATAGATGCTGGTCGGTCAGTATGAGGGCTGCTGAGTATTGATGCTGGTCAGTCAGTATGAGTGCTGCTGAGTATTGATGCAGTCAGTATGAGGGCTGCTGAGTCTAGATGCTGGTCAGTCAGTTTGAGGGCTGTTGAGTATAGATGCTGGTTGGTCAGTATGAGTGCTGCTAATATCAGACTATAGATGCTGGTCAGTCAGTATGAGTGCTGCTGAATATAGATGCTGGTCGGTCAGTATGAGGGCTGCTAATATCAGACTATAGATGCTGGTCAGTCAGTATGAGTGCTGCTGATTATAGATGCTGGTTAGTCAGTATGAGGGCTGCTGAGTATAGATGCTGGTCAGTCAGTTTGAGGGCTGTTGAGTATAGCTGCTGGTTAGTCAGTATGAGTGCTGCTGAGTATAGATGCTGGTCTGTCAGTATGAGGGCTGGTAATATCAGAATATAGATGCTGGTCAGTCAGTATGAGGGCTGCTGAGTATAGATGCTGATCAGTCAGTATGAGTGCTGCTTAGTATAGATGCTGGTCGGTCAGTATGAGGGCTGCTAATATCAGTCTATAGATGCTGGTCAGTCAGTATGAGGGCTGCTGAGTATAGATGCTGGTCGGTCAGTATGAGGGCTGCTAATATCAGACTATAGATGCTGGTCAGTCAGTATGAGGGCTGCTGAGTATAGATGCTGGTCAGTCAGTATGAGTGCTGCTTAGTATAGATGCTGGTCAGTCAGTATGAGGGCTGCTAATATCAGTCTATAGATGCTGGTCAGTCAGTATGAGGGCTGCTGAGTATAGATGCTGGTCAGTCAATATGAGGGCTGCTGAGTATGCTGGTCAGTCAGTATGAGAGCTGCTTAGTATAGATGCTGGTCGGTCAGTATGAGGGCTGCTAATATCAGTCTATAGATGCTGGTCAGTCAGTATGAGGGCTGCTGAGTATAGATGCTGGTCAGTCAGTATGAGGGCTGCTGAGTATAGATGCTGGTCGGTCAGTATGAGGGCTGCTGAGTATAGATGCTGGTCGGTCAGTATGAGGGCTGCTGAGTATTGATGCTGGTCAGTCAGTATGAGTGCTGCTGAGTCTAGATGCTGGTTAGTCAGTATGAGGGCTGCTGAGTATAGATGCTGGTCAGTCAGTTTGAGGGCTGTTGAGTATAGCTGCTGGTTAGTCAGTATGAGTGCTGCTGAGTATAGATGCTGGTCTGTCAGTATGAGGGCTGGTAATATCAGAATATAGATGCTGGTCAGTCAGTATGAGGGCTGCTGAGTATAGATGCTGATCAGTCAGTATGAGTGCTGCTTAGTATAGATGCTGGTCGGTCAGTATGAGGGCTGCTAATATCAGTCTATAGATGCTGGTCAGTCAGTATGAGGGCTGCTGAGTATAGATGCTGGTCGGTCAGTATGAGGGCTGCTAATATCAGACTATAGATGCTGGTCAGTCAGTATGAGGGCTGCTGAGTATAGATGCTGGTCAGTCAGTATGAGTGCTGCTTAGTATAGATGCTGGTCATGAGGGCTGCTAATATCAGTCTATAGATGCTGGTCAGTCAGTATGAGGGCTGCTGAGTATAGATGCTGGTCAGTCAGTATGAGGGCTGCTGAGTATGCTGGTCAGTCAGTATGAGAGCTGCTTAGTATAGATGCTGGTCGGTCAGTATGAGAGCTGCTAATATCAGTCTATAGATGCTGGTCAGTCAGTATGAGGGCTGCTGAGTATAGATGCTGGTCAGTCAGTATGAGGGCTGCTGAGTATAGATGCTGGTCGGTCAGTATGAGGGCTGCTGAGTATAGATGCTGGTCGGTCAGTATGAGGGCTGCTGAGTATTGATGCTGGTCAGTCAGTATGAGTGCTGCTAAGTCTAGATGCTGGTCAGTCAGTTTGAGGGCTGTTGAGTATAGATGCTGGTCGGTCAGTATGAGGGCTGCTAATATCAGACTATAGATGCTGGTTAGTCAGTATGAGTGCTGCTGAATATAGATGCTGGTCGGTCAGTATGAGGGCTGCTAATATCAGACTATAGATGCTGGTCAGTCAGTATGAGTGCTGCTGAGTATAGATGCTGGTTGGTCAGTATGAGGGCTGCTAATATCAGACTATAGATGCTGGTCAGTCAGTATGAGTGCTGCTGATTATAGATGCTGGTCAGTCAGTATGTCTGCTGTTGCCTTATACCTTGAGTGCTGATATCTTTGTACATTCTAGATCCGAGGAGGGAAGCTGATGATTTCCAACACCAGGAAGACGGATGCTGGGATGTACGTCTGCGTGGCGACAAACATGGTGGGAGAGCGAGACAGTGAACCAGCACAGCTGGTGGTGTTTGGTAAGCTGGGCGCGTGGCGGGGTGTGGAGTGTAGCGGGATTCTGCCCTCATGGTCCGGAAGTGGCTCAGGCTGCAGATTACACAGCGCTAATGTCGGGGAGGAACAGAGAGACTTATTATCCTCACGCCACAAGGGGAAACGTCACATTCTATCGCCTCACATGGCAAAGGAAACGCTTATTTCCCAACAATTCACAAAGCCTGGGTCAGTGCTGTGTCATATGTGTATATCCCACTATTGCCGGTAATTATGGGCTGTATGTCCTGCTGGTAATGTATCATCCGGGGCTTCTATGACATATGTATGACAGGATCCAAGGTAGCAGCCACCTAAATCCTGGTTATAAGGGGGCCTCCCAGAATTCTTGTCCCCATGCAGCGGCCTGATTGAGGTACCCCAATACCCGTCCTCCCCACCGGCTGCGTGGGATGACGAGTCAGTGTAGAGTACCCATGTGGGGGGATATGATGTGTTACATGTCGGGGTACCCCTTACACCTTGTGTCTTCTTATTTGCAGAGCGCCCCACCTTTGTTAGACGACCCATAAACCAGGTAGTCTTAGCAGATGACATTGTGGACTTTCAATGTGAGGTCCAAGGAGACCCGGTGCCCACAGCTCGCTGGCGGAAAGAAGAAGGAGAACTGCCCCGGGGAAGGTAACCCCATGACTTATGTCACCGACCTCGTCCCCTACCGTTCTGTAATACAGTAACAGAGCACAATGTCAATTGCAGGTATGAGATTCGCAGCGACAACACCCTGCGGATCTCACGCGTGACCGCGGAGGATGAAGGAACCTACACGTGTATCACAGAGAACAGTGTCGGCAAATCTGAGGCTTCCGGGTCCCTTGGGGTTCACGGTAAGACAAGGTTCCGATATGTTTACCACGTTCTTCCTAGTTAGATCCCATCCTCACCACAACCCCCCCCCCCCTCCCCATGTACCTCCCCCACACGTCTCCCCCATGTGCCTCCCTGCCCTCATCTCCCACATCCTGTCTGTTACGCCCTTCTATGGGTCTGTTATACATTTACATATCTATCCTGTACTGTATGATACGTCATATATTGTATTGCACATATGCAGGAGTCCCCATAGGTAAACCCACCTTTGTCACTAGCATCTGTATCCGTGTGTTCTCACCCTTTTAATTCTCTTTTCATTTTTGAGTTCTTCGTTTCATGTAATCATTTGACAGCATTTTAATTCAATCAAACTCATCCCATGCTTTCTTTTTATTTTTATTCACGTTGTTCCAGTCGGCCCATTCTGTAAGTATCCATTTCATGTCATTTCATGCATGGGGGGAGGGGGGGTGGGCACGCTCCTCTGATATTGCTGCATGGTTTCATCCCGATGTTTAGTCCCTCTGCAGACACGTCAGGAGTCAGCCACAAAAATATGTCTGTGTTGTGTCCCAGGGTTGGTCTCTTCTACATGTGGAACTCTGCAGCCAGCTGTGGCCATTCGTATTGTGTCCTGTCCTCCGTTTGTAGGTCCTGCGTATAAGTGATTGTCCTATTACCTTCATAGATCTCTACTAACCCACTAACCTTCATCCCGTGGTTTTATCATTGCTACATATTTGGTGTAATCCCAACTGTTTCTTACTGGAAAATGAATTCAAGGTTCACGCTCCTGATTCAGTGTCCTGTATGTTATAGCCAGGTGACCGCAGAGTGTCCTGTATGTTATAGCCAGGTGACCGCAGAGTGTCCTGTATGTTATAGCCAGGTGACCGCAGAGTGTCCTGTATGTTATAGCCAGGTGACCAGAGTGTCCTGTATGTTATAGCCAGGTGACCGCAGAGTGTCCTGTATGTTATAGCCAGGTGAACGCAGAGTGTCCTGTATGTTATAGCCAGGTGACCGCAGAGTGTCCTGTATGTTATAGCCAGGTGACCGCAGAGTGTCCTGTATGTTATAGCCAGGTGACCAGAGTGTCCTGTATGTTATAGCCAGGTGACCGCAGAGTGTCCTGTATGTTATAGCCAGGTGACCGCAGAGTGTCCTGTATGTTATAGCCAGGTGACCGCAGAGTGTCCTGTATGTTATAGCCAGGTGACCGCAGAGTGTCCTGTATGTTATAGCCAGGTGACCAGAGTGTCCTGTATGTTATAGCCAGGTGACCGCAGAGTGTCCTGTATGTTATAGCCAGGTGACCAGTGTCCTGTATGTTATAGCCAGGTGACCGCAGAGTGTCCTGTATGTTATAGCCAGGTGATCAGTGTCCTGTATATTATAGCCAGGTGACCAGAGTGTCCTGTATGTTATAGCCAGGTGACCGCAGAGTGTCCTGTATGTTATAGCCAGGTGACCAGAGTGTCCTGTATGTTATAGCCAGGTGATCAGTGTCCTGTATGTTATAGCCAGGTGACCGCAGAGTGTCCTGTATGTTATAGCCAGGTGACCAGAGTGTCCTGTATGTTATAGCCAGGTGACCGCAGAGTGTCCTGTATGTTATAGCCAGGTGACCAGAGTGTCCTGTATGCTATAGCCAGGTGACCGCAGAGTGTCCTGTATGTTATAGCCAGGTGACCAGAGTGTCCTGTATGTTATAGCCAGGTGACCAGAGTGTCCTGTATGTTATAGCCAGGTGACCAGAGTGTCCTGTATGTTATAGCCAGGTGATCAGTGTCCTGTATGTTATAGCCAGGTGACCGCAGAGTGTCCTGTATGTTATAGCCAGGTGACCAGAGTGTCCTGTATGCTATAGCCAGGTGACCGCAGAGTGTCCTGTATGTTATAGCCAGGTGATCAGTGTCCTGTATGTTATAGCCAGGTGACCAGAGTGTCCTGTATGCTATAGCCAGGTGACCGCAGAGTGTCCTGTATGTTATAGCCAGGTGACCAGAGTGTCCTGTATGTTATAGCCAGGTGACCAGAGTGTCCTGTATGTTATAGCCAGGTGATCAGTGTCCTGTATGTTATAGCCAGGTGACCAGAGTGTCCTGTATGCTATAGCCAGGTGACCGCAGAGTGTCCTGTATGTTATAGCCAGGTGACCGCAGAGTGTCCTGTATGTTATAGCCAGGTGACCGCAGAGTGTCCTGTATGTTATAGCCAGGTGACCGCAGAGTGTCCTGTATGTTATAGCCAGGTGACCAGAGTGTCCTGTATGTTATAGCCAGGTGACCGCAGAGTGTCCTGTATGTTATAGCCAGGTGACCAGTGTCCTGTATGTTATAGCCAGGTGACCGCAGAGTGTCCTGTATGTTATAGCCAGGTGATCAGTGTCCTGTATATTATAGCCAGGTGACCAGAGTGTCCTGTATGTTATAGCCAGGTGACCGCAGAGTGTCCTGTATGTTATAGCCAGGTGACCAGAGTGTCCTGTATGTTATAGCCAGGTGATCAGTGTCCTGTATGTTATAGCCAGGTGACCGCAGAGTGTCCTGTATGTTATAGCCAGGTGACCAGAGTGTCCTGTATGTTATAGCCAGGTGACCGCAGAGTGTCCTGTATGTTATAGCCAGGTGACCAGAGTGTCCTGTATGCTATAGCCAGGTGACCGCAGAGTGTCCTGTATGTTATAGCCAGGTGACCAGAGTGTCCTGTATGTTATAGCCAGGTGATCAGTGTCCTGTATGTTATAGCCAGGTGACCGCAGAGTGTCCTGTATGTTATAGCCAGGTGACCAGAGTGTCCTGTATGCTATAGCCAGGTGACCGCAGAGTGTCCTGTATGTTATAGCCAGGTGATCAGTGTCCTGTATGTTATAGCCAGGTGACCAGAGTGTCCTGTATGCTATAGCCAGGTGACCGCAGAGTGTCCTGTATGTTATAGCCAGGTGACCAGAGTGTCCTGTATGTTATAGCCAGGTGACCAGAGTGTCCTGTATGTTATAGCCAGGTGATCAGTGTCCTGTATGTTATAGCCAGGTGACCGCAGAGTGTCCTGTATGTTATAGCCAGGTGACCAGAGTGTCCTGTATGTTATAGCCAGGTGACCGCAGAGTGTCCTGTATGTTATAGCCAGGTGACCGCAGAGTGTCCTGTATGCTATAGCCAGATGACTGCAGAGTGTCCTGTATGTTATAGCCAGGTGACCAGAGTGTCCTGTATGCTATAGCCAGGTGACCGCAGAGTGTCCTGTATGTTATAGCCAGGTGACCAGAGTGTCCTGTATGTTATAGCCAGGTGACCAGAGTGTCCTGTATGTTATAGCCAGGTGATCAGTGTCCTGTATGTTATAGCCAGGTGACCGCAGAGTGTCCTGTATGTTATAGCCAGGTGACCGCAGAGTGTCCTGCATGTTATAGCCAGGTGACTAGTGTCCTGTATGTTATAGCCAGGTGACCAGTGTCCTGTATGTTATAGCCAGGTGACTGCAGAGTGTCCTGTATGTTATAGCCAGGTGACCAGAGTGTCCTGTATGCTATAGCCAGGTGACCAGAGTGTCCTGTATGTTATAGCCAGGTGATCAGTGTCCTGTATGCTATAGCCAGGTGATCAGTGTCCTGTATGTTATAGCCAGGTGATCAGTGTCCTGTATGTTATAGCCAGGTGACTGCAGAGTGTCCTGTATGTTATAGCCAGGTGACCGCAGAGTGTCCTGTATGTTATAGCCAGGTGACCAGAGTGTCCTGTATGCTATAGCCAGGTGACCAGTGTCCTGTATGTTATAGCCAGGTGACCAGAGTGTCCTGTATGTTATAGCCAGGTGACCAGAGTGTCCTGTATGTTATAGCCAGGTGACCGCAGAGTGTCCTGTATGTTATAGCCAGGTGACCAGAGTGTCCTGTATGCTATAGCCAGGTGACCAGTGTCCTGTATGTTATAGCCAGGTGACCAGAGTGTCCTGTATGTTATAGCCAGGTGACCAGTGTCCTGTATGTTATAGCCAGGTGACCAGAGTGTCCTGTATGTTATAGCCAGGTGATCAGTGTCCTGTATGTTATAGCCAGGTGACTGCAGAGTGTCCTGTATGTTATAGCCAGGTGACCAGTGTCCTGTATGTTATAGCCAGGTGATCAGTGTCCTGTATGTTATAGCCAGGTGACCAGTGTCCTGTATGTTATAGCCAGGTGATCAGTGTCCTGTATGTTATAGCCAGGTGACCAGTGTCCTGTATGTTATAGCCAGGTGACCAGAGTGTCCTGTATGTTATAGCCTGGTGATCAGTGTCCTGTATGTTATAGCCAGGTGATCAGTGTCCTGTATGTTATAGCCTGGTGATCAGTGTCCTGTATGTTATAGCCAGGTGATCAGTGTCCTGTATGTTATAGCCAGGTGACCAGTGTCCTGTATGTTATAGCCAGGTGACCAGAGTGTCCTGTATGTTATAGCCAGGTGACCAGTGTCCTGTATGTTATAGCCAGGTGACCAGAGTGTCCTGTATGCTATAGCCAGGTGACCAGAGTGTCCTGTATGCTATAGCCAGGTGACCAGAGTGTCCTGTATGTTATAGCCAGGTGACCAGAGTGTCCTGTATGTTATAGCCAGGTGATCAGTGTCCTGTATGTTATAGCCAGGTGATCAGTGTCCTGTATGTTATAGCCAGGTGATCAGTGTCCTGTATGTTATAGCCAGGTGACTGCAGAGTGTCCTGTATGTTATAGCCAGGTGATCAGTGTCCTGTATGTTATAGCCAGGTGACCGCAGAGTGTCCTGTATGTTATAGCCAGGTGACCAGTGTCCTGTATGTTATAGCCAGGTGACCAGAGTGTCCTGTATGTTATAGCCAGGTGACCAGAGTATCCTGTATGTTATAGCCAGGTGACCAGAGTGTCCTGTATGTTATAGCCAGGTGATCAGTGTCCTGTATGTTATAGCCAGGTGATCAGTGTCCTGTATGTTATAGCCAGGTGACCGCAGAGTGTCCTGTATGTTATAGCCAGGTGACCAGAGTGTCCTGTATGTTATAGCCAGGTGATCAGTGTCCTGTATGTTATAGCCAGGTGACCAGAGTGTCCTGTATGTTATAGCCAGGTGATCAGTGTCCTGCATGTTATAGCCAGGTGATCAGTGTCCTGTATGTTATAGCCAGGTGACCAGAGTGTCCTGTATGTTATAGCCAGGTGACCAGAGTGTCCTGTATGTTATAGCCAGGTGATCAGTGTCCTGTATGCTATAGCCAGGTGACCAGAGTGTCCTGTATGTTATAGCCAGGTGATCAGTGTCCTGTATGTTATAGCCAGGTGACCAGAGTGTCCTGTATGCTATAGCCAGGTGACCGCAGAGTGTCCTGTATGTTATAGCCAGGTGATCAGTGTCCTGCATGTTATAGCCAGGTGACCAGTGTCCTGTATGTTATAGCCAGGTGACCGCAGAGTGTCCTGTATGTTATAGCCAGGTGACCAGTGTCCTGTATGTTATAGCCAGGTGACCAGTGTCCTGTATGTTATAGCCAGGTGATCAGTGTCCTGTATGTTATAGCCAGGTGATTAGTGTCCTGTATGTTATAGCCAGGTGATCAGTGTCCTGTATGTTATAGCCAGGTGACTGCAGAGTGTCCTGTATGTTATAGCCAGGTGACCGCAGAGTGTCCTGTATGTTATAGCCAGGTGACCAGAGTGTCCTGTATGTTATAGCCAGGTGACCAGAGTGTCCTGTATGTTATAGCCAGGTGATCAGTGTCCTGTATGTTATAGCCAGGTGATCAGTGTCCTGTATGTTATAGCCAGGTGACCAGTGTCCTGTATGTTATAGCCAGGTGATCAGTGTCCTGTATGTTATAGCCAGGTGATCAGTGTCCTGTATGTTATAGCCAGGTGATCAGTGTCCTGTATGTTATAGCCAGGTGACCGCAGAGTGTCCTGTATGTTATAGCCAGGTGACTGCAGAGTGTCCTGTATGTTATAGCCAGGTGATCAGTGTCCTGTATGTTATAGCCAGGTGACCGCAGAGTGTCCTGTATGTTATAGCCAGGTGACTGCAGAGTGTCCTGTATGTTATAGCCAGGTGACCAGTGTCCTGTATGTTATAGCCAGGTGATCAGTGTCCTGTATGTTATAGCCAGGTGATCAGTGTCCTGTATGTTATAGCCAGGTGACTGCAGAGTGTCCTGTATGTTATAGCCAGGTGACCAGTGTCCTGTATGTTATAGCCAGGTGATCAGTGTCCTGTATGTTATAGCCAGGTGATCAGTGTCCTGTATGTTATAGCCAGGTGATCAGTGTCCTGTATGTTATAGCCAGGTGATCAGTGTCCTGTATGTTATAGCCAGGTGATCAGTGTCCTGTATGTTATAGCCAGGTGACTGCAGAGTGTCCTGTATGTTATAGCCAGGTGACCGCAGAGTGTCCTGTATGTTATAGCCAGGTGACCAGTGTCCTGTATGTTATAGCCAGGTGACCAGAGTGTCCTGTATGTTATAGCCAGGTGACCGCAGAGTGTCCTGTATGTTATAGCCAGGTGACCGCAGAGTGTCCTGTATGTTATAGCCAGGTGACCGCAGAGTGTCCTGTATGTTATAGCCAGGTGATCAGTGTCCTGTATGTTATAGCCAGGTGATCAGTGTCCTGTATGTTATAGCCAGGTGACTGCAGAGTGTCCTGTATGTTATAGCCAGGTGACCAGTGTCCTGTATGTTATAGCCAGGTGATCAGTGTCCTGTATGTTATAGCCAGGTGATCAGTGTCCTGTATGTTATAGCCAGGTGATCAGTGTCCTGTATGTTATAGCCAGGTGATCAGTGTCCTGTATGTTATAGCCAGGTGATCAGTGTCCTGTATGTTATAGCCAGGTGACCGCAGAGTGTCCTGTATGTTATAGCCAGGTGACCGCAGAGTGTCCTGTATGTTATAGCCAGGTGACCAGTGTCCTGTATGTTATAGCCAGGTGACCAGAGTGTCCTGTATGTTATAGCCAGGTGACCGCAGAGTGTCCTGTATGTTATAGCCAGGTGACCAGAGTGTCCTGTATGTTATAGCCAGGTGACCAGAGTGTCCTGTATGTTATAGCCAGGTGATCAGTGTCCTGTATGTTATAGCCAGGTGACCAGAGTGTCCTGTATGTTATAGCCAGGTGATCAGTGTCCTGTATGTTATAGCCAGGTGATCAGTGTCCTGTATGTTATAGCCAGGTGACCGCAGAGTGTCCTGTATGTTATAGCCAGGTGATCAGTGTCCTGTATGTTATAGCCAGGTGATCAGTGTCCTGTATGTTATAGCCAGGTGACTGCAGAGTGTCCTGTATGTTATAGCCAGGTGACCGCAGAGTGTCCTGTATGTTATAGCCAGGTGACCGCAGAGTGTCCTGTATGTTATAGCCAGGTGACCAGAGTGTCCTGTATGTTATAGCCAGGTGACCAGAGTGTCCTGTATGTTATAGCCAGGTGATCAGTGTCCTGTATGTTATAGCCAGGTGACCAGAGTGTCCTGTATGTTATAGCCAGGTGATCAGTGTCCTGTATGTTATAGCCAGGTGATCAGTGTCCTGTATGTTATAGCCAGGTGACCGCAGAGTGTCCTGTATGTTATAGCCAGGTGATCAGTGTCCTGTATGTTATAGCCAGGTGATCAGTGTCCTGTATGTTATAGCCAGGTGACTGCAGAGTGTCCTGTATGTTATAGCCAGGTGACCGCAGAGTGTCCTGTATGTTATAGCCAGGTGACCGCAGAGTGTCCTGTATGTTATAGCCAGGTGATCAGTGTCCTGTATGTTATAGCCAGGTGACCGCAGAGTGTCCTGTATGTTATAGCCAGGTGATCAGTGTCCTGTATGTTATAGCCAGGTGACCGCAGAGTGTCCTGTATGTTATAGCCAGGTGATCAGTGTCCTGTATGTTATAGCCAGGTGACCGCAGAGTGTCCTGTATGTTATAGCCAGGTGATCAGTGTCCTGTATGCTATAGCCAGGTGACCGCAGAGTGTCCTGTATGTTATAGCCAGGTGACCAGAGTGTCCTGTATGTTATAGCCAGGTGATCAGTGTCCTGTATGTTATAGCCAGGTGATCAGTGTCCTGTATGTTATAGCCAGGTGACCGCAGAGTGTCCTGTATGTTATAGCCAGGTGACCAGTGTCCTGTATGTTATAGCCAGGTGACTGCAGAGTGTCCTGTATGTTATAGCCAGGTGACCGCAGAGTGTCCTGTATGTTATAGCCAGGTGATCAGTGTCCTGTATGTTATAGCCAGGTGACCAGAGTGTCCTGTATGCTATAGCCAGGTGACCGCAGAGTGTCCTGTATGTTATAGCCAGGTGACCGCAGAGTGTCCTGTATGTTATAGCCAGGTGACCAGAGTGTCCTGTATGTTATAGCCAGGTGACCGCAGAGTGTCCTGTATGTTATAGCCAGGTGACCAGAGTGTCCTGTATGTTATAGCCAGGTGACCGCAGAGTGTCCTGTATGTTATAGCCAGGTGACCAGAGTGTCCTGTATGTTATAGCCAGGTGACCGCAGAGTGTCCTGTATGTTATAGCCAGGTGACCAGAGTGTCCTGTATGTTATAGCCAGGTGACCAGAGTGTCCTGTATGTTATAGCCAGGTGATCAGTGTCCTGTATGTTATAGCCAGGTGACCAGAGTGTCCTGTATGTTATAGCCAGGTGACCAGAGTGTCCTGTATGTTATAGCCAGGTGATCAGTGTCCTGTATGTTATAGCCAGGTGATCAGTGTCCTGTATGTTATAGCCAGGTGATCAGTGTCCTGTATGTTATAGCCAGGTGACTGCAGAGTGTCCTGTATGTTATAGCCAGGTGACCGCAGAGTGTCCTGTATGTTATAGCCAGGTGACCGCAGAGTGTCCTGTATGTTATAGCCAGGTGATCAGTGTCCTGTATGTTATAGCCAGGTGACCGCAGAGTGTCCTGTATGTTATAGCCAGGTGATCAGTGTCCTGTATGTTATAGCCAGGTGACCGCAGAGTGTCCTGTATGTTATAGCCAGGTGATCAGTGTCCTGTATGCTATAGCCAGGTGACCGCAGAGTGTCCTGTATGTTATAGCCAGGTGACCAGAGTGTCCTGTATGTTATAGCCAGGTGATCAGTGTCCTGTATGTTATAGCCAGGTGATCAGTGTCCGGTATGTTATAGCCAGGTGATCAGTGTCCTGTATGTTATAGCCAGGTGACCGCAGAGTGTCCTGTATGTTATAGCCAGGTGACCAGTGTCCTGTATGTTATAGCCAGGTGACCAGAGTGTCCTGTATGCTATAGCCAGGTGACTGCAGAGTGTCCTGTATGTTATAGCCAGGTGACCGCAGAGTGTCCTGTATGTTATAGCCAGGTGACCAGTGTCCTGTATGTTATAGCCAGGTGACCAGAGTGTCCTGTATGTTATAGCCAGGTGATCAGTGTCCTGTATGTTATAGCCAGGTGATCAGTGTCCTGTATGTTATAGCCAGGTGATCAGTGTCCTGTATGTTATAGTCAGGTGACCAGTGTCCTGTATGTTATAGCCAGGTGATCAGTGTCCTGTATGTTATAGCCAGGTGATCAGTGTCCTGTATGTTATAGCCAGGTGACTGCAGAGTGTCCTGTATGTTATAGCCAGGTGACCAGTGTCCTGTATGTTATAGCCAGGTGATCAGTGTCCTGTATGTTATAGCCAGGTGATCAGTGTCCTGTATGTTATAGCCAGGTGATCAGTGTCCTGTATGTTATAGCCAGGTGATCAGTGTCCTGTATGTTATAGCCAGGTGATCAGTGTCCTGTATGTTATAGCCAGGTGACCACAGAGTGTCCTGTATGTTATAGCCAGGTGATCAGTGTCCTGTATGTTATAGCCAGGTGACCGCAGAGTGTCCTGTATGTTATAGCCAGGTGACCAGTGTCCTGTATGTTATAGCCAGGTGACCGCAGAGTGTCCTGTATGTTATAGCCAGGTGACCAGAGTGTCCTGTATGTTATAGCCAGGTGACCAGAGTGTCCTGTATGTTATAGCCAGGTGATCAGTGTCCTGTATGTTATAGCCAGGTGACCAGAGTGTCCTGTATGTTATAGCCAGGTGACCAGAGTGTCCTGTATGCTATAGCCAGGTGACCGCAGAGTGTCCTGTATGTTATAGCCAGGTGACCAGAGTGTCCTGTATGTTATAGCCAGGTGACCGCAGAGTGTCCTGTATGTTATAGCCAGGTGACCAGAGTGTCCTGTATGTTATAGCCAGGTGACCGCAGAGTGTCCTGTATGTTATAGCCAGGTGACCAGAGTGTCCTGTATGTTATAGCCAGGTGACCAGAGTGTCCTGTATGTTATAGCCAGGTGACCGCAGAGTGTCCTGTATGTTATAGCCAGGTGACCGCAGAGTGTCCTGTATGTTATAGCCAGGTGACCAGTGTCCTGTATGTTATAGCCAGGTGACCGCAGAGTGTCCTGTATGTTATAGCCAGGTGACCAGAGTGTCCTGTATGTTATAGCCAGGTGACCAGAGTGTCCTGTATGTTATAGCCAGGTGATCAGTGTCCTGTATGTTATAGCCAGGTGACCAGTGTCCTGTATGTTATAGCCAGGTGACCAGAGTGTCCTGTATGTTATAGCCAGGTGATCAGTGTCCTGTATGTTATAGCCAGGTGATCAGTGTCCTGTATGTTATAGCCAGGTGACCGCAGAGTGTCCTGTATGTTATAGCCAGGTGATCAGTGTCCTGTATGTTATAGCCAGGTGATCAGTGTCCTGTATGTTATAGCCAGGTGACTGCAGAGTGTCCTGTATGTTATAGCCAGGTGACCGCAGAGTGTCCTGTATGTTATAGCCAGGTGACCGCAGAGTGTCCTGTATGTTATAGCCAGGTGATCAGTGTCCTGTATGTTATAGCCAGGTGACCGCAGAGTGTCCTGTATGTTATAGCCAGGTGATCAGTGTCCTGTATGTTATAGCCAGGTGACCGCAGAGTGTCCTGTATGTTATAGCCAGGTGATCAGTGTCCTGTATGTTATAGCCAGGTGACCGCAGAGTGTCCTGTATGTTATAGCCAGGTGATCAGTGTCCTGTATGCTATAGCCAGGTGACCGCAGAGTGTCCTGTATGTTATAGCCAGGTGACCAGAGTGTCCTGTATGTTATAGCCAGGTGACCGCAGAGTGTCCTGTATGCTTTAGCCAGGTGACCGCAGAGTGTCCTGTATGTTATAGCCAGGTGACCAGAGTGTCCTGTATGTTATAGCCAGGTGACCGCAGAGTGTCCTGTATGCTATAGCTTAGGGTATTCCTTGCTCCCATAGGCTCAGCACAGCAGCGTCCCATCCATAGTCCTCATCATGGCAGCTCCTAGTGAAGTGAATGTGACTGTAGATCTGACACAGTTACCGAGCGTAGTCTGAGAATAGGTTTTCATTGTGCTGGCGCAGATCCCGTGTAATCAGCAGCCTGACAAGTGCGAGGCGGAGAGACCGGCATCTTCCTTAGAGAGATAATGACAGTCAGTATGGAAAGCAGGACTTTACTCTGTGTGCCGTCATCTGCATCCAGGCCACATTGCATTCCTGTTACTGCGTAACCCACAGCATGTTCAGGAAGGCTGAGTGGGTGTCAGTGCCCCACCCCTGTGTATGAGTGGGCGGGGCCTTGACACCTGCTTCAGAAAGCGGGACATGCAACATAAGGTTGTCAAAGCTGGACCTGCCTCTACCAATTTGGTGGTCTAGGCAATCTCCTCCCAGCAGTGGCACTAATGTGACCATGCCACGGAAAGTACTGACTGCAGTGCCACGGCTGCTGGTGGCTCCTCCTCTTAGCTACACCCTTTCATCCTTCAGTCACGCCCCGCAGGTTATCTCCATAATACGCAGCTTATCGCACAAAGTTACTGTACAACAATCACACAACGCCCAAACACACTACTACTACACAAAGGCTGATATTAATACTTCCATTGTAAGCCCGGACAGATGGCGCTAATACCAGGCCCTCTGTCATATTGCAGCAGGACAGCTAATAAGCAGGCAATTTCCGGGCTCTTATCAGCGGAGAGATGGGGGCCCTGATCTCACGTCTCCGGTCCCTTTCATGCCCGCTGCCTTGTTTGAAGTGGGGAAGAGTCTGTGGCTGGATAGGAGAATACGATTATCCGAGTGGACTTATTACTGTCCCATGGAGCTCTTTGAAGCGGAGTGCAGGTTTATCAGGAATTAGGTCTCCTCTGAGCTCTCATCCCCTTGTACATGACATGAAGCCTGTCCTAATATCTTTACGGCCATTTTATGTCTGTGACCTAGAGGGAAAATGCAATAAATGTACAAATGTCCTGGTTTATTGGGACGTCTCCCGCACGCAGTGTGAAGCCAGAACGCTTTTAGGAATATTTCAAATACCCCATTTAAACACGGACCTTCGGGGAGCCCTTCAGCGTAATGCGGGGGGGGGGGGGGGGGGGGGGTGTGCGGCAGATAAGCGGGTCCTTGTAAACCAGAGCCGGTAATTCAGTGTCATATTTACTAAGGTTCCTGTGCCAGGGACAATATACCCATGTGTAACACTGTAATCTGTCATCTAGAATATATCCCACTAATCGATATTGCAAACTATATCGCTCAGAAGAGCCAGAATGAGGAATATTGCTTGTAATATGGCTTAGTGTGTGTGGGGCTTTAGATTTGGGTGGGGGGTGTCCAAACCGAAATCTAAATTGCAGCTGAAAGCTACAGCAGCCACTGTTCACCCTGCACAGAAACATTATAACCCACCTAAATCTCTCTGCACATGTTACATCTGCCTCACCTGCAGCACAGCATGGTTTTCCCCGTTGGCTATTTAGCTTTGCTAACACAGCTGAATCCGTTCCTATATGTATAATGAATCTGTGTATTGAGTGTTTTGCTGGGGTACCGCAGCCAATTTCTTCTGCATTACTCAAAACTGTTATTGGTGACATGTCGGGGTATGAACCTCCTGATGACGGGTGGCATGGCTTCCATTTATAGACGACTGGTTCACGTCTGGTGCTGTCTTCTTATGATTTCATTCAATTCCAGTCCCACCCCAGCTGGTGACCCGACCTCGAGACCAGATTGTAGTCCAGGGACGCACCGTGACATTTCAGTGTGAGACCAAAGGGAACCCACCGCCCGCTGTGTTCTGGCAGAAAGAGGGCAGTCAGGTAAGTTGGCATTGCGTGGCACTTGTTATATCTTACCATCGCTCACACAGTCTGACCATCAGGACCACTTTCTGCCAGTT
Source organism: Crinia signifera (assembly GCF_055691185.1). NCBI lineage: Eukaryota > Metazoa > Chordata > Amphibia > Anura > Myobatrachidae > Crinia > Crinia signifera. Next base: position 142,354,025 of record NC_139226.1, on the reverse strand, counting down.
GTAAATGCAGAGTATCACTGGATCGTTCTGGTCCAAATGAAACTAATAGAAGTTCATTTCTCATGACGCCTGATTAACATCGTCCTAAAATAAGTTTGTTACTGAAAACTGCCTGAAATCGCCTGTTGAAACAGAAATGTGTCTGCTGTTGTACTCGATGGACTGTTACCTCCTCCTCTTTAGCAACCACTGAAATAACCTATAAACGGCACAGTTGTTGCTAAGAGGAGTCCGTTCTCCACAATCCCGCAGCCATTTGGCAGGGACCGTACATTTCATGGTTTTCAAGAGGACATTTCTGGCATAATGCAATTTCAGGCATGTACTGCCAGTGTCCTATTGTATAGTGATAGTAGTTCCCAGTGCACAGGAACAGCGATGGGGGGTGAGTGGCTGGAGTCCAGACTTAAGGCGCTATTTATGAAGCAGTGATAAACTTGTTTTGCCAGAGCAACGGGGGATCACCTTCTCCAATGCAGCAACCGGGAGAAATCTCTGCCATTACGGCAGTGGCCCAGGTTCGCTAAATAGTGACACCACTGAAATACCCCACTCCATAAAAATCCTGTGGACCCTTATGATATCCACTGGCAACCTACTGACATGAGTGTGGGTCAGCCAGCGAGCTGAGTGTAGGTTGTGTTTCGGTCAGGTCACAGACTAACCACCCAGAAACGTGAGCCACTCTCCTCCGCTGACTGGTGAAGGTGAGGCGGCCACTGGGCTAGTTACCGGTGCATGAGACATTAGCCCCAGTGAGAACAGAATGTGCCCAGAACGCCTTCTACATTCATTCTTCTATTGGGAGAAAGCATCTGTCTGTAATATATTATTTGTGGTGGACTGACAGAACCTGGTATATTGCTGCTGCTCAGAAGGTTCCCGGCCCACGTTTCCAATCACCTTTCACATGGCCGACTAGAATACAAATACTGAGGTTTCCCATTACCAGAACAAATAAACAGAGCGGGAGACACACAAACTGGTGGCGGCTGCGGCCTGGCGTTCACCTCTCACTGCCGCATACTACAGAGTAAATAACCAGAACTCAGCAGAGTAAACGCTGGGTTGTGTACCCAGGCCTGGAGCACACATAGACGGGTGACCCGGGGGCCTGCGTCACCTTAATGAACACACAGGGCCATGTCAGTAAATAGTGTTTGCTGCCTTTTGTTGTGTGGGAGGGGGTCTATGACTGATGCTCTTGACCTCATGCTCTATAAATGGATGGGGTGGGGGGCTGCACGGCTCCACGTTCTCTGGGCAGTACTCTGCCGTGTCTGGGTCTCTCTGTAACTTATTGTCTGTTTGCAGATCCTGCTGTTCCCCAGCCAGCCCCCCCAGACTGTGGGGCGCTTCTCCGTGTCTCCCAGCGGGGAGCTGACGATAATCGATGTGCAGACGGGGGACTCGGGGTACTACATGTGCCAGGCGATCAGCGTGGCCGGGAGCATCCTGGCGAAGGCTCTGCTGGAAGTGGAGGATGGTAGGACATGTACATTATATATAGGGGGTTGTCTGTCTGAGACACTGGCATTTATTTACTAAGATGGGATGTTGCTATGGGCAACTAATCGGATACTATCTATTATCTTCTAGAAGGTGCTAATTAAATAAGTAGATTCTGTTTGGTTGCTATGGGTAACGCCCCATCTTCGTAAATAAACATACTGTGAGGTAAATGTACTAAAGTTTCTAAAAATTAAAAGAGGTGATGTTGCCCATAGAAACCAATCACAGACAGAATCTGATTGGTTGCTATGGGCAACGTCACCTCTTTTCACTTTTAAGAAGCTTTAGTATATTTAGCCCTGTGACTTCCCCGTGGGGGCAGCTAATCCTGTGCTGTGATCGGCTCCTTCAGGGTGTAGGTGGCACTAGAGATGGAGAGCGCCAGGGTCAGGACGGTCACTTGGTGGAGATCATCCCAGGGTTGCAAACACCACCCTGTCCTGGTTTAAGTGGGACTGTCCTGAAACATGGACTTTAAAAGGGCCAGTATCTAGTGGGGATGGGCGGAGCTTTGGTCAGAATCTAGTGGGGATGGGTGGAGCTTTGAGCAGAATCTAGTGGGGATGGGCGGAGCTTTGGGCAGAATCTAGTGGGGATGGGTGGAGTTTAAGCCAGAATCTAGTGGGGATGGGTGGAGCTTAGAGCAGAATCTAGTGGGGATGGGCGGAGCTTTGGGCAGAGTCTAATAACGATGGACGGAGCTCTGGGCAGAGTCTTATGATGATGGGCGGAGCTTTGGGCAGAATCTAGTGGCGATGGGCGGGGCTTTGGGCAGAATCTAGTGGGGATGGGCGGAGCTTTGAGCAGACTCTAGTGGGGATGGGCGGAGCTTTGAGCAGACTCTAGTGGGGATGGGTGGAGTTTTGAGCAGAATCTAGTGGGGATGGGCGGAGCTTTGGGCAGAGTCTAATAACGATGGGCGGAGCTTTGGGCAGAATCTAGTGGGGATGGGCGGAGTTTTGGCCAGAATCTACTGATGATGGGTGGAGCATTCCCCAAAGTGGGTTTTTATGACCAATCTGAGGGGGCCTATTATGTCATTAATTGTCATATATGTTTGGTGAAATGGATCTGTCCAATCACATGACGCTTTAGCCAGGTATGGCTTTGTTCCCCGATCCATCGCACTACATATTGCATTCCGGCCTAGGTGTCTTTTAAGTTTGGTTGTTCACTTTCTGGGCTCATCCCTCCCGTTGGGCTCCCTTACCTGGAGGCTCTATCCATTGTGTCCTGGACCTTAGCCTATGCCTGTTACGTTAAACTGTGGCTTTGGCCTAGATCATCCTGGGATGGAACCTTTCCTTGTGTACTGATTTGTACCTGGTCCTCTCCATCCCACCATTTCTCCTAGCCCAGCCCTGCAGCTCCCGGCTCCAAGCAAGCAGCGGACCATTAATGAAGGCCATGGATTTGTCCTAGTATTTCTGGATATCCCTCACATCATCTAGTTGTCCCTCCACACATCTAATATGTCCCCATCCTATTGTGGCCATTCTTCTTGTTCTCTTCCCCTCCCTGACTCTTCAACACCACCATCTCCTCGGTTCTTCAAGGCTGTCTGGACATCATCCTGGATCGTGGTTGCTCACTCACTCCTCACATTGGGCCAGATGTATTAGTCTGGTGAAGTCATAAACTAGAGATAAAGTGGAAGGAGCTAACGCACCAGCCAATCAGCTGTGTTTAAAATATGACACTTGGGAGCTGATTGGCTGGAGCGTTATCTCTTTCCACTTTATCTCTTCACCAGGCTTAATACATCTGGCCCATTGTCACGTACCCACCATCTCTATCTCAGGAACATCAGCACGGAATGGGATTGACCCCTTAAGTCTCGCACAAGGCCGCACATCGGATCCTGGTCCTTGCTGAAGGCTCTGCTGCATTATCTGGTGCAGGAATCCGGCGTTGTTCCTGGATTCCACTGTTTGACTGCAAGAACAAACAAAGCAAAGGAGCGGAACAGTTGTAATGAAGCTGATCTGTACATGTTACCTTCTGGCCATACGCAGATCCCCAGCTCGCTGCTGTGTAACCTTGTCAGTCCCACAATGTAACTCTACGTCTTGTGTACAGAAAAACAAATAAGTATTTTTCTTTTATGTCAATTTGGCAATCTGCTGCCTCTTCAGACGGTGTCCACTCAATAAGCCAATTATTGTGCAGCATCTCTTGGTGTCCGTATAAGCCTCGCAGCAATAGTCCCAGTCAGAGGTATTGATCCGCTGTGGGCCTGGCGCCGGGTGGGCGGTAATACGGAATGTAGCTCCGTGATTACAAAGCAATTGCCCAGACGCACGGCAGACTCAGGAGTGTACAGAATGGCAGGGTACAAGCCACAGGTGTAATTTACAGCCCCATCACCATCAAGTGCTTCTGATTTTCTTTCTGCTCAGAGAAACTTTGCTATTTACTAAATTGCTGAATAGTTTGTGGGGATATAATGTCTTTCGGGATTGCTTTACGCTGACTGTGCTTCTGGCTGCCTGTAAGAGTTCTCCGAGGAGAGTTATGTGCAACATGCACTGCATGGCCGAGTGCTTCCTCAACTCCAGGCACCCTGACAGTCCACATCTTAGGGATAGCCATGTTTTAGCACAGTCTCTCAGTCAGCTTGATTATACCATCTGTACACAAGCAGGGAAATCCCTAATACCTGGAAGCTTGCTGCGGCAGCCGAGCAATCCCCAACCCTCGAGCGATACTGTCTGACATCGGTAAGCGGAGACTTCCCGCGTCCACCGACGGCATTGTCCAAACTTGGAATTCCGGTGTAGAATCAATAGCAATAATTATTATTATTAACCAGTGGGGAAACCTTTTATCTGCACGCGAGAAACCGATACTGTCTGCAGTGCAGCAAAAAATGTGTCCGATGCCAGCCCAAAATATACTGTATCTTGCCAGTGTTGCTCGTTTCCATTCTGGAGCAATCCCGATAAAGGAGCTGATTCAATGGGATTTCCCTGTTCAGCTGGTAAATGTCTATCACTAATCACATCGCCTTCTGGCTTCTTTCTGTGCTTTCCAGCCGCGTCTTTATATCATCAGCATAGTGTCTGGGGTTACAGGCGTGTAGGCAGCATGGTGTCTGAGCTGTATCTCTGGTGTACGTGGGCACAGGCCAGAACCGTAATGTGCTGTGCCTAGTAAAAGTGGCAAGAAGGCGCATAGAAGGAAATAATAATCCTGTGTGGTACATATAGCACCTGGTGGCACTACCTGCCCCCGTATTACCAGATGAGCGGATGCGGTACTATGGCGGTTTCCTGTGCGGGGCCCATTTCTGGCGCAGAGGAGAACCACTGGCGGGTTACATAAGCTGCGTGCTGTTACTCCCGCTTGGGTGGCCGGATTCGGAGCTGTGACAATGATCGCATTCACACCGAGTCATTCTGCGTTGCCTCCTAATCAGTGAATATCTTTTTTTCATTTTCAACTTCAAGCAAATAGGAAAGTACTTTGCCGCTCGCTGGCTTTGTAGTCCCAGACGAGCCGGGTGAAGTGCTTAATTAATTATTCCTCTCCCAAGATGATTTTATTAAGTTGCGGAGGAAATGCTGATGGATGAGGGTCTCTGTTCGGCTGCGGATGAGGACGGCTTCACGGACAGTTTGTTAAACCAACACCATTAATAGTTATTGCTGGGGAAGCTGCGACCGCGTGTTGTAATATAACAGATCGTTAATTAATCATTGATCTCTCCGTGTCTCCTGTTATTTTGCTGAGCGAACCATGTTAATTTAGCCAAGGCTGTCTCCATATTAATCAATGGCTAAATTAGAAATTGATCTCTGGTTAACGAGAGACTGCTGATGATCCTCGTTTTTCCGCGTATGGTTTATTTGGAATTATTTTCTCCACGGCGGTTAGCGGCATGCTGCAGAATAAGGGGGGCAGCACAGGGAATGACGGTACCATAGCCAGTGTCTCTGTACAGGGTTTAATAATAATATGCTTTTTTCCTGGGGAAAACCTGGAATGGAATGTTCTGCTTTTTCTAACTTATCCAACGCTTTTATGTATCTCCAGCGACATCCGATCGCGTTCCTCCGATCATCCGCAGGGGACCCTCCAATCAGACGCTGGCGGCGGACTCGGTGGTACAGATGCAATGCCATGTGTCCGGGAACCCGCTGCCAAGCACACATTGGCTGAAAGACGGGCAGAGGGTCGGTGGTAGTGACCCTAGGGTGAGCGTACTGGACAACGGAACTCTACAAATCACCCATCTACAGGTCAGTTCCCAGGGGTCCTCTCTTATGCTTCTATGTTGGCGTGAAACCATTCAGGGCCACAAACAGAATAAATCAATGTATCAGAATATAAGACGTATAGTTACCGGGCAGGGTTGTCATGGTGACCGCTCTGTGGTCCCCGAGGGGATTCCATCGCGGTCCCGTATGTTGGGGAAGCAAATAGGGATCCTGGATGTGGGCGGTGCATGGTCAGCATTACCCAAGGACCCATCTATCTGGATGACACGGAAATTACCGAGCAATTATAAATGCTCATCCCAGTATCACTTAACGACCTGCGTGATTAGATGTGAACGTTCATCTGCTTATTTAAATATTAATGGTATGAATGATAGGGAAATAAGATGTAACTGCTCGTTAGCAGTGATTTGCATTAGTGATGATGATGAGTGTATTGATAAATAGAGGACTGAAGTTTTGCCGTAATTGCTCTGTATATGAGAATGGCGCCATCGGCTGTAGAGCAGGAAGTGCGGTGGCTCTGAGATGGATACATAGTTGCACTTTGCGTTGGAATCGCTGATAGATGCACGCACATACGGTCAGGTCTGGAAGTCTGATGCCTGCACCACTGCACCAACTGTGTTGTGTTTAATAACTGTGTGGAGTTTGTATGTTCTTCATGTGCTTGCTTGGGTTTCCTCTGGGTACTCTGTGAATATAGAGTGTAAGCTCCACTGGTGCAGGGACAGATGTGAATGATCAGATGTTCCCTGTACAGCGCTGCGGAATATGTGTGCGCTATATAATAACTGGTAATAATAGTCTCTGTACAGCGCTGCGGAATATGTGTGCGCTATATAATAACTGGTAATAATAGACTCTGTACAGCGCTGCGGAATATGTGTGCGCTATATAATAACTGGTAATAAGATTCTCTGTACAGCGCTGCGGAATATGTGTGCGCTATATAATAACTGGTAATAATAATCTCTGTACAGCGCTGTGGAATATGTGTGCGCTATATAATAACTGGTAATAATAGTCTCTGTACAGCGCTGTGGAATATGTGTGCGCTATATAATAACTGGTAATAATATTCTCTGTACAGCGCTGCGGAATATGTGTACGCTATATAATAACTGGTAATAATATTCTCTGTACAGCGCTGCGGAATATGTGTGCGCTATATAATAACTGGTAATAATAGTCTCTGTACAGCGCTGCGGAATATGTGTGCGCTATATAATAACTGGTAATAATAGTCTCTGTACAGCACTGTGGAATATGTGTGCGCTATATAATAACTGGTAATAATATTCTCTGTGCAGCGCTGCGGAATATGTGTGCGCTATATAAATAACTGGTAATAATAGTCTCTGTACAGCGCTGTGGAATATGTGTGCGCTATATAATAACTGGTAATAATAGTACAGCGCTGCAGAATATGTGTGCGCTATATAATAACTGGTAATAATAGTCTCTGTACAGCGCCGTGGAATATGTGTGCGCTATATAATAACTGGTAATAATATTCTCTGTGCAGCGCTGCGGAATATGTGTGCGCTATATAAATAACTGGTAATAATATTCTCTGTACAGCGCTGCGGAATATGTGTGCGCTATATAATAACTGGTAATAATAGTCTCTGTACAGCGCTGCGGAATATGTGTGCGCTATATAAATAACTGGTAATAATAGTCTCTGTACAGCGCTGTGGAATATGTGTGCGCTATATAATAACTGGTAATAATAGTCTCTGTACAGCGCTGCAGAATATGTGTGCGCTATATAATAACTGGTCATAATATTCTCTGTACAGCGCTGCGGAATATGTGCGCGCTATATAATAACTGGTAATAATATTCTCTGTACAGCACTCCGGAATATGTGTGCGCTACATAATAACTGGTAATAATAGTCTCTGTACAGCGCTGCGGAATATGTGTGCGCTATATAATAACTGGTAATAATATTCTCTGTACAGCGCTGCGGAATATGTGTGCGCTATATAATAACTGGTAATAATATTCTCTGTACAGCACTGCGGAATATGTGTGCGCTATATAATAACTGGTAATAATAGTCTCTGTACAGCGCTGTGGAATATGTGTGGGTACTCTTTACCTAGCACGGCGCCCACGATTTTGATCGTGGGCATCGCGGGCATTGAATGCACTAAAAATCGGGTGCGACGCGACCGACGCGATGCCCGCGATTTCCCATAGGGAACAATGTTAAATGTCTCAATTGACCCGATTTTCATGTTCAATGCCTCAATTGACCCGATTTTTCCATAGAAAACAATGTTAAATGGCCCACAGAGGGCAAATAGCCACCCTGAAGTGTGAAATGGCCCCCACAATTGTTAACGCCACCCCACGATCAACTTCAACCCGTAGCGTGGCGAGCGCAGCGGTACGCGTCCTACGACCTTTTCATACCCCCACTATCCACGTCGGCGTGGAGTTGAGAATAGAATAGTGTGGCGAGCCACCGAGCCCGAAGCGTGGCGAGCGGACGCGGATACCTTCACAGGTAAACGCGTCCCTTCGCGGGCTTCACAGGTATCCGCGTCCCCTCGCGGGGCTCGCTGCGCTTGCCACACTTTCTATTCTCAACTCCACGCCGACGTGGATAGTGGGGGTATGAAAAGGTCGTAGGACGCGTACAGCCACCCCTCGCGGGCTCGCTGCGCTCGCCACGCTTTGGGTTCACGTTGATCGTGGGGTGGCGTTAACAATTGTGGGGGCCATTTCACACTTCAGGGTGCCTATTTGGCCTCTGTGGGCCATTTAACATTGTTTCCTATGGAAAAATCGGGTCAATTGAGGCATTGAACAGGAAAATCGGGTCAATTGAGACATTTAACATTGTTCCCTATGGGAAATCGCGGGCATCGCGTCGGTCGCGTCGCACCCGATTTTTTAGTGCATTCAATGCCCGCGATGGGCGCCGTGATAAGTAAAGAGTACCTATGTGCGCTATATAATAACTGGTAATAATGATCTCTGTACAGCGCTGTGGAATATGTGTGCGCTATATAATAACTGGTAATAATGATCTCTGTGCAGCGCTGTGGAATATGTGTGCGCTATATAATAACTGGTAATAAATAATATTCTCTCCGTACCGAGAGCTGTGAGCCGCTGGTTACTTCCCCCTGTAGCTGCATCAGGCACATGATCCCGGTCCCTGCACTATAGGGTGTGTGCAATGCGTCATGGTGGCCCCAGCACATCGGTGCCTGGGAGCGATGCTGAGCGATGTGCGCCTGGCACTGGGCATGATGCACAGTACACAGGAATGTGAAGTGACTGAGTTATTTATTCATCATTGTGGGGGGGTCCGCGGGCCCAGCACCCCCCCAGCTGCGAGACGCTGAACTCTGGCTGCCCTGTAACGCTGTGTAGAGCAGACACGGACCATACATATTTAATCCGGGCTTGCAAATGATTTCACTGTAGCTGTTCCTGATCTGATGAGAAACTGCTAAATATTTTACAGGCAGATAGGACGGGGATTGCGGTGGAGAATTAAAAATTCATTTTCGTTTTTCTAAAAGGAAACGCAGAGAGCCGAGCCTGAAATATAGTCCCATTGTGTGCGGAATACCCATCTGTCTGTTCTGCCCAGTACCTATCTATATATACATACACATATATATATATATATTGCTGGAAGGCACCCTGGGATCGCTTCATTTTGTCCGGAGTGCCGGATCATCCAACTATTTAACATACATTATATATATATATGTATATATATATATATATATATATATATATATATATATATATATATATATATATATAAATATATATATACAAACATGAGCATGCTCATGTTTGTGTAAATACACGTTTATACCACCTGTACCAGTCTCCAAGTGCCGCCTCATTTCTTCCGTTTTGCTGTATGGTGGGGCTGCGGCCCAGTGGAAGGCACAGGAGCACGTTACCCCCAAGGGGGGCGGACCGCAGGAGTGCCGGAGCTCAAAAGCCGTTTATATATATATATATATATATATATATACACACACATACATACACACACATACACACACACACACATACACACACATACACATACATACACATACATACACACACACACATCTCAGATCTTATCTATATACTACCTCCTAGGTACAGATCCACCTGACAGCGGTCTATGACCCCCCCCTCTTTGTGTTCTCATATCTGTACATGTGTAGTTGCTCGTCAGTGTTTGCTTAGTAAATATGCCAATTATAACTGGACCTTTCACATGTGATCCCCGAGCACCTTCCTGACCGGCCTTGAATTACAAACACGCTGTCATGTTACAGACCTGTTTGATGTCTGACTCATCTGTACAAGAACCTTTTTGTGTTCATCAAAAGCTTCTGTTCAAACAGCAGCTGGGGGGACTGAGCGTTTTATGTCAGGCCGGGGAGAACGCGAGCTGTTTGCTTTGCGTATTGTTCCTGAGACAGGTATGCGTACCTGATCCGTCTGAGGGCTGCGGTAAGAGAGGTGGAACCAAGCGTGCTGGTCTGGACTCCTCCAGGGTACAGCCACTGCACCTTCCCTGGGAACAGCTCTGTAGTTGTTGGAGATGTTCATCTTCTTCCCAGCTCTGTAGTTTTATTTATTTATTATTTACAGCGTCTTATATAGATTCCGATAGTGTGTTATATAGCGCAACAGATTCCGTTACAGCGTCTGATATAGCGCAGCAGATTCCGTTACAGCGTCTGATATAGCGCAGCAGATTCCGTTACAGCGTCTTATAAAGCGCAACAGATTCCGTTACAGCGTCTTATATAGCGCAGCAGATTCCGTTACAGCGTCTTATATAGCGCAGCAGATTCCGTTACAGCGTCTTATATAGCGCAGCAGGTTCCGTTACAGTGTCTTATATAGCGCAGCAGATTCCGTTACAGTGTCTTATATAGCGCAGCATATTCTGTTACAGTGTCTTATATAGTGCAGCAGATTCCGTTAGTGTCTTATATAGCGCAGCAGATTCCGTTACAGCGTCTTATATAGCGCAGCAGATTCCGTTACAGCGTCTTATATAGCGCAGCAGATTCCGTTACAGCGTCTTATATAGCGCAGCATATTCTGTTACAGTGTCTTATATAGTGCAGCAGATTCCGTTAGTGTCTTATATAGCGCAACAGATTCCGTTACAGCGTCTTATATAGCGCAGCATATTCTGTTACAGTGTCTTATATAGTGCAGCAGATTCCGTTAGTGTCTTATATAGCGCAGCAGATTCCGTTACAGCGTCTTATATAGCGCAGCAGATTCCGTTACAGCGTCTTATATAGCGCAGCAGATTCCGTTACAGCGTCTTATATAGCGCAGCAGATTCCGATAGTGTCTTATATAGCGCAACAGATTCCGTTACAGTGTCTTATATAGCGGAGCAGATTCCATTACAGCGTCTTATATAGCGCAGCAGATTCCGTTACAGCGTCTTATATAGCGCAGCAGATTCCGTTACAGCGTCTTATATAGCGCAGCAGATTCTGTTACAGCGTCTTATATAGCGCAGCAGATTCCGTTACAGCGTCTTATATAGCGCAGCAGATTCCGTTACAGCGTCTTATATAGCGCAGCAGATTCCGTTACAGTGTCTTATATAGCGCAGCAGATTCCGTTACAGCGTCTTATATAGCGCAGCAGATTCCGTGACAGTGTCTTATATAGCACAGCAGATTCCGTTGCGCTTTACAATAGTAGACAGTGATAAAACAAACTGGGTAACAACAGACAGACTTGGAGGTAGGAGGGCCCTGCTACAAGCTTACAATCTATAGGGACATAGGAGGGAAACACAAGGACAGGCACCAGTAATAGCATAGCTTGTAGGTCTAGAAGGGGGTTTGATACAAAATCCCGGCGGTCGGAATCCCGGCGTTCAAAATCCCGACAAGCAGCGGGCCCGGTGCCTCGCTACATTCAGCACACTCATTTATTCTCCCTCTATGGGTGTCGTGGACACCCACAGAGGGAGAAACTGTCGGGATTCCGGCGTCAGGATTTTGAACGCCATGATTATAACTGCATCCCCCAGAAGGGAAGCTATCTCTTATATATTTAGCCAGATCTGTCACTCAACCCCTGTGGAGAACGTTCCTGTGTAGAACAGTTTCACTTTCATGTGTCTGACGTTCCACCCCCTTGACATCACCTCCCCCCGCCCAGCCAGGGCTACAGTACACGCCCACCATCCACCATTACTCCACAGCCACCATCCACCATTACTCCTGCACATCCCTACCCTCTGCCAGGACCCCCGCGACCCCCCTCCCGCGATTGGCGGGACCCCCCGCGACCCCCCCCTCCCGCGATTTGCGGGACCCCCCCGCGACCCCCCTCCCGCGATTCGTGGGACCCCCCGCGCCCCCTCCCGCGAATCGCGGGACCCCCCGCGCCCCCTCCCGCGAATCGCGGGACCCCCGCGCCCCCCCCCCTCCCGCGAATCGCGGGACCCCCGCGACCCCCCTCCCGCGATTCGCGGGACCCCCGCGACCCCCTCCCGCGATTCGCGGGACCCCCGCGACCCCCCTCCCGCGATTCGCGGAACCCCCGCGACCCCCCCTCCCGCGATTTGCGGAACCCCCGTGACCCCCCCTCCCGCCATTCGCGGGACCCCACACCTCCCCTCCCGCGAGTCTCGGGAACCTCGCGACCCCCCCTCCCGTGATTCGCGGGACCCCCGCGAACCCCCCCTCCCGCGATTCGCGGGACCCCCGTGACCCCCCTCCCGCGATTCGCGGGACCCCCGCGACCACCCCGGTATCCGGACTATTGTTAGACAGCACTTACATCGACAGCCATTATATCGACACCATTAGTTCGACAGCTCAATAGGTCGACATGGTTTTAGGTCGACATACCATTAGGTCGACATGTCATTATGTCGACAGCTCATTAGGTCGACAGCTCATTAGGTCGACATGTTTTTAGGTCGGCACTGCCATTAGGTCGACAGTGTCTATGTCGACAGTCAAAAGGTCGACATGGGTTTTTTCACTGTTAATTGAGCCGACATGTGCCGACAGGCGGTATTTCATGCCCTACTATCCACTAGGGCGTGGTGGGAGAATAAAATAGTGTGCCGAGCGCAGCAAGGCCCGTGCCCGAAGCATAGCGAGCGGCTGCGGTACACTTCAAACTGTGTCCATGTCGACTGTGTCGACATTTCGGCAAAAAAAACAGTGAAAAAACCCATGTCGACCTTTTGACTGTCGACATAGACTCTGTCGACCTAATGGCAGTGTCGACCTAAAACCTTTTCGACCTAATGAGCTGTCGACCTAATGAGCTGTCGACCTAATGAGCTGTCGACATAATGACATGTCGACCTAATGGTATGTCGACCTAAAACCATGTCGACCTATTGAGCTGTCGAACTAATGGTGTCGATGTAATGGCTGTCGATGTAAGTGCTGTCTAATATCCGTCCCAGACCCGACCACCCCCTCCCGCGATTCGCTGGACCTCCGCGACCACCCCCTCCCGCGAAACGCGGGACCCCCGCGACCCTCCCGAAAATCGCGGGACCCCAGCGACCCCTCCCACGAGCCCCCTCCCGCGATTCGCAGGACCCCTGCATCCTCCCCTCCCGCGATTCGCGGGACCCCTGCGACCCCCCCTCCCGGTATTAAAAGGGCCCCCCACGACCCCCCCTCCCGCGATTCACGGCACCCCCCCCCCCCTTCTGTGATTTGCGACCCCCCTCCCGCAATTCGCGCCGCCCCCTCCCGCGATTCACGGAACCCCCCGTAGCGCCCCCCTCCCGCGATTTGCGGGCCCCCTCGGCACTTCTCGCGATTTGCGACCGCCCCCTAATTCACACATTCGGGGACCCCACCTCCCGCGATTCATGCCCCCCTCACGCAATTCACGGCACCCCCCACACCCCCCTTCCTGCGATTCGCAACCCCCCACGACCCCCCCTCCCGCGATTCACGAAACCCCCCGTAGCGCCCCCCTCCCGCGATTTGCGGGCCCCCTCGGCACCTCTCGCGATTTGCGACCGCCCCGTAATTCACACATTCGGGGACCCCCCCTCCCGCGATTCATGCCCCCCTCACGCAATTCACGGCACCCCCCATACCCCCCTTCCTGCGATTCGGAACCCCCCACGACCCCCCCTCCCGCGATTCATGCCCCCTCCCGCGATTCACGGACCCCCGCACCACCCCCCTGCGCCCACCCTCCCTTGATTCACGCCCCCCTCATGCAATTCACGGCAACCCCCCACACCCCCCCTCCTGCGATTCGCAGCCCCCCCACGACCCCCCCCCCCCCCTCCTGCGATTCATGACCCCTCCCGTGATTCACGGACCCCCGCACCACCCCCCCTTGACTCACGGCACCCCACGCGCCCCTCCCGCAATTCACGGACCTCCGCAACCCCCCCTCCCGCAATTCACTAACCCCGACAACCCCCCTCCCGCAATTTGCGGACCCCCCTTCCCACGATTCAAGCCCCCCCTCGCCCCCGCCCACGATTTGCGGACCCCCCCCTCCCGCTAACCGCGGATCCCCACACACCACCACCCCTCCCGCAATTTGCAGACCCCCTTCCGGCAATTCCACCCCCCAGCGGACCACCGTGGCCCCCGCTCCCGCATTTCACGTACCCCCGTGACAATGGGGGATTCTGTACCACCACAAGCAGGTACCGCCCCTAGGTGGGAAATCCGGCCCTGGCTGCCGCACTGCAGGTTTCCCCACTGCCCTCTGCACCAGCGCCACAACTTTTATCAATGTCTTGCCCACATACCACTATTATACAGCCTCCTGCTCTCATGCACGCTCACTCCCTCCCAGTGGGAGGAGACGCTCACCCACTGCCGGGAGCTGCATACTGTCCCCCACCCTCCTCCAGTTCTAGGGATGCCCATCGACCATCAATGATTTTCAAATAATCGATGGTTTATGGCCGATGTTGAATACTTTTGCCATCAATGTGGGAGGACACTGCCCTGCCTCCTGTTCTCCTGCCCCGTAACTTCCGCCAGTGGAGACCCGCTCACCTTGTGTTGCCCACATTCCCCTATCATGCTTTACCGCCCAGCCTCCTGCTCTCATACACCCTAACTCCCACCCAGTCGGAGGAGACACTGACTCCTGTATTTCTGTGCTGCCACGCTGGACCCTCACCCACTGGCAGAAGCTGCACAAATTAAGGGGCGTAGCCCCTTACGTCGGTGTGAAGAGCGCCCGTAGGGCGCGATGAATCACCTAGTATAATACATAAGTGCCTCAGAGGGTTATGTGTGGTATATAAATATGATAGGCTTGCCGGAAGAGGTGAGTTTTCAGGGAACGCTTGAAAGTCTGGAGGCTAGTGGAGAGTCTTACTGTGCGTGGAAGGGCATTCCATAGGATGGGAGCAGCCCGATGAAAGTCCTGTAATAGTGAATGGGAGCAAGTGATCCGTGCAGAAGAGAGACGCAGATCCTGTGCAGTGCGGAGTGGTCGAGATGGGAGATATTGTGAGATAAGTGCAGAGATATATGCTGGTGCAGTATGGTTAATAGCTTTATATGCGAGTAGAAGTGTTTTATATTGAATACGGTAAGATACAGGCAACCAATGGAGGGACTGGCAGAGCGGATCAGCAGACGATGAGCGTCTTGTCAGGAAGATCAGCCTAGCAGCAGCATTTAGAATGGATTGCAGTGGTGAGAGTCTGTTCTTGAGAAGACCAGTTAGGAGACTATTGCAATAATCAATGCGGGATATAATGAGTGCATGGATAAGAGATTTGGCAGTGTCTTGTGTGAGATAGGGTCGTATTTTGGATGTTTTTTAGATGCATGTAACATGATTTGGAGACAGATTGAATGTGGGGAAGAAAGGACAGGTCAGAGTCAAGGATGACGAGCTTGTGGGGTAGGGTAGATTGTAGTAGGAGTGGTTACTAGTCTTTTATGTGAGGAAATCAGTCATACTACGAGATTACGCCATTGGCGTTCTACTTTACGTGACTGATTTCGTAGTTGTTGGAGATGTTTATCTGCGAATCAGCCTGACTGTAAGCATGCTTCTAGGTGCAGGGGGCCTTGCGAGGCCAAGTAAAACTGCATTGCAGACGCAGTACCTTGTCATGCACGGGAAATGGGAATAACGCATCTCTGTCTTCCCGAAAACCAGCAGCCCCCGTCCCTCCCTTTCAATGCAGGCAGAGGCATTTGCAGGACCCATTCTGCACGTGCGCAGTTTCCCGATCCAACCTGAATGAGGCGCTATAGCTGGTATCCAATTAGATGCAAACTTTTTTCGGCTGATAAAAACCCGAATTCTGTCCTATCCAATTACCGGCTGTTTTTATTGCCCGAAAAAGCACCTTCGAAAATGTTCCCGATCCCATGTTTTCTATGCATTTAGGTGCCTGAAGCGTAATCCCCGATAAGTGCCACATATCAGGGCTAATTGAATAGTCCCAGCTGAATGTATAAGCTGCAGTAACTGACCACAGCTAATTGGGCGAGACAAATGTAATCCATGTCCTTGTCCTGTAATATCCGTCACTGTTTAGCAGTAATCTCCTCTGTTTCTGTACTCTGGCGCTGCAGAACCCCTGTGGCGCCATATTAATAAAGAATACTAATAACAATCTCAGAATGAAGCTGTAATCGCTGATTGATGGCGCACGAATCCCCTTCCCGTACCACCGTGTTTATC
Source organism: Crinia signifera (assembly GCF_055691185.1). Lineage (NCBI taxonomy): Eukaryota > Metazoa > Chordata > Amphibia > Anura > Myobatrachidae > Crinia > Crinia signifera. The sequence goes on along the minus strand of NC_139226.1, from coordinate 142,337,616 downwards.
TAGTGGGCGGAATATAGAGGGCTATAAAACACAGAGCTTAGCGTCCCTTCAATGTTATTTATGTTTAAGTCTCGCATTTATCGTGTGCCAGGGCGCTCTGCAACGGGGAGTTCCAGCATCCGGCAATGAGCGGGCACAAGGCCCAGCTGTGGGCGACCTCTGCGCGGCTCTGTGCATAATGAAATGTTCCATCTGCCGGTGCTACCTGTGTGATTTCTAGGCCTGTGTGCCATCACAACATGTCGGTGACGTACGAGAGCCACAGACACCAGGCCGGTATTATACAGTGCGGCAGGGTGGCGGCGCCCTACCAGGGTTCTTTCTACAGGGCGGAATGCAGGCGGCTCATGAATTACTTACAAGACACGAGCTAAATATTTACTTAAAAATTGATGCAGGAATTCAGCCGGGAGCGACATCGTTCTCTCTGTTCCGTTGTTGTGTCAGAGCCAGAAGGTTAATGCAACTCCTGTGTCCCTGTGCGGCTAATGGCATCATTGCAGCACTGCGGCCTGGGCGAGATGTGCCACGGGGAGGGGGGGGGGGGGCAGCGAGGAGCAGGATTGTCTGTCCGTGTGCCACATGATGGTTATCCGATCTCATTGCACCGTGAGCAGAACCTGTGTCTCTGTGGACCATATCACAGTGTGTGGGTTGCTGACTTATGTCCACAATTATAAGTACAAAAAGAAATGTGTTGTACAAATGGTACGGTAAGACTCAGCACTTGTATAACGGCTGTTCTGTTGCAGGTGGCAGATTCCGGAGTCTACGCCTGCGTTGCCATAAGTTCTACCGGAGAGACAACCTGGAGCGGCTACCTAGCGGTACAAGGTAACTGCAGTCCACATTGGGTGTCCCAGGGGCCGGGGACACTAACACTACACTAGATAATGAGTGAATCCGTGCACAGGGTTTGTTTCGGAAGATTAGGCTGCAGCCACAATGGTGCTGTAAGGGTGCGACGTCTAGTGAGGGCGGAAGGATTTCCTGGTCCTTACAGCACTGTTATATTGCCCCACATCTATGTGTATTCCTATTATTTGGCCTAACGTGCGCCCACGCAGGCTTGCTGCCCTCCCGATTGCCCGCAAATGGATCTAGTGACTGCCCAGCCACAACGGACCCAAAACACAATGACTTTCTAATTGCCTGTCCCTAAAATGTGATCTTCGCCAAATTTGAAATCATTATGTAGTTTGCCAATATTTTCTGGAATAGCTCCTGTCAGACATACATAGGAGTTCTGCCTGAAATTGCCTGATTAAACACTGAAACATACAGCTGCTGGCATCTGACACGCTGCAGCCATGGTAACAGACAATGCAGGACCAGTTTGTTTCCATAGTTACAGCTGTTGCTCAGGAGGGTCAGTCCTTAAGAATTCGTCAATTATCAGCAACAATGTATTTCTGTGTTTTTAATTCAGTATTTCGTCAGTATTCCGATTTCAGCGATCAGAAATGTTTGCAGTAAGTTGTATGATGGATTCTAATGGGGAACCATCGTGTTTGAGTGGCGTTACCCTCCGCTGACTTTTCTACATCTCTACCCCATCATTTCAAGATTGTTGTTTTTTCTTTTTAAGAAAAGGGTTCTCTGATAAACGTGCAGCCGTCTGAGCCCAGCCTGGTCCCTGGCTCCCCTTCCAAACCTCTGGTCACCGATGTCACCAAGAACAGTGTGACCCTGTTGTGGCAGCCAAGCCCGCAGGCTGGGAGCACGCCCGTTTTATCGTACATCATTGAGGCATTCAGGTAAGGCCCCGACCAGACAGAGGCATCATGGCCGCTATATACAGCTATATCTAGGGAGCATGTTCCCAGCGCGGATTCAGTATTGAATCCCGGCGGTCGGGATCCCGGCGTTCAGAATCCCGACGCCGGAATCCCGACAGCCGAAATGCCGAAAAGGGGGGGACGTGGATCGCCCCCCCTTGCGGGCTCGCTGCGCTCGCCACGCAGCGGGCCCGGTGCCTCGCTACGCTCGGCACACTAATTTATTCTCCCTCCAGGGGTGTCGTGGACACCCCAGGAGGGAGAAAGTGTCGGCATTTCGGCGGTCGGGATTCCGGCGTCGGGATTCTGAACGCCGGGATCCCGACCGCCGGGATCTTAACTGCATCCCCCCAGCGCGTGACATATGTCTGTTATTCTATCATTCCGGGGAAACAAACCGATAAGAAGATAAAACGAGTTGTGCTGTATTGTCATCCAATGAGGTTCTGCGCAGAAGTCCGCTGTTCTAATGAGCGACATTTCTGCCATATAACGTAACCGCGCTCTTTGGGGCCTGGACTCTGCCCCGGGGCTGGGTCAGCGCATTCCAAAAACATTTTCCTATAAACCATATTGTTGCGGCGTCCTCCATATAGGGCTGGCTGCGAGCATCTGCTTTGTTCTCCCTGCGATTTATGGTGAGCGCAGGTGGGGAACAGATTAGTCAGCAACATGGAGGAGGGAAAATATACCATAAATCAGGATGTGGGGGGCTGCGGGGAAACTCACCGGGCTCCCACCGCGATGCCCACAGGACTGTGGGAAGGGAGAGTGTAATAAGCACATAAATCACACACTGCGCAACGATGGGACAATATGTACAACACACGGACTAATGGTGTGGGCTTGTGCGCACTGGGGGGATTATTTTATTTATTTACATTTTACTGTACTGACCGCCGACATGCTGTGTCTTATGGATGGCAGGAAGGAGGCACATTGTGTATCTGGTCGACACATGGGTCAACGTACATTTTTGGGAATTATTATTATTATTTTTTTTACTTTCACCTTTTGCTTGTGTGGACCTTTTGACTATGTCGATCATTTGGGTGTCAACCTAAACACTACGACCATGAATACCACAACTGTACAGTTCTGCTCCTCCTCATGCTGAGGACTCTGGGCCGGGAATAGAACCCTGCAGGCTCCGCTCCTTCTCATGCTGATGACTCTGGGCCGGGCGTAGAACCCTGCAGGCTCCGCTCCTCCTCATGCTGAGGACTCTGGGCTGGGCATAGAACCACGCAGGCTCCGCTCCTCCTCATGCTGAGGACTCTGGGCCGGGCGTAGAACCACGCAGGCTCCGCTCCTCCTCATGCTGAGGACTCTGGGCCGGGAGTAGAACCCCGCAGGCTCCGCACCTCCTCATGCTGAGGACTCTGGGCCGGCCGTAGAATCCCGCAGGCTCCGCTCCTCCTCATGCTGAGGACTCTGGGCTGGGCGTAGAACCCCGCAGGCTCCGCTCCTCCTCATGCTGAGGACTCTGGGCTGGGCGTAGAACCCCGCAGGCTCCGCTCCTCATGCTGAGGACTCTGGGCTGGCTGTAGAATCCCGCAGGCTCCGCTCCTCCTCATGCTGAGGACTCTGGCCTGGGCGTAGAACCCCGCAGGCTCCGCTCCTCCTCATGCTGAGGACTCTGGGCCGGCCGTAGAATCCCGCAGGCTCCGCTCCTCCTCATGCTGAGGACTCTGGGCTGGGCGTAGAACCCCGCAGGCTCCGCTCCTCCTCATGCTGAGGACTCTGGGCCGGGCGTAGAACCCCGCAGGCTCCGCTCCTCATGCTGAGGACTCTGGGCTGGCCGTAGAATACCGCAGGCTCCGCTCCTCCTCATGCTGAGGACTCTGGGCTGGGCGTAGAACCCCACAGGCTCCGCTCCTCCTCATGCTGAGGACTCTGGGCTGAGCGTAGAACCCCGCAGGCTCCGCTCCTCCTCATGCTGAGGACTCTGGGCCGGGCGTAGAACCACGCAGGCTCCGCTCCTCCTCATGCTGAGGAATCTGGGCCGGGCGTAGAACCCCGTAGGCTCCGCTCCTCCTCATGCTGAGGAATCTGGGCCGGCCGTAGAACCCCGCAGGCTCCGCTCCTCCTCATGCTGAGGACTCTGGGCCGGCCGTAGAACCCCGCAGACTCCGCTCCTCCTCATGCTGAGGACTCTGGGCCGGCCTTAGAACCCCGCAGGCTCCGCTCCTCCTCATGCTGAGGACTCTGGGCCGGCCGTAGAACCCCGCAGGCTCCGCCCCTCCTCATGCTAAGGACTCTGGGCCGGGTGTAGAACCCCGCAAGCTCCGCCCCTGCTCATGCTAAGGACTCTGAGCCGGGCATAGAACGTATCGCTGATTAAGAGGCACCTGGCCTTAATTATACTGAACCCATGTCTGATGTCATGTGTTTACTCTAATGCAGCCAATCAGCTGGGAGCACCTGGCAGACCGTGGCCGAAGAGGTGAAGATTGAGAAACACACCGTGATTGGTCTAAACCCGAACACGATTTACCTCTTCATCATCCGGGCAGTGAACTCTTACGGCCTCAGTGACCCCAGCCCCATATCGGAGCCGGTGCGCACCCAGGGTAAGTGCCCATTGGCCAGTGGTGCGGGTAATCCATGGAGGGGATTGGTCCAGAACGTTGGTATAATATTATAGAAGTGATTATGGAATGGAAATGTCCTCCGTGGTACTAGCCGGCAGCTACTGACCACCAAAGAGAACAGAATAGAGGGTTCCTGGTGGGGCAAAAAGCTCCTTGGTGTAAAATCGGCCACAGATCTGGTCTATGAGCAATCGGGCAGAATGATACAGCACAAGAAAAGTGCTAACGGGAGAGTAAGTGATGGGGAGTATCGGGGAAAGCCCCAATCATTGTGCTGGGGGATTGGGTATACTAAACATGCTTACAATCTTTGATTTCCTGGTCCTGGCTGGGATCGCTGCCCACCGATTGGCAGATCCAGTTAGAGGAATAGCAGCGCAGGTATATGGGCCCCAAGCCGAGGAATTGTCCCACATGAGAGGTATATGCCCGCGTCACCATGTTCCCTTCCCCGAGACTGTATCGGAACCAGCAAGCCCGGTGTACAGTGTCTATAATGCCAGTGTATATGGACTTACCGATCCTAGAGATGATACTCAGGGGAGATCATTCCCCCGAAGGTCCCATATCTCACCCCATTTACCATATTGTGTGCCATTCAGCGTAACACGGGGTCACCATTTGTATATTTTATAGATGTCAGTCCCACGAGACAAGGAGTCGATCATCGTCAAGTGCAGCGTGAACTCGGGGAGGTCGTAGTTCAACTCCAAAAGCCAATGATCCTCACCTCTTCCACCGTACAGGTCACGTGGACGGTAAGTCTCATGGTATCCCCAAATAACCACGGCCCGCAGAGTCTCCGCTCCCGATACAGGCGATACCAGTGCATTGTGCCAGCCAATCAGATGTATTATACAGCAGCTCCGCGTATATGTACCGTTAGCAACATCATTTGCAGAATTACTGCTCTGTACTAAGATACCGAATCCAAAACATTATCGGACAAAGGCATCAACGGTTCTAGAGAAAAAGTGTAGATGTTGCCCATAGCAACCATAAAACGGTTACTTTATCTGAGACAAATGATAGCCAGAAGCTTGGTACATCTCCCACACAGTGACCGCGAGGGCAGCCTACTCTCATCACTGGCCCTGCCTGCCATATCCTCTCCGCATTATACTGCAGCATGCTGGCCCTGCCTGCCATATCCTCCCCGCATTATACTGTAGCATGCTGGCCCTGCCTGCCATATCCTCCCCGCATTATACTGTAGCATGCTGGCCCTGCCTGCCATATCCTCCCCGCATTATACTGCAGCATGCGGCTGTGTGATGCGGGCATAGATGCCGAGCCATTATTATATACTTTACATGGTACATGTTGGCAGAGTCTCCCGTTCAAATCCCAATTTCCCTACAACCAAAGCAAATTCCAACTAATGAAGGACCCAGCGTGAACCTGGAACCCTTCCCCCAACCCAAGTGTGCCGATTAATCAATTAGCGTCATTATATTATCCGCAATTAGCGCAACATGGCGGCTTCTACAGATCTGATGTGTTGTCCTTGCTGTGTACTTGTTACCGCTTCATGTAGCGCCGGTATAAGGGCGAGAACTGTGCGGCCAGAGCATCGCATGTAACTGCTCTGAATGGGAAAGTCCTATTCATCCCGCAGCCCGGGGTGTTTTATTAGGGGAGGGTTAAGAAAATCCTCTATGAATGGAAAGGGCTCAGTATTTGTGTTGCTTATAATAAGTGCCATTTAAATGCTCTGGGATTATCACATTGGTGGATGTGTGGCGTTAAACCTGTTCGTACAATTACCGGCTTTGTCTCACGGATGGCGCAGCCAAGAAAGGAGACAAGTGAAACAAAACAGCTCTTTAATCGCGTCCTTTCCAGGGTCTTATCAGCACGGAGACATTGTCTTGTTTAATAATACTCATGAGTCAGACGCCATTAGTGCGCCACTAAAGCAGGACGTGGCGCAGTATTCATAGTCCCTGTCCCACTGTGAGTTCTTCCGGGAACTGATGCCGACACGGAATTCGTCACTAAACTACGAGACGCCACATTGTTGGGGGGGGGGGGGGTTCGGTCTTACGTATAGTAAGTAGAACATTTTCCTATTGTTTATACAGAATACAATCGGCGATAACACAGAACTTGGTGTGGACGCATTAAAAAATGTTTGTAAATACGATTTTCATAAGAGAAACACATTGGACCAAACGTTAGTAATTAGGGTGTAAAATGTATATACTTTTTTAAATTGTCACGTTTAAAAGACATTCTCGGAATGGGTATTAATGAGGCCAAATACAGTATTCAAATGATGTTATTAAAATTCATTAATGGCCCATTTAATTACACAATTAAGAAGCAACAATAATGATATGATGATAAAGCCGGTGGCAATAAGAACGGGATAGTAAGAATAATAATAATAACAATCATCGGAAAAATTCCTGCGAGCGATTTCCGCCCAGTAATGCCTGTTACAGACCGGCCATATTGCGCCTGATTTTCTGTGTAACGTTAATGACGTGTATGTAATATGTCTTCCCGCGCACATTGATGGTCTCTGTCGCTATCTGCAGGTGGATCGCCAAGCTCAGTTTATACAGGGCTACCGGATCATGTATCGCCCCAAATCCAGCATTTGGGTGGTGCAAGACGTCAAGTCTCCCTCAGAACGTAGCACCATCCTGGTAGACCTGAAGAGGGGCAGAGAGTACGAAATAAAGATTCGCCCTTATTTTGATGAGTTCCAAGGAATGGACAGCGACGTCCTGCTGGTCCGCACGCCGGAAGAAGGTAACGGTGGGGGAGACTGTGGTGTGAAGTGTTAGGTGGCTGCGGAGAAGGTGACAACAGGCCGGAGAGCCGCTAATTGGGAAGCTCTGGGGTCTGTGCTGCGGATGGAAGTAGTTAGAGGTGATAAGAGGAGATTCTGAGTGTCGGCTTATCACGCTGGGTCTCACGGAATTCGCTGGGAGATAGGAGTACGTGGCAGTGTGTGTGCATGCGTGTGTGTGTGTGCGTGCGTATTGGGTGGAGGTTTTCTGGTGCTGTTTAATAAGTCACCTTAGGCATGCGAGTGTGTTACTGACTCACAGAGGTGTTATATGACGTATCTAGGGGAAGAGGCTGACTGCCAGGCACAGGGATGTATCACTGCACATGAGGGTTAGGTATTAGGGGATGAGGTAGGGGTTAGGCACCCCTCCCCTGTCGGGATTCCCCCAGTGGTCTTCTGACTGCCACCATATTACTTACTAGCTGACCCCCCCGGCGTTGCCCGGGAAAACCTTGTTTTGTTTTTTTCATTTACAGAATTGCTGTAAAATGTCATCTTATGTTGTACCAAAGGCCCAAGATTGTAATTTGTGAAAACCCCACCATAATGTTAGAATGTGTTTGCATTGATACTCAGGTGTGGTGGTGTTGTTGTTTTAAACGCACCACTCCTGACTTTGTGTGTGGTGTGTGTTGAAATTCCAAATCTACTGAGATTTAGCACCTATGAAGCATTTTTTGGTGTGTGTGCCTTGTACTGTTTATGTGTGTATGTGGGTGTGTGTGGTGTGTTGTCAGGGCCGGCGCCACCACTAGGCGAATCTAGGCATTTGCCTAGGGCGCCGGCCACTGGAGGGCGGTATTTCGCCCCCCTTGCCGCCCTGGTACCTGTCCTGCGGCGCTGTGCGTATATAAAGCTGGCGTATATAAAGCTTATTGTCCCTGCAGACAATAAGAAATAACGAGCGCTATCCGGCGGGCTATGCGGAAGCGCTTCTGTTTTGGAAACACTGGCCGCACGCTGATTGGCTGAGATTCAGCCAATCAGCGTGCGCCGTGCGGCCTGTGTTTCCAAAACAGAAGCGCTTCCGCATAGCCCGGCGGATAGCGCTCGTTATTTCTTATTGACTGCAGGGACCCCCCGCTGCCGCCGCCAACTTTATATACGCACAGCGCCGCAGGACAGGTACCCGGGCGGCAGACACCGGGGCGCCCCCACCCCGACTTGCCTGGGGCGCTCCGGTGCCTTGCACCGGCCCTGTGTGTTGTGTGTATCTGTCCAATGTGTAATTGTGTGAGGTATGCTACGTATATATATGTGTGTGCAATGGTCGAGGTCGAAATTCTGAAGTGGGGGTATGGGAAATTGAAGGCTGAAGTTATGTGCACACTCCAGAAAAAGAGGGTGCCGCCACTCAAAAGGGGGCATGTCCTTGAGTGTAGTGTACCGTGCCATATGCCCCTTATACACATTATGCAAAAAAGTAGTAGACCCCCTTACACTTGCCCCTTAAACATTATGCCATGCGGAAAGAGCCAAAATTCCCCTTATGCGACACAGAATGAGCAAAAAATAAAATCACCCGGATTGAGCCAAAATTCATGTTCTACAAAACTGAAAGAGCCAAAATTCATGTTCTACAAAACTGAAAGAGCTAAAATTCACGTTATGCCTTCTGGAATAAGCCCAAATTCACATCATGCCTCCTGGATTGAGACCAAATTCACATCATGCCTCCTAGTTTGAGCCAAAACTCACTTTATGCCACAAGGATTGAGCAAAAATTCACATTATGCCACATTGTGGGGTGGCAGGGACAGAGATGGTGGGATGATGCAGGGACATGCACCTCTATGTCACACTACATGGAACATTCCTCCCACCTGCTACCTGTCAAATTCATCTGACCCGGCTCCTGTTTACATCAATGGGGAAGCCCAACCTCCGGACCGCAGCATCCTGCGGTCAGTAGGGAGGTTGGGTGGGGGTCGCACACAGCCTCCGCTGCTATCTGCTTTACTCTGCAGACAGCAGCGGAGACGGGGAGGAGGTGATTGGATGCCTGTGTGCGGCATCCATTCACCTCGTGGACGTGGGTTGGGGGGGAGGGGGTGCATGGGGTTTGGGGGCTGCCCAACAGCTTACCTTGGTGCTGGGCTTGCCCCCAGCGTGATGATCGGCAGTCCCGGCAGGGGTAATCGCGGTCCCAGCGCTTGGAGATGATGTCACCTTCAAGCGCCACCTCTGTCTACACCGCAGGGGGGCACCACAGTGTAAACTATGCAAATCCCAGGATTTTTGGTGTAAAAGGGGTATAAGTGTGTGTTTATGTGTGTTGTACTGTTTTTGGGTGTGTTGTAATGTATATCAGGGTTGCCGACCCTCCCTGAATTTCCGGGAGTCTCCCGAAAATCGGGACCCCCTCCCGGCCCCCCGGAAGGGTGGGCAACCCTCCCGAATTCAGGGGGGACCCCCGCTGTCCCCCGGATCGTGGCATTAAAATGCCGCAATCCTCGGGTCTCAGAGGAGGGGGCGGAGCTAAAACGGCACAAACGCGTCATTTTAGCCCCGCCCCCTCCACAGAGATACGTGAATTCCCTGCTTTACCAGCATGGGTCGGGGCTTAGTGATGTCACTCATAAGCCCCGCCCCCTGAGCGGCTGCTGAAACTCTCCTCTCCGGGCTTCTCCCGTAGAGGAGAATCTTAAAGTCGGCAACCCTGATGTATATGGGTGTGTGTTGTACTGCTTGTGGTGTGTTATGTATGTGTTTGTGTTGTGTGTATCTGTCCAATGTGTAAGTGTGTGAGGTGTGCTACGTATATATGTGTGTGTAGTGTTCTGTGTGTGTGTGTGTGTGTACAATGTATACGTATGTGTGATGTTTGGTCTATGTATTTCCCCAATTAGGTACTTGTGTAGTATCACGGCTCCCATCGCATGCCATATGTTGTGGCATGATGGCATGCGATGCGATTTTTCCCGTTTTTTGATGCATTTTAGAAAAAATCGCATGCGATGCGATCGTATGCGATTTTGATCACAAATGCATTTAAATTAGTAGGAAACATGTTAAATGCACCCCAAATGGCATTTTTCACACTGTACCACCCCCACTATCAACGCCAACCCGAAGCGTGGCGAGCGCAGCGAGGGGCGGCGGTACGCGTACTACGACCTTTCCATACCCCCACTATCCACGTCGGTGTGGAGTTGAGAATAGAAAGTGTGGCGAGCGCAGCGAGCCACCGAGCCCAAAGCGTGGCGAGCCCAGCGAGGGGACGCGGATACCTTCCCAGGTATCCGCGTCCCCTTGCGTGCTTCACAGGTGTCCGCGTCCCCTCGCTGCGCTCGCCACACTTTATATTCTCAACTCCACGCCGACGTGGATAGTGGGGGTATGAAAAGGTCGTAGGACGCGTACCGCTGCGCTCGCCACGCTTCGGGTTGGGGGTGGTACAGTGTGAAAAATGGCATTTGGGGTGCATTTAACATTCCTAATAATTTAAATGCATTTGGATGCATTTGTGATCAAAATCGCATGCGATGCGATTTTTTACTATACGATGCCCATCGTGGGAGCCGTGATACTACACAAGTACCCCCAATTATTCCCAATTGTTGAAAGCCTCCACCACAATGTTAGAATGTGTCATTCATACTCAATGGCAGCAATGAAATTAGGTGTGGTGTTGTTCCTTTGTGTTTGGTTTCCCAGATCATCAACCTTTTTCCCAGATCATCAATTAAGGCAAATTATACCTTGGTGTTTTTTACATTTCTAAGTGAAATTTCCCCAAAACAGCTTTGAGGTGCACACCACCGGGTCCAGTGGTACCTTGGCATTCATACCATGACTACAGGGCGAGATGTCCGCTGGTAGTCACCTCATTGTGCATCCACTCACCAGTATTAGTGGCTTTAGGTCTGATAAGTGAATAGACAGACATTGGGCAATTGGCCATACACTTGGGCTGGGCTGTCCGCGCTGATGGGCGACATGTAATGGAATTATCCTGATATTGCGCAGATTGCTGCATAGACTTTTCCTGTCATTCCCAGTTCCCAGCGCTGCGCCGCAATCAGTCGCCGTGGTCACAGTGGGAACCAGTAATAGCACCAACATCAGCATCACGTGGGAACCACCGGCGGTCGAGCACCAGAACGGGATCATCCAGGACTATCGGGTGAGCAGAACTGTCCAACGCAGGTCATAATGTCCATGAGCTCATCCATCTGTTTCTCCATCTTTTTGTATCCCCCAGTTTCGTGGCACATGACCCCCTTCGTGGAACGCCAGCACTGACTATTCTTGTTTTGACCACAGATTTGGTGCTTGGGAAATGAATCCCGTTACCATATAAACAGGACCGTGGATGGGACAATGCACAGCACCGTAATACGGGGCCTCGTTCCTGGAATTCTTTACCGCGTTGAAGTTGCTGCGGCAACAAGTGCTGGATTCGGAGTGAAGAGCCAGCCAATCACCATCCAGATCAGTAAGTGCCGGTCCCGTGGCCTGTACATGCGTGACCTGCCGCGGGACCAGTGACACCATCTTCTCTTCTGTTCTGCCCAGAAGCGTCCTCTGATCACGTTCCTGTGAACAGCGCTGAGAACGTCAGTCTGACGGAGCAGATCACGGATGTGGTGAAGCAGCCGGCGTTCATTGCAGGCATCGGTGGGGCATGCTGGGTAATCCTCATGTGCTTCAGTGTGTGGATATACTGCCGCAGGAAGAAGAGGAAAGAACTGAGCCACTATACAGGTAACCAGTGACGGGACCTCTCCCCCAGACAGCAGCTGCCAGTGACAGGACCAGTGCAGTGTGTACAGTGACAGGACTAGTGATGTGTGTACAGTGACAGGACCAGTGTGACATACAGAGTGTACAGTGACAGGACCGCTCCCCTAGACAGCAGCTGCCAGTGACAGGACCAGTGCAGTGTGTACAGTGACAGGACCAGTGCAGTGTGTACAGTGACAGGACCAGTGTGACATACATTGTGTACAGTGACAGGACCGCTCTCCCAGACAGCAGCTGCCAGTGACAGGACCAGTGCAGTGTGTACAGTGACAGGACCAGTGCAGTGTGTACAGTGACAGGACCAGTGCAGTGTGTACAGTGACATGACCAGTGTGACATACAGTGTGTACAGTGACAGGACCGTTCTCCCAGACAGCAGCTGCCAGTGACAGGACCAGTGCTGCGTGTACAGTGGCAGGACTGCTCCTCCAGACAGCAGCTGCCAGTGATAGGACCAGTGCGGCGCACAGTGACAGGACCAGTGATGTGTGTACAGTGATAGGACCCGCGCCGTCTGTACAGTGACAGGACCAGTGCCATGTGAACAGTGACCGGACCAGAGTAACGTACAGTGAGAGGACCAGCGCCGTGTGTACAGTGACATGACCAGGGTGACTTAGTGACAGCACCAGCGCCGTGTGTACAGTGACATGACCAGGGTGACTTACAGTGACAGCACCAGCGCCATGTGTACAGTGACAGGACCAGCGCCATGTGTACAGTGACAGGACCAGAGTGACGTACAGTGAGAGGAACAGCGCTGTGTGTACAGTGACAGGACAAGGGTGACGTACAGTGACAGGACCAGCACCGTGTGTGCAGTGACAGGACCAGTGTGACGTACAGTGACAGGACCAGCGCCGTGGATACAGTGATAGCACCAGCGCCATGTGTACAGTGACAGGACCAGAGTGACGTACAGTGACAGGACCAGAGTGACGTACAGTGTGTACAGTGACAGGACCGCTCCCCCAGACAGCAGCTGCCAGTGACGTACAGTGACAGGACCAGCACCATGTGTACAGTGACAGGACCAGAGTGACGTACAGTGAGAGGACCAGCACCGTGTATACAGTGACAGGATCAGTGCAGCGTACAGTGACAAGACCAGTGCCGTGTGTACAGTGACAAGACCAGTGCCATGTGTACAGTGACAGGACCCGGGTGACGTACAGTGACAGGACCAGCGCTGTGGGTACAGTGACAGGGCCAGTGTGGCATGTGCACAGTGACAGGGCCAGCGCCGTGTGCACAGTGACAGGACAAGCGCCGTGTGCACAGTGACAGGACCAGCACCGTGGGCACAGTGACAGGACCAGCGCCGTGTGCACAGTGACAGGACCAGGGTGACGTACAGTGACAGGGCCAGCGCCGTGGGCACAGTGACAGGATGATACTAACCTGCCTCTCTCTTTGTTTGCAGCCTCCTTTGCCTACACCCCGGCAGGTAATTGCACATTTGTATCTTATGATTAATGGTTTATATCTGTACATGTTATGGAGATATAATAACATCATCTCCTTTATGTTACAGTGTCATTCCCACATACAGATGGGCCCAGTCACATAGCTCCCAGGTAAGAGGGGGTCACGTGTACATGACATGTAACATACACAACTGCCTGGAAAGAGGGGGTCACGTGTACGTGACATGCAACATACACAACTGCCTGGAAAGAGGGGGTCACGTGTACGTGACATGCAACATACACAACTGCCTGGAAAGAGGGGGTCACGTGTACATGACATGTAACATACACAACTGCCTGGAAAGAGGGGGTCACGTGTACATGACATGTAACATACACAACTGCCTGGAAAGAGGGGGTCACGTGTACATGACATGTAACATACACAACTGCCTGGAAAGGGGGGTCACGTGTACATGACATGCAACATACACGCCTGCCTGGAAAGAGGGGGTCACGTGTACATGACATGTAACATACACAACTGCCTGGAAAGAGGGGGTCACGTGTACATGACATGTAACATACACAACTGCCTGGAAAGGGGGGTCACGTGTACATGACATGCAACATACACGCCTGCCTGGAAAGAGGGGGTCACGTGTACGTGACATGCAACATACACAACTGCCTGGAAAGGGGGGGTCACGTGTACATGACATGCAACATACACAACTGTGTATGTCAGGCATGAGGGGCTCATACAGTATGTACACAATATGTAACACACGTGTTCTCTGCATGATGAGATCCATGTTGGTCACCTTTATACATGTGTGTCCCCCGCAGACCAGGAATGCTGGCCACCAGCGCATCCAACTACCCCTGGCTGGCGGACTCCTGGCCAGCGACCAACCTCCTGAGGAACGGCAAGCCGAAGGAGGCCGCGGTCACCTGCTGTCCCGGAAATCACAACCCAGCGGAGAGATACTATAACGGTGAGCCCAAGGCTGCGTAGGAACAGGGAGTAATGCTCTGCTTTGTACAGGACAGGGGGGTAATACTCTGCACTCTACAGAAGAGAGAGTAACGCTCTGCACTCTACAGAACAGGGTGTAACGCTGTGCTCTGTACAGGACACAGGGGTAATGCTGTGCAGGACAGGGGGGTAATACTCTGCACTCTACAGGACAGGGAGTAACGCTCTGCACTCTACAGAACAGGGAGTAACGCTGTGCAGGACAGGGGAGTAACACTGTGCTCTGTACAGGACAGGGAGTAATGCTCTGCTCTGTACAGGACAGGGAGTAATGCTCTGCACAGGACAGGGGAGTAGCGCTGTGCGCTGCACAGGACAGGGAATAACGCTCTGCTCTGTACAGGACACGGGGGTAATGCTGTGCAGGACAGGGGAGTAACCCTGTGCTCTGTACAGGACAGGGGAGTAACGCTCTGCACAGGACAGGGGAGTAACACTCTGCACTGTACAGGACAGGGGAGTAACACTCTGCACTGTACAGGACAGGGGAGTAATGCTGTGCGCGGTGCAGGACAGGAAATGGGCAACCAATCAGATTCCATCTATTATCGCACAGCGCACAGGGTGACTGAGTCCATCACCCTATAAGGGTTCTCCTGCGGTGTAATGACCCGGTGAGGATCCGTGACGACCACCATTGCTGTCCTACCTAATCCTGCGGTTTCTGGCTACTGATGGGAAGTGTAACCCTGGACCTTTGTCACTATTCTGATATTCACAGATGCTGGGATCTCCAACTACATCGCTCAGACAGAGAAATTTGGGACAGGTGTCTCGGATGGCCCCATCTACAGTACCATCGACCCCACCAGTGATGACATGAGGACCTTTAATGGTGCTTTCTCCCAGCACACCACTCCTTATGCCACTACCCCTGTTGTACCCTATGGAGGACAGAACCTGCGCTCCCCAGAATCCGAGGAGAACGCATGGAATGCCCAACCTGGAACGTCCGGAATCCTGTACGCCCAGCCGGAGCGGAACAAAGCTGAGAATGGTAATTCTAAAGGTTCCATTCGTACCTCTACCATAGACCATGGGAATGTGCATATTCGGTGCCAGGTTCCATTGCTGCTCCCGGGATTACATCGCCTGGGAAACGGCCTCGGGCATACTCCCCCCCATGGTAATGGTGGCTCAGCACCAGTCAGTGTTTTGGGGGCACATTTTCGACAGCTGCCCAGTTCTTAGATAATTCTCTATACACTGGTGCCAGGCCGCGCTCATTAATCTGCTCTTCTCCTTTGTTTCAGTTCCCAAGGCTGCAAAACAGAAATCTATGGGGAAACCAGTAAAAACCCCATCTCTGAACTGGACAGAAATTCTGCCACCGCCACCACCAGCCAACGAGCTGAACCAGTTCCAGGACGAGGACTCTGATATGGAAATGAAGTAAGCCCTTGCCCAGTGGCGTTGCCAACTCCTCCTTATGTTGGCATGCCTGCCAGGAGACTGCTGGCAACCCTCTAGTTTGTTTATAGTCATCTCTAATGTAAGATGTTTGTAAATCTGGACCTGGTACAATAGGAGGCGCGTTCCCCAGGGTGCGCAGTAAGGCGACAGGCACATTCCTCGTTATCCGGTGCTATAGGATTGTCACATAATGATTATATACAGCCAACTCTTACTGTTCTCATTCTCTAGCTCCGACACAGACGAATGGTGCCCCCCATTGCCGGAAAGGACCTATTTGATGGAGAACATTCCAGAAGATTGCCCCCCTCCTCCTCCTCGTGGGGAGGCTTCATCTCCAGCTCAGTCCTATGGGCAGCAGTCTACGGCCACCCTAACGCCGTCCCCCCGGGAGGAGATGCACGACTCAGGGGACATCCCCAGACTGCAACAGTTTGAGCTTCCTGCTCATCCACGGTGAGAACCCTAGCAGTGTCTATGGTTAGCGAGCCCAGGTCATGGAGGGGGTATAGAGCCAGCACAAGGGGTGTGGACTGCTCCAGGGGGTGACATTAAAATGCTGACTCCTCCACAGTGATAGGAACCAGATGCTGCAATGTGACATCAACCTGCGGCACCTGGCTCCTGTCACTGAGAAGGAGCCAGCAGTTCTAGAAGAGTCTCAGGGGCAGCATACATTTTCCTGGTGATGCAATCAGACTCCTGCAAGACTATGGACCCTTTTCAGGCAAAGTGGGGTCTTGGCCATGCCAGGTGTCACTGATCCCGGTGCTGCCACTGATTACAGGTGTGACTGGTGCCGGCCAGATCCTCCATGCAGGTAGATGCCCCCACTGGTAGCGTACTGGGCATCTAACCTTATAGCTGGTCATTAATCACATCTGGTGTCTGCCGCAAGGGTAAAACAAGGACCTATGAGGGGTTGTGTCATAGGAACATTGTGAAATAAACACTTAAGTAGAATAGAAAGAGATTTGCCACGTATGTAACAAGGCGACATAGATAATGGTATCACAAGTGAATATCACTTCATTGTTCTCTCTTGTATCCTCGTATGTTTAGGAGGTTGCCAGCTGGATCAGTCCCCATTCCCAGAGCCCCCAGCCCCCCTCTGACACAGAGTAATCCCAGCCTCCACACACTGGTGGAGGGAGGTGACGTACCACGGCACGGCCACAGACGGAACCTCAGCCAGAACCCAACAGTCAGCGCGGAGAACGTCAGTTTCACCAGCACAGGTGGGTACCAGAGATCTGCAGCATGCATCATACACCCGGGGGGGGGGGGGGGGGTGTTTATATACCCTGTACTACAGCTTCTGTATAACCCGGTGTCCTGTGCGTCACTCAATGTATATATTTTGTCTGTGCACCCAGGAAAACCTCAGCCCGTCTTAGCGGATAACCCCAGCGCTACGCCCGGACCAAAACTAAAAGCCAACAAGAAGTCCAAGTCTGGTCACTATCGCAGGGAAGCAAAGCAAGGAGGTACGAGGTTCCATTCTCCTGTGCTAACAATGTGCCGCCACTCTGCGGAGTCTCTGAAAGGGGGCGGTAGAAGGGACAAAGGCTGGTCCTGCTCTATATATGGTATTGTTTTATATTGGGGAACACGAGGCATGTTCTAGAAAGCCAAAACCATGAGGGGTTAATGCTGTACCTACACCGAGTGCAGAAAGGACTGATAACAGAGAACAATAGCCTAGCACTGAGTAATAAAGGACTAGTATGGAGTTTGGTCACCAGTGTGTTAAGGGATTGGTTCTGGTGTCACCGGGGCTGTTATTGTGACAGATACATTGGGATTAGGAGGTTCCCACCATGACACAGACTGCTCAGATGAGATCCCGGGTCCCCTTCCCCTAATCCATTACTGTGGCAGTTTCCCCCTTATCCCAGCATGCTATGTGTAACTACAGTGTAATATCTGATATCCCTACTCTGCCCGGACAGTCAGTGACCTATATACGCCAGTACTGCCCCCAGTTATATGACCCCCCCACGGGGAGAGAGACGGATTAATAACACCCTGTGTCTCTTACAGCTGACAGTGAGATCCCGGGTCCCTTCCCCTAATCCATTACTGTGGCGGTGTCCCCCTTATCCCAGCATGCTATGTGTAACTACAGTGTAATATCTGATATCCCTACTCTGCCCGGACAGTCAGTGACCTATATACGCCAGTACTGCCCCCAGTTATATGCCCACCCCACGGGGAGAGAGACGGATTAATAACACCCTGCGTCTCTTACAGATGACAGTGAGATCCCGGGTCCCTTCCCCTAATCCATTACTGTGGCGGTGTCCCCCCTATCCCAGCATGCTATGTGTAACTACAGTGTAATATCTGATATCCCTACACTGCCCGGACAGTCAGTGACATATATACGCCAGTACTGCCCCCAGTTATATGCCCCACCCCACCCCACGGGGAGAGAGACGGATTAATAACACCCTGCGTCTCTTACATCTGACAGTAATTAGCGGCTCGTACTTAATGGACCCTTTTTGCTGGGGATACAGTTTCCTTCAGATGGGAATTTGGAGGAGGCTGAGTGCGAGTGGAGATTACTGGGATTTCCTGACGGATGCTGTGAGGACGAGACACAGGATTGTAGCAGGAGAAATGCTCACCAGAGATGCTAGTGCTTTCCCTGATTATACACACTCTAAAGGGGTGTACACACGGGGCGATTCTTGAAAGAGATTTTGACTACATTGTCAAAATCCCTTATTAGGTTTG
The DNA here is from genome assembly GCF_055691185.1 of Crinia signifera. Lineage (NCBI taxonomy): Eukaryota > Metazoa > Chordata > Amphibia > Anura > Myobatrachidae > Crinia > Crinia signifera. The sequence goes on along the minus strand of NC_139226.1, from coordinate 142,319,092 downwards.
CCTGAATCGCCCCATGTGTACACCGCTTACGATAACGATGTGCGGCCCCACAGCATCGCTATCGCCCGGCCAAATAGTCAGGGCAGGATAAGAATACTGTTGCTAGACTGTGTATTTGGGGCTGGCAGGATGCAGTTCGCCATCTCTCTAACGGCTTAACTACATCTTGATAAACACAGGGCCTAGCCAAAATCATTGGGACTTGTGTACACTGCTTAATGGTCATCAAAGATACCAGCGCTTTTCCTGATTACACACTCTCATTAATGCTCAACAGAGATACCAGCGCTTTTCCTGATTATACACTCTCATTAATGCTCAACAGAGATACCAGCGCTTTCTCTGTTTACACATAATTAATGGTCGTTAGAAATACCTGTGCTATCACTGATTACACACATTTCTGACCTCCCTACTAGCACCTCCTGGAATAAATAAATCCCTGCCAACAGATTGACTGTTCCTTAATGTATAGATTATTCTTGTGCTGCTGATCAGGAATGTGCCGGGCTTGTTTTTTGATCGACTCTAATTTTTGAGATACTGTGTCCTCCCAGTGTTAGTGATAGGACTTGTGTGTCCCAGACGTGACTACCAGCTTCGTTATCACACATTAAACAAATTCCTGTTATTGTTGAAAGGTTGTTTTTAATAGAATCAATGTGGTTTAGCTTTTTTTTTTTTTTTAACAACGACCTTCTTCTAACGATAACAGGAATGTGTTGTATCTGGTAGTCACATCACACATTGATATCTCCTCACTAACGCTGGGAGGACACACATGCATATCTCAACTAGAGTGAATAGACAGATGGGCCAGGCATATTCCTGATCAGGAGAACAAAAATTATTAAAATCAACTCCTAAATCCCTGATAACAGATTGACTGTTCCCCAGTGTAATACGCGGCCAGAAATCATTAGAGAGCGTTAAGGTGCCGATACACTTATATGATTTGGGCCGATCCTACGGATTGGGACAAGATATCGGCCAAAATCGCATGTGTTTGACATCCCCTCTGACCCGATGTGCGGTACCATGCCCATCGGATTGGAGTGGGGAGGATCCGATCCTAGGTATGTGCCAGCGGTGGGGGGTGGGCAGCGTGGTCCGTGCAGCAGGGGGGGGGGGGGGCACTGCGGATGGGAACTAGTTGCCAGATGGCAGGGTGGGAAGCGGATGCTGAATTTTAAAAAATATTTTGAAAAGACTGGCCGAATGCTGATTGGCTGAGAGAATTCTCTCAGCCAAGCAGATTACTAGTTCCCAGCCGCCACACGGACCCCGCTGCCAGCTCCCTGGGAGTTTTTGTAAAAATGGCCAATTCGTATGCAGGACTCCCGGGGAGCAGCCAACTTGTCCTTAGGGGGCCTTAATAAGGACCTGTGCACCCGGACTGACTACCTGTTCCAGGTGAGGGGGTCACACCTGGGCGTTACATGTGCCACCATCCATCACCCACAATGCCACCACATACGCTGCCCCATGCACCCGTATTATAGAGGCCCTGCTACATAGTCTCCTGTTTCTGCAGATCTCCCGCCACCACCAGAACCTCCTCCTGCCGATGTAGAGCCGACTTCCCCCCACATAGAGTGTTCCGCCTCATCCCTGGAGAGAGATACAAGCGCTATGTCCTCGGTGGAGAGAAGAGCCGCCATGGGGAGGGGAAACACAGCAGCCCACCCGCTGCACCATAGAGACGGTAAGCTGGTGCCCTCGGCGGTTATATAGTATCTGTATGGTGCGCCAGAAGCGCCTCTCATTAAACACTTGTTACTCTTCTTGTTCCCACAGTAGATGAAGAAATCATTCCGTACAGTAAGCCCAACTTCCTGTCCAGGAGTCAGCTCTCCAGTAACTGCTCCACATCGGGAAGCAGCTCTTCTCGGGGGTCAGCGGGATCCAGGGGTCACCCGTCTGGAAGAAGCAAAACCGGAGAGCGGAAAGAGGTATGAGGTGCTCTCCGATCTACCATCAGACTATTATTACTAGAGAGGAACGCGAGCAAGCGCTACAGGGGAGATGTGGGGATTGTATTGTGATCATGTGTTTGTATGGGTGCAGTCTAGGGTCTCAGCTGTGTGGCTAACACCTGGTCTATACTACATGCTTGCAGTAAGGAAGGATCAAATGGATTCGCACTAACTTGGCGCTGCAATGGCCGTGGTGAAACGGAGGCCGCTGCTGTTATCCATGTGAATAACACAGCGAGCGGCCAGCGATCACAGACGTCCGGAGCCTGTGAATGCACAGAGGACTCGCGCGTGTACACCGTGGACTGGTCATCAGATTATCGCCAGAGCTGAATCGCCTGTTTGAAAATGACAGTTAGGAGTGGCTTGGCTCTTTCATCCATACACTCGGTGTGTTGCCTATAGAGAGCCTGGGTGTATAGGATGCAGGGGTGTAACAGAAGCCCCCAGCCCTTTGTAATGGTTGGTCTGCACTCAGTGACAGATCTGGTTACGGGCTCCTGGCCCCAGGACATAGTCTCCCTGCTCGGGTTACTCTCTGCTTATCCCAACAGCAAAAAGACCCTTTTTTATCTTCATTAAAATCTCAACAAAACGAACTTCAAAAGATCCCGAGTCAGCGACATCTCCGACACAGAGCCGGCCGGGAAACCCAATAACACGGATCGTGGACACAAACCTCCTGTGTTTCCCAAGTGAAATATTTGCTTTTTCTGCCCCTTGCTGAAGGTGACGGGAACGTGATAGATTTATCTGCCACTGGCCTATCAGGTTATTGATGGCTTCCTTCCAGGAGAGCAAAGTCTGCTCCTCCTGCGGGGCTGCTCCCAGTCACCTGTATCGGTAATGATATCTGTATGACATGGACAGGAACACCACCACCACCTATCATGTTGTAGGGCGCAATAGAGAAATGATGGACAGCTTCATTAGAACATGTACCCTGTAGACTCCCCATTATTACGGGGGGGCACTGACAGAGTGCTTACATTAGGAGACACCAGTCCAATGTGAGGCCGTGTTAGGATTCTAGTAATGACCACAAACGAGTAATGTGATCCTCCCGTCCGGCGGAATGCACATAATTAGTAGTAATGTCATCTGCAGTTGCCCTCAGGCCCTGGGAGGTCCGCTTTATGTTTCTGGAGTGTACAGACACCGGCCCCTGATTTACGGCTAGTGCCCCCATGTCGCACTGCATCTCGCCCCTTCTCGTGTGACCCGTCTCGCTATGTGATCTCCCTGACGCAATAACCAGGATGTTAAATGGGTTTTGCCATTTTGAGCTTCTAAACTCAGTACTTCTGGGGGCGCACCCCAGAGAAGTGGCAGCTGAATCGCTTTGGTGAACACCCTCAAATTTATTTAATTCCCCCCTTCCCCATTGCTGATATTCATGAGAATGCATCGGTCACTTGAAAGGCACAATGTGCCCGCCCGTGTGACCAACAGTGTGTGTGTGTGTGCCTGCCCGAGTGTCCCACAGTGTGTGTGTGTGTGTGTGTGTGTGTGTGTGTGTGCCCCAGGGGCCCACAGTGTGTGTGTGTGTGTGTGTGTGCCCGCCCAAGTGTCACACAGTGTGTGTGTGCCCGCCCCAGGGGCCCACAGTGTGTGTGTGTGTGTGTGTGCCCGCCCCAGGGGCCCACAGTGTGTGTGTGTGTGTGCGCCCGCCCGAGTGTCACACAGTATGTGTGTGCCCGCCCGAGTGTCACACAGTGTGTGTGTGCCTGCCCGTGTGACCCACAGTGTGTGTGTGCCTGCCCGTGTGACCCACAGTGTGTGTGTATATGTGTGCATGTGTCTCACAGTGTGCATGTGCATGTGTCCCACAGTGTGTGTGTGTGTGTGTCCGCCTGCCCGTGTGACCCACAGTGTGTGTGTGCCTGCCCGTGTGACCCACAGTGTGTGTGTGTGCGCATGTGTCTCACAGTGTGCATGTGCATGTGTCCCACAGTGTGTGTGTGTGTGTGTGTGTCCGCCCGCCCCAGGGGCCCACAGTGTGTGTGTGTGTGTGTGTGTGTGTGTGTGTGTGTGTGTGTGTGTGTGTGCATGTGTCTCACAGTATGTGTGTGTGTGCCCGCCTCAGGGGCCCACAGTGTGTGTGTGTGTGTGTGTGTGTGTGTGCCCGAGTGTCCCACAGTGTGTGTGTATATGTGTGCATGTGTCCCACAGTGTGTGTATGTGTGCATGTGTCCCTTAGTGTGTGTGTGTGCATGTGTCCCACAGTGTGTGTGTGTGTGTGTGTCCGCCCGCCCCAGGGGCCCACAGTGTGTGTGTGTGTGTGTGTGTGTGCATGTGTCTCACAGTATGTGTGTGTGTGTCCGCCTCAGGGGCCCACAGTGTGTGTGTGTGCCCGCCTCAGGGTCCCACAGTGTGTGTGTGTGTGTGTCCGCCCGCCCCAGGGGCCCACAGTGTGTGTGTGCATGTGTCCCACAGTGTGTGTGTGCCTGCCTCAGGGGCCCACAGTGTGTGTGTGTGTGCCCACCTCAGGGCCCCACAGTGTGTGTGTGTGTCCGCCCGCCCCAGGGGCCCACAGTGTGTGTGTGTGTGTGTGTGTGTGTGTGTGCGCGTGTGTGTCTCTCAGTATGTGTGTGTGCCCGCCCCAGGAGCCCACAGTGTGTGTGTGTGGGTCCGCCCGCGTCAGGGCCCCACAGTGTGTGTATGTGTGTGTGTGCCCGCCTCAGGGGCCCAGTGTGTGTCCGCCCGCCCCAGGGGCCCACAGTGTGTGTGTGTGTGTGTATGCGTGTGTCTCTTAGTATGTGTGTGTGCCCGCCCCAGGAGCCCACAGTGTGTGTGTGTCCGCCCGCGTCAGGGCCCCACAGTGTGTGTGTGTGTGTGCCCGCCTCAGGGGCCTAGTGTGTGTCCGCCCGCCCCAGGGGCCCACAGTGTGTGTGTGCGCATGTGTCTCACAGTATGTGTGTGTGCCCGCCCGCCCCAGGGGCCCACAGTGTGTGTGTCCGCCCGCCTCAGGGCCCCACAGTGTGTGTGTGCGCGCACAGAGATGCACAGTCTCAGAAAAACAGTATATTGGAAAGTATTTTATTTTTACAGATGCCACGAATGTGGTCGGTGCTGCGTCCTCTGGTCACTGACTTCCTGTTCTGTTGTTTCCCCCCAGGAGAAAAGATGAAGCCCCGCTGCCAGGGGACGACACTCACAACTCTTTCCTGCCAACTCCTCGTACAAGGAAATATTTTGTCAAAGACACTTTAAAACTTTTCCAGTATTTGTTGGTTATTTATGGACCTTTTTCTTATGTTCTGTGTAAATAATGATCCGGTTTCCTGGGACCAGGGCTTTCTGGAGACTGGAGACACCGACTATATTTATAAAGTGAAAAAAGCAAGTTGTACATTGAGATTTTGCTGTTTTGAACGTGCCACGTTTTCTAGTAAGTATGATATGTTTGCACTCATGCGTGTACAGAACGACATGACGGAAGAAGAAGCACAAGGCTTTGTTGCATGCGGTTCGCTCACAGAACAAGAGCCGGAGAAGCCTGCCACGTACGTGCGCAGGATCATGGCCGGAGAGGTCAGGACGTTACGGTGGCCGTAGGAGGCCATTACACAGGTCCGGCTGCTTGGAGATGACAAGAAGATGTCTCCGCACTAAAGAACATCCTCTAGTTTATATTTAAGAAGAAATATAAATAAAATGACCAAGACCGGAAGCACGCGGGAGGAGGAGCCTAATGTGACGCAGTTAATGAGAGCCGTCCATATGACAGACAACTTTTAGTCTATCATGGGTGGCATTGTGCCCCTGCCCGGGCAGCGTCCTGTGACTGCACTGTGATAGGCCCAGAATGACATTTTGTATGCTACAAATAAAGATTTTTTGCTAAACATTCCAACCGTTCCCTCATTGTGCATCAAGGTACGGACGACATGGGAACCTTCCGGTAGTATGAGGACCGGTCAGGGAGACTCCCCTATGTGCCGCAATCTCCTGAACGTCTGTAGGTGGGTCCAGTGTTACATGTCAGCAACAGTGATATACTGTGGGATTACGGGACATTGGACGGTAGATGGAAAGATCTAAAAATTAGAAGGTTCTCCATTTATATGACTGCTATGTACAAGCAACGGGCAGAGGTGAGGTAAGGGTGAGGGCATAATGCCAGGAGACAGGTGAGGGACCGAGAGCATGATGCCAGGACGAGGGTAGCATTCAGGGGTACAGATGAGGGCAGAGGTGATGTTCCCGGGGGTACAAGGGGCTGCATGCAGGAGTACAGCGGAAGGGCGGTGGTCATAATGACAGGGTGAAGTGCCAGGAGAGAGGTGAGTGCAGCATACAGGGATACAGGTGAGGGGGCAGAGGGCATGATGCAGAGAGAGAGGTGAGGGCAGCATGCAGGGGTACAGGTGAGGGTGGAGGCCAGCATGCAGGGGTACAGGTGAGGGTGGAGGCCAGCATGCAGGGGTACAGGTGAGGGGGCACATAGCACAGGGAACATAGGAAGGTGTCACAGTGCTGGCTCCTTGTAACATATAGTAGTTTCACAACAGCTGGAGGGCCACAGTTTGGCCAGGCCTGCTGTAAGGGATGCTGTTGCCAGCGGGAACGGAGAGATACATTTAGGAGATGTTTACACTAAGCGCAGCGAGGTCACCCCGGAGGCCGGGCAGGTGGGACACAGACTGCGCCTCCTGCCAAAAGGGTTAAGCTGCAGAGTGATCTAGGCTGGATTCAGACACCTGCGCGCTGGGAGCTGGAAGTAATCAGGCGTCATTCAACTTCAGACACAAAGAAAGCGGCGGATAATGAAATGTTCATCTACACCGGCGGCGGAGACATCCAGAAATAACAGCGGCTAATGAGAGCGGATCTGTCATCCGTGCGCTGGGAAATGAGAGATAATACGACGAGAGATCAGGGAGTGAAGTATAAACTAATTATCATCTGACTCTTCCTGACTTCTGTATCAGTGCAGCTGGTGGGGGGGGGGGGGGGTGTACTGGGCACTACCAGGATAGTGGGCATTAGTCTGGCCGCTGTCTCTTACAGGTACAAAAGCGTGTGCGGGGTGGGGGCATGAGGTAAAAGACATAGGGCTGGTATGTGTGTGGGGCGTGAGGTATAAGGCATAGGATGGGAATGTGTGTGTGGGGAGTGAGGTATAAGGCATAGGATGGGAATGTGCGTGTGTGGGGCATGAGGTATAAGGCATAGGGCAGGTATGTGTGTGTGGGGCGTGAGCTATAAGGCATAGGATGGGAATGTGTGTATGGGGCGTGAGGTATAAGGCATAGGGCGGGTGTGTGGGGGGGGGCGTGAGGTATAAGGCATAGGGCGGGTATGTGTGTGTGTGTGGGGCGTGAGCTATAAGGCATAGGATGGGAATGTGTGTATGGGGCGTGAGGTATAAGGCATAGGGCGGGTGTGTGTGGGGGGGGCGTGAGGTATAAGGCATAGGGCGGGTATGTGTGTGTGTGTGGGGCGTGAGGTATAAGGCATAGGATAGGAATGTGTGTGTGGGGCGTGAGGTATAAGGCATACGGCGGGTATGTGTGTGTGTGTGGGGCGTGAGGTATAAGGCATACGGCGGGGGTGTGTGTGTGTGGGGCGTGAGGTATAAGGCATACGGCGGGGGTGTGTGTGTGGGGCGTGAGGTATAAGGCATACGGCGGGTGTGTGTGTGTGTGTGGGGCGTGAGGTATAAGACGGGTATGTGTGTGTGTGTGGCACGTGAGGTATAAGGCATACGGCGGGTATGTGTGTGTGTGGGGCTTGAGGTATAAGGTATAGGATGGGAATGTGCGTGTGTGGGGGGCGTGAGGTATAAGGCATACGGCGGGTGTGTGTGTGTGGGGCGTGAGGTATAAGGTATAGGATGGGAATGTGTGTGTGGGGCGTGAGGTATAAGGCATAGGATGGGAATGTGTGTGTGGGGCGTGAGGTATAAGGCATACGGCGTGTGTGTGTGTGGGGAGGGGGGCGTGAGGTATATGGCATAGGATGGGAATGTGCGTGTGTGGGGCGTGAGGTATAAGGCATACGGCGGGTGTGTGTGGGGGGGGGGGGCGTGAGGTATAAGGCATAGGATGGGAATGTGTGTGTGGGGCGTGAGGTATAAGGCATAGGATGGGAATGTGTGTGTGGGGCGTGAGGTATAAGGCATAGGATGGGAATGTGTGTGTGGGGCGTGAGGTATAAGGCATACGGCGGGTGTGTGGGGGGGGGGGGCGTGAGGTATAAGGCATAGGATGGGAATGTGTGTGTGGGGCATGAGGTATAAGGCATAGGATGGGAATGTGTGTGGGGCGTGAGGTATAAGGCATAGGATGGGAATGTGTGTGGGGCGTGAGGTATAAGGCATAGGATGGGAATGTGTGTGTGGGGCGTGAGGTATAAGGCATAGGATGGGAATGTGTGTGTGGGGCGTGAGGTATAAGGCATACGGCGGGTGTGTGTGTGTGTGGGGCGTGAGGTATAAGGCATACGGCGGGTATGTGTGTGTGTGTGTGGGGCTTGAGGTATAAGGCATAGGATGGGAATGTGCATGTGTAGGGCGTGAGGTATAAGGCATACGGCGGGTGTGTGTGTGTGTGGGGCGTGAGGTATAAGGCATAGGATGGGAATATTTGTGTGTGGGGCGTGAGGTATAAGGCATACGGCGGGTGTGTGTGTGTGGGGCGTGAGGTATAAGGCATACGGCGGGTGAGTGTGTGTGGGGCGTGAGGTATAAGGCATAGGGCGGGTATGTGTGTGTGTAAGAGAGGGGTGAGGCATAAGGCATAGGGCAGATGTGTGTGTGGGGCGTGAGTTATAAGGCATACGGCGGGTGAGTGTGTGTGGGGCGTGAGGTATAAGGCATAGGGCGGGTATGTGTGTGTGTAAGAGAGGGGTGAGGCATAAGGCATAGGGCAGATGTGTGTGTGGGGCGTGAGGTATAAGGCATACGGCGGGTGTGTGTGTGTGGGGAGTGAGGTATAAGGTATAGGATGGGAGTGTGTGGGGCGTGAGGTATAAGGCATACGGCGGGTGTGTGTGGAGGGCGTGAGGTATAAGGTATAGGATGGGAATGTGCATGTGTGGGGCGTGAGGTATAAGGCATACGGCGGGTGTGTGTGGGGGGGGCGTGAGGTATAAGGTATAGGATGGGAATGTGTGTGTGGGGCGTGAGGTATAAGGCATACGGCGGGTGAATGTGTGTGGAACATGAGGTATAAGGCATAGGGCATGTGTGTGTGTGTGTGGGAGAGGGGTGAGGTATAAGGCATAGGGCGGGTATGTGCGTGTGTGGGGCGTGAGGTATAAGGCATAGGCGGGTATGTGCGTGTGTGGGGCGTGAGGTATAAGGCATAGGGCGGGTATGTGTGTGTGTGGGAGAGGGTGAGGTATAAGGCATAGGGCGGGTATGTGCGTGTGATTATAAGGCATAGGGCAGATATGTGTGTGTGGGGCGTGAGGTATAAGGCATACGGCGGGTGTGTGTGTGTGGGGCGTGAGGTATAAGGTATAGGATGGGAGTGTGTGGGGCGTGAGGTATAAGGCATACGGCGGGTGTGTGTGGGGCGTGAGGTATAAGGTATAGGATGGGAATGTGCATGTGTGGGGCGTGAGGTATAAGGCATACGGCGGGTGTGTGTGGGGGGGGGCGTGAGGTATAAGGTATAGGATGGGAATGTGTGTGTGGGGTGTGAGGTATAAGGCATACGGCGGGTGAGTGTGTGTGGGGCGTGAGGTATAAGGCGGGTATGTGTGTGTGTGTGTGTGTGTGTGTGGGAGAGGGGTGAGGTATAAGGCATAGGCGGGTATGTGCGTGTGTGGGGCGTGAGGTACAGTATAAGGCATAGGCGGGTATGTGCATGTGTGGGGCGTGAGGTATAAGGCATACGGCGGGTGTGTGTGTGGGGGGCGTGAGGTATAAGGTATAGGATGGGAATGTGTGTGTGGGGCGTGAGGTATAAGGCATACGGCGGGTGAATGTGTGTGGGGCATGAGGTATAAGGCATAGGGCGGGTATGTGTGTGTGTGTGTGGGAGAGGGGTGGGAGAGGGGTGAGGTATAAGGCATAGGGCGGGTATGTGCGTGTGTGGGGCGTGAGGTATAAGGCATAGGCGGGTATGTGCGTGTGTGGGGCGTGAGGTATAAGGCATAGGGCGGGTATGTGCGTGTGAGGAATAAGGCATAGGGCAGATATGTGTGTGTGGGGCGTGAGGTTTAAGGCATACGGCGGGTGTGTGTGTGTGGGGCGTGAGGTATAAGGTATAGGATGGGAGTGTGTGTGTGGGGCGTGAGGTATAAGGCATACGGCTGGTGTGTGTGTGTGTGTGTGTGTGGGGCGTGAGTTATAAGGTATAGGATGGGAGTGTGTGTGTGTGGGGCGTGAGGTATAAGGCATACGGCGGGTGTGTGTGTGGGGCGTGAGTATAAGGTATAGGATGGGAATGTGCGTGTGTGGGGCGTGAGGTATAAGGCATACGGCGGGTGTGTGTGTGTGGGGCGTGAGGTATAAGATATAGGATGGGAATGTGTGTGTGGGGCATGAGGTATAAGGCATACGGCGGGTGAGTGTGTGTGGGGCGTGAGGTATAAGGCATAGGGCGGGTATGTGTGTGTGTGGGAGAGGGGTGAGCTATAAGGCATAGGGCGGGTATGTGCGTGTGTGGGGCGTGAGGTATAAGGCATAGGCGGGTATGTGCATGTGTGGGGCGTGAGGTATAAGGCATAGGGCGGGTATGTGCGTGTGTGGGGCGTGAGGTATAAGGCATAGGCGGGTATGTGTGTGTGTGAGAGGGGTGAGGTATAAGGCATAGGCGGGTATGTGCGTGTGTGGGGCGTGAGGTATAAGGCATAGGGCGGGTATGTGCGTGTGTGAGAGGGTGAGGTATAAGGCATAGGCGGGTATGTGCGTGTGTGGGGCGTGAGGTATAAGGCATAGGGCGAGTATGTGCGTGTGTGGGGGGGCGTGAGGTATAAGGCATAGGGCGGGTATGTGTGTGGGGGGCGTGAGGTATAAGGCATAGGGCGGGTATGTGTGTGGGGGGGCGTGAGGTATAAGGCATAGGGCGGGTATGTGTGTGTGGGGCGTGAGGTATAAGGCATAGGGCGGGTATGTGTGTGGGGGGGCGTGAGGTATAAGGCATAGGGTGGGTATGTGCGTGTGTGGGGTGTGAGGTATAAGGCATAGGGTGGGTATGTGTGTGGGGGGCGTGAGGTATAAGGCATAGGGTGGGTATGTGTGTGGGGGGGGCGTGTGGTATAAGGCATAGGGTGGGTATGTGCGTGTGTGGGGCGTGAGGTATAAGGCATAGGGTGGGTATGTGTGTGTGGGGCGTGGGGTATAAGGCATAGGGCGGGTATGTGTGTGTAGGAGAGGGGTGAGGTATAAGGCATAGGCAGGTATGTGTGTGTGGGAGAGGGGTGAGGTATAAGGCATAGGCGGGTATGTGCGTGTGTGGGGCGTGAGGTATAAGGCATAGGGTGGGTGTGTGCGTGTGTGGGGGGGCGTGAGGTATAAGGCATAGGGCGGGTATGTGTGTGGGGGGGCGTGAGGTATAAGGCATAGGGCGGGTATGTGTGTGGGGGGGCGTGAGGTATAAGGCATAGGGTGGGTATGTGCGTGTGTGGGGCGTGAGGTATAAGGCATAGGGTGGGTATGTGTGTGGGGGGCGTGAGGTATAAGGCATAGGGTGGGTATGTGTGTGGGGGGGGCGTGTGGTATAAGGCATAGGGTGGGTATGTGCGTGTGTGGGGCGTGAGGTATAAGGCATAGGGTGGGTATGTGTGTGTGGGGGCGTGAGGTATAAGGCATAGGGCGGGTATGTGTGTGTAGGAGAGGGGTGAGGTATAAGGCATAGGCAGGTATGTGTGTGTGGGAGAGGGGTGAGGTATAAGGCATAGGCGGGTATGTGTGTGTGAGAGGGTGAGGTATAAGGCATAGGCGGGTATGTGCGTGTGTGGGGCGTGAGGTATAAGGCATAGGGTGGGTATGTGCGTGTGTGTGGGGGCGTGAGGTATAAGGCATAGGGCGGGTATGTGTGTGGGGGGCGTGAGGTATAAGGCATAGGGCGGGTATGTGTGTGGGGGGGCTGAGGTATAAGGCATAGGGCGGGTATGTGTTGGGGGGGCGTGAGGTATAAGGCATAGGGTGGCTATGTGTGTGGGGGGGTGTGAGGTATAAGGCATAGGGTGGGTATGTGCGTGTGTGGGGCGTGAGGTATAAGGCATAGGGTGGGTATGTGTGTGGGGGGGCGTGAGGTATAAGGCATAGGGTGGGTATGTGTGTGGGGGGGGCGTGTGGTATAAGGCATAGGGTGGGTATGTGCGTGTGTGGGGCGTGAGGTATAAGGCATAGGGTGGGTATGTGTGTGTGGGGCGTGAGGTATAAGGCATAGGGCGGGTATGTGTGTGTAGGAGAGGGGTGAGGTATAAGGCATAGGCAGGTATGTGTGTGTGGGAGAGGGGTGAGGTATAAGGCATAGGCGGGTATGTGTGTGTGAGAGGGGTGAGGTATAAGGCATAGGCGGGTATGTGCGTGTGTGGGGCGTGAGGTATAAGGCATAGGGTGGGTGGCGTGTGTGGGGGGGGCGTGAGGTATAAGGCATAGGGCGGGTATGTGTGTGGGGGGGCGTGAGGTATAAGGCATAAGGTGGGTATGTGTGTGGGGGGGGGCGTGAGGTATAAGGCATAGGGTGGGTATGTGCGTGTGTGTGGGGCGTGAGGTATAAGGCATAGGGCGGGTATGTGTGTGTGTAGGAGAGGGGTGAGGTATAAGGCATAGGCGGGTATGTGTGTGTGGGAGAGGGGTGAGGTATAAGGCATAGGCTGGTATGTGCGTGTGTGGGAGATGGGTGAGGTATAAGGCATAGGCGGGTATGTGCGTGTGTGGGGCGTGAGGTATAAGGCATAGGGCGGCTAGTATGTGTGTGGGAGAGGGGTGAGGTATAAGGCATAGGGCGGGTATGTGTGTGTGTGGGAGAGGGGTGAGGTATAAGGCATAGGGTGGGTATGTGCGTGTGTGGGGCGTGAGGTATAAGGCATAGGCGGGTGTGTGAGTTATAAGGCATAGGGCAGATATGTGTGTGTGTGGGGCGTGAGGTATAAGGCATAGGGCGGGTATGTGTGTGGGGGAGGGCGTGAGGTATAAGGCATAGGGTGGGTATGTGTGTGGAGGGGGCGTGAGGTAAAAGGCATAGGGTGGGTATGTGTGTGGGGGGGGCGTGAGGTAAAAGGCATAGGGTGGGTATGTGTGCGTGGGTAGAAGGGATAGGGCGTGAAGTAAAAGGCATAGGGTGGGTATGTGTGCGTGAGGTATAAGGCATAGGGTGGGTATGTGTGCATGAGGTATAAGGCATAGGGTGGGTATGTGTGCGTGAGGTATAAGGCATAGGGTGGGTATGTGTGCGTGAGGTATAAGGCATAGGGTGGGTATGTGTGCGTGGGGTATAAGGCATAGGGTGGGTATATGTGCGTGGGGTATAAGGCACAGGGTGGATATGTGTGTGTGGGGTATAAGGCACAGGGTGGGTATGTGTGCGTGGGGTATAAGGCATAGGGTGGGTATGTGTGTGTGAGGTATAAGGCATAGGGTGGGTATGTGTGCGTGGGGTATAAGGCATAGGGTGCCTTAAATTAAGAAGCATAAATTAATCAGTAGGAAAAGTCAAATCATTTATTTCCCAAGAAACAAAGAAATTACAGCAGTGTCAATGTTGTGCCGCACGGGTGATAATGGCGCTTATGCTGCAGATGTATAGTAATGCGTAGCCGGTAATTATAGTAACGCCAATCATTCAGTAACTGATGGAAACACAATTAGGTCTTTTCTCTCCGCACAAACCGATAAATCCCTGACTGTGCTGCAGGACGCCGGAGCCGCAGGGATTCTCCGAACGCAGCACCCTAGGCCAGACTTATACCATAGAGCAGGGATTCTCCGAACGCAGCACCCTAGGCCAGACTTATACCATAGAGCAGGGATTCTCCGAACGCAGCACCCTAGGCCAGACTTATACCATAGAGCAGGGATTCTCCGAACGCAGCACCCTAGGCCAGACTTATACCATAGAGCAGGGATTCTCAAACTAAGTCCTCAGGACCCCACACAGTTCACGTTTCCAGGTCACCCGGCAGGAGCACAGGTGCATTCATTAATCACTGACACATTTTAAAAGATCCACAGGTGGAGCTAATTATTTCACTTGTGATTTTGGGGTTTATTCCAGTTCATTCTTTCTGACAAAATCCTTCTTAGATGGACAAAACCATGTGCACTGCGGGTGGGGCAGATGTAACTTGTGCAGAGAGAATTAGATTTGGGTGGGGTTTTTCTTCAAAGTGAGATCTATATTGCAGTGTAAAATAAAGCAGCCAGTATTTTCCCTGCACAGAAACAAAATAACTCACCCAAATCTAATTCTATCTGCACATGTTACATCTGCCCCCCTGCAGTGCACATGGTTTTGTCCATCTAAGAAGGATTTTGTCAGAAAGAATGAACTAGAATAACCCCCTTTGTGAGGAGACCTGGAAAACATGCACTGTGTGGGGTCCTGAGGACCGAGTGTAAGAACCTGTGCCAAAGATGACCCACACCCCGTTCCTCTGTGCTGCAGGATGCCGGAGCTGTGGGGATTCGCCACACGCAGCAGCCTAGGCATGACTTATACCACTGATGACCCACACCCCGTTCCTCTGTGCTGCAGGATGCCGGAGCTGGTGGGAATCGCCACACGCAGCAGCCTAGGCATGACTTATACCACTGATGACCAACACCGCGTTCCTCTGTGCTGCAGGATGCTGGAGCTGCGGGGATTCGCCACACGCAGCAGCCTAGGCATGACTTATACCACTGATGACCCACACCCCGTTCCTCTGTGCTGCAGGATGCTGGAGCTGGTGGGAATCGCCACACGCAGCAGCCTAGGCCAGACTTATACCACTGATGACCCACAACCCGTTCCTCTGTGCTGCAGGATGCCGGAGCTGCGGGGATTCGCCACACGCAGCAGCCTAGGCCAGACTTATACCACCGATGACCCACACCCCGTTCCTCTGTGCTGCAGGATGCCGGAGCTGGTGGGAATCGCCACACGCAGCAGCCTAGGCATGACTTATACCACTGATGACCCACACCCCGTTCCTCTGTGCTGCAGGATGCCGGAGCTGGTGGGAATCGCCACAAGCAGCAGCCTGGGCCAGACTTATACCACTGATGACCCACACCCCGTTCCTCTGTGCTGCAGGATGCCGGAGCTGCGGGGATTCGCCACAAGCAGCAGCCTGGGCCAGACTTATACCACTGATGACCCATACCCCGTTCCTCTGTGCTGCAGGATGCCGGAGCTGCGGGGATTCGCCACACACAGCAGCCTAGGCCAGACTTATACCACTGATGACCCACACCGCGTTCCTCTGTGCTGCAGGATGCCGGAGCTGGTGGGAATCGCCACACGCAGCAGCCTGGGCCAGACTTATACCACTGATGACCCACACCCCGTTCCTCTGTGCTGCAGGATGCCGGAGCTGGTGGGAATCGCCACACGCAGCAGCCTGGGCCAGACTTATACCACTGATGACCCACACCCCGTTCCTCTGTGCTGCAGGATGTCGAAGCTGCAGGGATTCGCCACACGCAGCAGCCTAGGCCAGACTTATACCACTGATGACCCACACCCCGTTCCTCTGTGCTGCAGGATGCCAGAGCTGGTGGAAATCGCCACACACAGCAGCCTGGGCCAGACTTATACCACTGATGACCCACAAGCCTACTTTCACAGTGAGCCGCGATGGCAGGGGGAGGAGCATAATTGGCTTACGCTCAGAATGCGGAACCCTGCGCGGGCTCACACTGCTCACCAAGGTGATGCTCATGTGGATAATAAAACTGCTGAGCCTTTGACCTTTCCCCATCTGATGTCATATGGTTGTGACATCAGAGGTTCTTTCACTCACTTGGATATTGCATCTACCATTTCTAGTTCTGATCGCAGTACAAATTTTTTTGGTAAATGGGCAAAACCATGTGCACTGCAGGTGGGGCAGATGTAACATGTGCAGAGAGAGTTAGTGTTGGGTGGGGAGTGTTGAAACTGAAATCTAAATTGCAGTGTAAAAATAAAGCAGCCAGTATTTACCCTGCACAGAAACAAAATAACTCACACAAATCTAACTCTCTCTGCACATGTTACATCTGCCCCACCTGCAGTGTACATGGTTTTGCCCATTTGTACTGCAATCAGATCTCAGTAAGGGCCGATATCTGTTATCGTCAAGAAGTTGTTAAAAAGGAGAATTAGCTTGGTTGCTATGGGCAACATCCCACATTCAATAGAACTCGGCTCTTAGTAAATTGACCGCATTGTGTGATACAGAAGCAGCCGTGGGGCCCCTGGGGCCCTAGAATCTCATTAATAGAGAGGATTACCGGTATATATAGTACATGTGTCTATCATACATGCTACATGTGACTCAATGATCATACATCACATGATAATTCAATGTTTTACCAATGACATTTTCACCCTGTGATACCAAAGTTTGCCGCAATAACAGTCCAGATTTAAGAATAGCCATGCTTGAGCACAGGTGACCATTAGTAGTTCCGGCATTTTTTTTTTATTCTTGCATGTTGCATAGATATCCTGACAGTCAGAGTATGGGGGAACTCTGGACCAGAGACGGAACGAACATTGGTGCAGCAGGTGCTGAAAACTAAGTGGTCCACTGCAGCCCAGGT
The DNA here is from genome assembly GCF_055691185.1 of Crinia signifera. Lineage (NCBI taxonomy): Eukaryota > Metazoa > Chordata > Amphibia > Anura > Myobatrachidae > Crinia > Crinia signifera. Next base: position 142,302,424 of record NC_139226.1, on the reverse strand, counting down.
CACCCTCAGTTTTTTCCTTTCACATTCCGACCCCCCCTGTTCATACTCGGCCTTCCCACTACCTCTCCCTGTCACTTCCTGGCTCTCCAGGTCACACTCTGCCTCTCCCTGGGTCACCCCTTTCCCTCTCCCCTGCCTCCCCCCTCACACTCTGCCTCCCCAACTGCCTCTCCCTGTCACACCCTGCCTCATCCCGTAACACTCTGCCTCCCCCGTCACACTCTGCCTCCCTCCGCCACACTCTGCCTCCCCCCGCCACACTCTGCCTCCCCCCGCCACACTCTGCCTCCCCCCGCCACACTCTGCCTCCCCCCGCCACACTCTGCCTCCCCCTGCCTTTCCCCAACACACTCTGCCTCCCCCTGACTTTCCCCGTCACATTCTGCCTCCCCTGACTTTCCCCGTCACACTCTGCCTCCCCCTGCCTTTCCCCGTCACACTCTGCCTCCCCCGTCACACCCTGCCTCATCCCGTCACACTCTGCCTCCCCCGTCACACTCTGCCTCCCCACTGCCTCTCCCCGCCACACTCTGCCTCCCCCTGCCTTTCCCCGTCACACTCTGCCTCCCCCTGCCTTTCCCCGTCACACTCTGCCTTCCCCTGCCTTTCCCCGTCACACTCTGCCTCCCCCCGACACACCCTGCCTCATCCCGTCACACTCTGCCTCTCCCCGCCACACTCTGCCTCCCCCTGCCTTTCCCCGTCACACTCTGCCTCCCCCTGCCTTTCCCCGTCACACTCTGCCTCCCCCTGCCTTTCCCCGTCACACTCTGCCTCCCCCCGTCACACCCTGCCTCATCCCGTCACACTCTGCCTCTCCCCGCCACACTCTGCCTCCCCCTGCCTTTCCCCGCCACACTCTGCCTCCCCCTGCCTTTCCCCGTCACACTCTGCCTCTCCCTGCCTTTCCCCGTCACACTCTGCCTCCCCCTGCCTTTCCCCGTCACACTCTGCCTCCCCCTGCCTTTCCCCGTCACACTCTGCCTCCCCCTGCCTTTCCCCGTCACACTCTGCCTCCCCCCGTCACACTCTGCCTCCCCCTGCCTCCACCCGTCACACTCTGCCTCCCCCCGTCACACTCTGCTTCCCCCGCCCGTCACACTCTGCCTCCGCCCGTCACACTCTGCCTCCGCCCGTCACACTCTGCCTCCGCCCGTCACACTCTGCCTCCGCCCGTCACACTCTGCCTACCCCACGCCTAACCCCCGTCACACTCTGCCTCCCTCTTGCCTCTCCATGTCACCCACTGCTGTGCTGCATATTGTGAACTTGGGTTGTGATGGAGAAGTGTGGGGGGTGGGGGCAAATGATAATTTTGCGCCTGGGACCACCAGCCACAAGTTCCGCCACTGCTTTGGACTATACTAGAATACCTGGACTCTCCCCTCCTTGCATTCCCGGTGCTACGCTCTGTCCGTTATGTTGGACAAGAATCTTCATTTACATCGAACACACAAAACGTTCTCTCATCAAATGTCAGCAGCAGGAGAGCAGTTTCCTGCATGAGTAATGGGGGAAAGAGGAGATCTCTGTAGGATCCCGTCTCTGTGAGCTGGGACCACTTACGGTAAAAGCTGATAAAATGTCCACGCTTGAACTCCCCCCAAATGCGTGACCTTTCCAGCCTGGCAGCGCCGACTAACCACCCCACAGAGGAGCAGAGGAATCATGTAATGGGTTATGAGACAGGGAAGAGCTGACCTGTGTCTGTCTGTACGGATCCTGGCTGAGCGCTCAGGATGCCCCTGTTACCCCAGGCCCAGCAAAGCCTGGGGTGTAACATGTGCAAATAACCAGAAGCTGCTCAGATGTTATTAAGGGTTTCCTGGGATTATGCTCGGCCGCCCGGTGTAGTCAGGCAGATGGAGGGGAAAAACGCTGCGTGTCAGAGTCATCGGCTTCCCTCGTACTGGGGGGGGATGTCCATGTGCATCCCTTCCAGATTCTACGCGGCACTTACCCTATAGTTCCCGATTCTCTACAAGACTATGGGCATGTAAATAGTGCGGACTGGAGGCAGATGTGTGTGTGTGTGATTTTATATATATATATATATATATATATATATATATATATTCCAATTCCCATAGAAATCGGAACGCCAATAAAGCTGTTACCTGATTTTTCAAAAGCCCCGGAGTGACGCTCTCTTTCCTTGTGTGATATATATATATATATATATATATACTAGGTGATTCATCGCGCCCTACCTACGGGCGCTCTTCACACCGGCGTAAGGGGCTACGCCCCTTAATTTGTGAACATTTGTATTGTGAGAAATATGGTTAGAATTGTATGAAAGATGCCCTGTATTGCAGCTTCTGGCAGTGGGTGAGGGTCCAGCGTGGCAGCACAGGAGTACCGGACGGTGGCCCTGAGTCAGTGTCTCCTCCTACTGGGTGGGAGTTAGGGTGCATGAGAGCAGGAGGCTGGGATATGAGGCATGATAGGGGTATGTGGGCAACACAGCGTCAGCGATTACCCAGTGGTGGAAGTTACGGTTCAGGAGAGCAGGAAGCTGGGTAGTGATAGGGGTGTGTGGGCATACGGGGGACTAAAGAGGGTGGTGGACACTGTGCAGCTTCTGCCAGTGGGTGAGGGTCCAGCGTGGCAGCACAGAAATACAGGAGTCAGTGTCTCCTCCGACTGGGTGGGAGTTAGGGTGTATGAGAGCAGGAGGCTGGGCGGTAAAGCATGATAGGGGAATGTGGGCAACACAGGGTGAGCGGGTCTCGACTGGCGGAAGTTACGGGGCAGGAGAACAGGAGGCAGGGCAGTGTCCTCCCACATTGATGGCAAAAGTATTCAACATCGGCCATAAACCATCGATTATTTGAAAATCATTGATGGTCGATGGGCATCCCTAGAACTGGAGGAGGGTGGGGGACAGTATGCAGCTCCCGGCAGTGGGTGAGCGTCTCCTCCCACTGGGAGGGAGTGAGCGTGCATGAGAGCAGGAGGCTGTATAATAGTGGTATGTGGGCAAGACATTGATAAAAGTTGTGGCGCTGGTGCAGAGGGCAGTGGGGAAACCTGCAGTGTGGCAGCCAGGGCCGGATTTCCCACCTAGGGGCGGTACCTGCTTGTGGTGGTACAGGATCCCCCATTGTCACGGGGGTACGTGAAATGCGGGAGCGGGGGCCGCGGTGGTCCGCTGGGGGGTGGAATTGCCGGAAGGGGGTCTGGGGGGTCTGCAAATTGCGGGAGGGGGGGTGGTGTGTGGGGATCCGCGGTTAGCGGGAGGGGGCGGGGGTCCGCAAATCGTGGGCAGGGGCGCGGGGGGGCTTGAATCGTGGGAAGGGGGGTCCGCAAATTGCGGGAGGGGGGTTGTCGGGGTTAGTGAATTGCGGGAGGGGGGGTTGCGGAGGTCCGTGAATTGCGGGAGGGGCACGTGGGGTGCCGTGAGTCAAGGGGGGGTGGTGCGGGGGTCCGTGAATCACGGGAGGGGTCATGAATCGCAGGAGGGGTGAGTCGTGGGGGGGCTGCGAATCGCAGGAGGGGGGGTGTGGGGGGTTGCCGTGAATTGCATGAGGGGGGCGTGAATCAAAGGAGGGTGGGCGCAGGGGGGTGGTGCGGGGGTCCGTGAATCGCGGGAGGGGGCATGAATCGCGGGAGGGGGGGTCGTGGGGGGTTCCGAATCGCAGGAAGGGGGTATGGGGTGTGCCGTGAATTGCGTGAGGGGGGCATGAATTGCGGGAGGGGGGGTCCCCGAATGTGTGGATTACGGGGCGGTGGCAAATCGCGAGAGGTGCCGAGGGAGCCCGCAAATCGCGGGAGGGGGGCGCTACGGGGGGTTTCGTGAATCGCGGGAGGGGGGGTCATGGGGGGTTGCGAATCGCAGGAAGGGGGGTGTGGGGGGTGCCGTGAATTTCGTGAGGGGGGCATGAATCGCGGGAGGTGGGGTCCCCGAATGTGTGAATTAGGGGGCGGTCGCAAATTGCGAGAAGTGCCGAGAGGGCCCGCAAATCGCGGGAGGGGGGCGCTACGGGGGGTTCCGTGAATCGCGGGAGGGGGCGGCGCAAATTGCGGGAGGGGGGTCGCAAATCACAGTAGGGGGGGGTGCCGTGAATCGCGGGAGGGGGGGTCGCGGGGGGCCCTTTTAATGCCGGGAGGGGGGGTCGCAGGGGTCCGGCGAATCGCGGGAGGGGAGGATGCAGGGGTCCTGTGAATCGCGGGAGGGGGCTCGCGGGAGGGAGGGGTCGCTGGGGTCCCGCGATTTGCGGGAGGGTCGCGGGGGTCCCGAGTTTCGCGGGAGGGGGGGTCGCGGGGGTCCCGCGATTCGCGGGAGGGGGGGTCGCGGGGGTCCCGCGAATCGCGGGAGGGGGGGTCGCGGGGGTCCCGCAAATCGCGGGAGGGGGGGGTCCCGCGAATCACTGGAGGGGGGTCGCGGGGGTCCTGGCAGAGGGTAGGGATGTGCAGGAGTAATGGTGGATGGTGGCTGTGGAGTAATGGTGGATGGTGGGCGTGTACTGTAGCCCTGGCTGGGCGGGGGGAGGTGATGTCAAGGGGGTGGAAAGTCAGACACATGAAAGTGAAACTGTTCTACACAGGAACGTTCTCCACAGGGGTTGAGTGACAGATCTGGCTAAATATATAAGAGATATATATATATATATATATATAGATCAATCGGAGTACCGGCACTCCCAACTTCTGTAAATCAGCAAAGTGCCCGGGTGCCAGGGACGCGGACAAATCCGTATAACACAGGCAAAGCAAATGAAGCAGCACTCTCGGGTCTTGTAACACCATAAAACATAGGCAGGACACAGCGGTCTCAAGCAACGTTTCGATATTTAATCGTCATCAGGCTCAACAATAATACAAAAACACCTTACCTATATAGCACCCCCATCACCGTGCGGTCAGGCAGCTGGCTTCCGTCCTCCGTCTGGTCATGAATGACGTCACTCGCATGCGACGCGCACCCGCCGGTGCGCTCAGACTTCCGGACCGGTTGCCATGCGACCCTATAAACAAAAATAAAAAGTGACATACACGTGAGTTTAAAATAGATACTAAAATAAGACACAACTACCTGTAAACAGAATAAAGAATAAGCATAATCGAACTATCCAAAGAACATTATGCTAATAAGTACAGAGGCTTACATCAATTACAAAAAACAAGCGAAACTGCAATGCTCATTTAATCCTAATGGATGCACCGTACTAAGACGGTGTATCCACCTTGTTTCTAGCTGTAATAACAGTTTAGCACGATTACCCCCCCTGATGTTATATGGGACTTGGTCGATGATTTTATATCTCAGGGTGGCCAAACCATGACCAGATTCCCTGAAATGTCGGGGGACTGGCTGCTCATTAGTGACCTTTTTCCCTTCCAATGATTGTCTGATGGTCGACCTGTGTGTCGCCATCCGTTCTTTAAATTGTCTTGTGGTCTTCCCCACATAGAGGAGACCACAAGGACATTTAATAACATAGACAATGTAGGTACTGGTACATGTTAAGACTTGACGAATGGGTATTTTTTCACCAGTGTGGGGATGGGAAATGGTGTCACCCGTTTCAAGGTATCGACATGTGGTACAGTTAATGCATTTATAGCATCCTGGTTTTTTGGTCATAAAGTTAGTTATCCCCTGTTTTTGATGTTTAGACACATCATTGCGTACCAGCCAATCTTTCAAATTGCGTTGGCGCTGAAAGCTTGGCAGAATAGTTCTTCTAGCGAATGGTTTACTGTTGGGGTCTTTTTGTATGAGGGGCCACATGTCCCTAGTCATCTTAACAATCTCTTGACTGGCCGGACAAAATTTTTGGACAAAGGGTATTTTCTCAACCATGTCATTTGTCTTTTTTCGTGGCAATAAAGTGTGTTCCCGGGGGATTGACATGACTTTGTTTTTGGCATTTAACAGATCTTTTTTGTTATAGCCCCTAACCAGAAATTTACCGATCATCAGATCTATTTCTTTTTCAGTTTCTCCTGCATCATCGCAGATTCTGCGTACCCGGAGAAACTGTGACATGGGTAGACCTTTTTTAGAGGCAGCAGGGTGTTGACTGGAATTATGTAGGAACGTATTCCTGTCAGTGGGCTTTTTGTACAATCCTGTTTTAATCATGCCATCTTTCAGAGAGATTTGTACGTCTAGAAAATGTATGGAGGTGGGGCTGATCTCATGTGTGAATTTTATGGTAGAATCCAATGCGTTGATGGACTTAACCAATTCTTCAAACTCCTGTTTGGGACCAGTCCATATCATAATCAAATCATCTATATAGCGATTCAGGAAAAAGATATTTTTTGATATGGAACTGTCACTAAAGAAAAATTCTTTCTCCACCTCGAACATATAACTGTTAGCATACGCCGGAGCTACGCAAGAACCCATTGCGCAGCCCCGGCGTTGCAGGTACCAAGCATTGTCAAACAGAAAATAATTACGAGATAATGTCAAATTGAGCAGTTCAATAAACAGTGATAAATCAGGACCTTTGTATACAGAGCTATTGCATAACAATCTGCGGGTAGCCTCTACCCCTGCCCCATTAGGTATACAGGTATATAAACTAACCACGTCAAGAGTGCACAAAAAGCTGTTGGTAGGTATCGGTGGTAAGTTTTGAAGTTTCAAGATCAAGGATGTTGTATCCTTTAAATAAGTCGGTTGTTGTTGTACAGTACTCTGCAAATGAAAATCCAAGAATTGGGACACCTTATAATACACAGAGTCCCTGGCGGCGATAATCGGCCTGCCAGGCGGGTTTGTAGCATTTTTATGCAGTTTCGGGATTGAGTATAATACCGGTGCTGTTGGGAATTCTTCAAACAACAGTTTGGCTGTAGAGGCAGTAATCATTCCTTGTTTCACAGCTTCCTCAAGGATTTTGAACAGTTCTTTATTGAACATCAATGTGGGATCTTCACTCAAGAGCTGATAAACTTCCGTATCATTTAGTTGTCTAAGCAGTTCGGCTTTATAATCCTTTACGTCTTGCACCACAATGCCACCCCCCTTGTCTGCTCCTCGAATGACAATTGTGTCATCTTTGCTTAGATCACGAAGTGCCTTCACTTGCTTTTTTGTTAGATTGGATGGTGTGGGGGCAGCTTTACCACCAATCTGTGCAGCTTTGTAATCTATAACCTTGTTAAAGGTTTTAAGCGACTGTGTGTTAGTCGGTGGATCAAAGGTAGAGATCTTTTTAATAGGCAATTTGTCGTAGGGGGTTGCAGGAGTGGTGACAGACTTGTCAAAGTGATCCTTTAAACGAAGTTTTCTATTGAATTTGTAGGAGTCAATTCTCCATTGAAATTCATCAAAACGTGTGGAGGGCACGAATGTAAGTCCCTTACTTAGGACAGCCATCTCATCAACAGATAAAGCCCGATTAGACAAATTGAAAATTAATTTTTGGTTTTCTTCTTGCTCTTGCTTTTTGAGGATCCGGAGGTATTGGCCACCTCTTCTAGTGGGACGCCATGCTTGACCCGGCCTGCCCGGGTCTTTACCCCTAAAGGGGGCTTCCTCTTTTGACTGCTGTCTTCTGATTCGCTTTGTGTCGACTGCCCCGCACTGGAGGTCTCGGTGTCACCCCAGGGTTTTCTGGATTTCCAAGGTTTCCTACGAATTTTATTGGAAAAACCTGGTGTCTTATTTGTAGCCCAGGCGTACACGTTATTCTCAGTGTAGTCCTTCTGGACAATATCGAGCTTATTCCGTTTGAACCTTACAAGTTCTTGGCGGTAGGAATTGATCTGAGTGGTCAACTTATCCAACCATGGAGTTTCAGTGTCATTTCTGAGTGTGTCCAAGTGTGTTGACTCAAACGCGGTAATTTTTTCTTTGATTGTAGTTAGTTCATTGGTGGCTTCAGAGATCACCAACAGTATCAGGTCTAGGCTACACTTATTGAGTATAGCAACCCACTTTCTGCAAAATTCTTGGTTATGTTTTCCAATTGTGGGTGCATTCCGAATGCGGAAGCCTCTAGGAATTTGACCAGATCTATGGTAATCAGACAGCGTTACACCATGTAGGTAGTAGTCGACCTCTTTTTTGCGCAATCTCAGCAGTCTGGTATACAATTGCTCTGCAGATTCCTGACCCTCCGACTGTGCAAATCGATCCTTAAATCTGATGGAATCAGCATCTACATCAGAGTAGGTAAGTGTTTCACGAACCGGCAATACAATGCTTTTAAAGCCGGCAGTCTCCTGTGTCATCTCTTATAAACTTAGGCAGTTGTATGATAAGTCAGTATCAACACACCAGGACGGGATGGAGTCAAAAAAACAGTCAGAGTGGGTGCCTTGAAATGGTAATAGGATGAATGTTTACACAGGAAGCAACCTGTGCATATGGATCCAACACCAAAAGTAGATCAATCGGAGTACCGGCACTCCCAACTTCTGTAAATCAGCAAAGTGCCCGGGTGCCAGGGACGCGGACAAATCCGTATAACACAGGCAAAGCAAATGAAGCAGCACTCTCGGGTCTTGTAACACCATAAAACATAGGCAGGACACAGCGGTCTCAAGCAACGTTTCGATATTTAATCGTCATCAGGCTCAACAATAATACAAAAACACCTTACCTATATAGCACCCCCATCACCGTGCGGTCAGGCAGCTGGCTTCCGTCCTCCGTCTGGTCATGAATGACGTCACTCGCATGCGACGCGCACCCGCCGGTGCGCTCAGACTTCCGGACCGGTTGCCATGCGACCCTATAAACAAAAATAAAAAGTGACATACACGTGAGTTTAAAATAGATACTAAAATAAGACACAACTACCTGTAAACAGAATAAAGAATAAGCATAATCGAACTATCCAAAGAACATTATGCTAATAAGTACAGAGGCTTACATCAATTACAAAAAACAAGCGAAACTGCAATGCTCATTTAATCCTAATGGATGCACCGTACTAAGACGGTGTATCCACCTTGTTTCTAGCTGTAATAACAGTTTAGCACGATTACCCCCCCTGATGTTATATGGGACTTGGTCGATGATTTTATATCTCAGGGTGGCCAAACCATGACCAGATTCCCTGAAATGTCGGGGGACTGGCTGCTCATTAGTGACTGTTTTTGTATTATTGTTGAGCCTGATGACGATTAAATATCGAAACGTTGCTTGAGACCGCTGTGTCCTGCCTATGTTTTATGGTGTTACAAGACCCGAGAGTGCTGCTTCATTTGCTTTGCCTGTGTTATACGGATTTGTCCGCGTCCCTGGCACCCGGGCACTTTGCTGATTTACAGAAGTTGGGAGTGCCGGAACTCCGATTGATCGACTTTTGGTGTTGGATCCATATGCACAGGTTGCTTCCTGTGTAAACATTCATCCTATTACCATTTCAAGGCACCCACTCTGACTGTTTTTTTGACTCCATCCCGTCCTGGTGTGTTGATACTGACTTATCATACAACTGCCTAAGTTTATAAGAGATGACACAGGAGACTGCCGGCTTTAAAAGCATTGTATTGCCGGTTCGTGAAACACTTACCTACTCTGATGTAGATGCTGATTCCATCAGATTTAAGGATCGATTTGCACAGTCGGAGGGTCAGGAATCTGCAGAGCAATTGTATACCAGACTGCTGAGATTGCGCAAAAAAGAGGTCGACTACTACCTACATGGTGTAACGCTGTCTGATTACCATAGATCTGGTCAAATTCCTAGAGGCTTCCGCATTCGGAATGCACCCACAATTGGAAAACATAACCAAGAATTTTGCAGAAAGTGGGTTGCTATACTCAATAAGTGTAGCCTAGACCTGATACTGTTGGTGATCTCTGAAGCCACCAATGAACTAACTACAATCAAAGAAAAAATTACCGCGTTTGAGTCCACACACTTGGACACACTCAGAAATGACACTGAAACTCCATGGTTGGATAAGTTGACCACTCAGATCAATTCCTACCGCCAAGAACTTGTAAGGTTCAAACGGAATAAGCTCGATATTGTCCAGAAGGACTACACTGAGAATAACGTGTACGCCTGGGCTACAAATAAGACACCAGGTTTTTCCAATAAAATTCGTAGGAAACCTTGGAAATCCAGAAAACCCTGGGGTGACACCGAGACCTCCAGTGCGGGGCAGTCGACACAAAGCGAATCAGAAGACAGCAGTCAAAAGAGGAAGCCCCCTTTAGGGGTAAAGACCCGGGCAGGCCGGGTCAAGCATGGCGTCCCACTAGAAGAGGTGGCCAATACCTCCGGATCCTCAAAAAGCAAGAGCAAGAAGAAAACCAAAAATTAATTTTCAATTTGTCTAATCGGGCTTTATCTGTTGATGAGATGGCTGTCCTAAGTAAGGGACTTACATTCGTGCCCTCCACACGTTTTGATGAATTTCAATGGAGAATTGACTCCTACAAATTCAATAGAAAACTTCGTTTAAAGGATCACTTTGACAAGTCTGTCACCACTCCTGCAACCCCCTACGACAAATTGCCTATTAAAAAGATCTCTACCTTTGATCCACCGACTAACACACAGTCGCTTAAAACCTTTAACAAGGTTATAGATTACAAAGCTGCACAGATTGGTGGTAAAGCTGCCCCCACACCATCCAATCTAACAAAAAAGCAAGTGAAGGCACTTCGTGATCTAAGCAAAGATGACACAATTGTCATTCGAGGAGCAGACAAGGGGGGTGGCATTGTGGTGCAAGACGTAAAGGATTATAAAGCCGAACTGCTTAGACAACTAAATGATACGGAAGTTTATCAGCTCTTGAGTGAAGATCCCACATTGATGTTCAATAAAGAACTGTTCAAAATCCTTGAGGAAGCTGTGAAACAAGGAATGATTACTGCCTCTACAGCCAAACTGTTGTTTGAAGAATTCCCAACAGCACCGGTATTATACTCAATCCCGAAACTGCATAAAAATGCTACAAACCCGCCTGGCAGGCCGATTATCGCCGCCAGGGACTCTGTGTATTATAAGGTGTCCCAATTCTTGGATTTTCATTTGCAGAGTACTGTACAACAACAACCGACTTATTTAAAGGATACAACATCCTTGATCTTGAAACTTCAAAACTTACCACCGATACCTACCAACAGCTTTTTGTGCACTCTTGACGTGGTTAGTTTATATACCTGTATACCTAATGGGGCAGGGGTAGAGGCTACCCGCAGATTGTTATGCAATAGCTCTGTATACAAAGGTCCTGATTTATCACTGTTTATTGAACTGCTCAATTTGACATTATCTCGTAATTATTTTCTGTTTGACAATGCTTGGTACCTGCAACGCCGGGGCTGCGCAATGGGTTCTTGCGTAGCTCCGGCGTATGCTAACAGTTATATGTTCGAGGTGGAGAAAGAATTTTTCTTTAGTGACAGTTCCATATCAAAAAATATCTTTTTCCTGAATCGCTATATAGATGATTTGATTATGATATGGACTGGTCCCAAACAGGAGTTTGAAGAATTGGTTAAGTCCATCAACGCATTGGATTCTACCATAAAATTCACACATGAGATCAGCCCCACCTCCATACATTTTCTAGACGTACAAATCTCTCTGAAAGATGGCATGATTAAAACAGGATTGTACAAAAAGCCCACTGACAGGAATACGTTCCTACATAATTCCAGTCAACACCCTGCTGCCTCTAAAAAAGGTCTACCCATGTCACAGTTTCTCCGGGTACGCAGAATCTGCGATGATGCAGGAGAAACTGAAAAAGAAATAGATCTGATGATCGGTAAATTTCTGGTTAGGGGCTATAACAAAAAAGATCTGTTAAATGCCAAAAACAAAGTCATGTCAATCCCCCGGGAACACACTTTATTGCCACGAAAAAAGACAAATGACATGGTTGAGAAAATACCCTTTGTCCAAAAATTTTGTCCGGCCAGTCAAGAGATTGTTAAGATGACTAGGGACATGTGGCCCCTCATACAAAAAGACCCCAACAGTAAACCATTCGCTAGAAGAACTATTCTGCCAAGCTTTCAGCGCCAACGCAATTTGAAAGATTGGCTGGTACGCAATGATGTGTCTAAACATCAAAAACAGGGGATAACTAACTTTATGACCAAAAAACCAGGATGCTATAAATGCATTAACTGTACCACATGTCGATACCTTGAAACGGGTGACACCATTTCCCATCCCCACACTGGTGAAAAAATACCCATTCGTCAAGTCTTAACATGTACCAGTACCTACATTGTCTATGTTATTAAATGTCCTTGTGGTCTCCTCTATGTGGGGAAGACCACAAGACAATTTAAAGAACGGATGGCGACACACAGGTCGACCATCAGACAATCATTGGAAGGGAAAAAGGTCACTAATGAGCAGCCAGTCCCCCGACATTTCAGGGAATCTGGTCATGGTTTGGCCACCCTGAGATATAAAATCATCGACCAAGTCCCATATAACATCAGGGGGGGTAATCGTGCTAAACTGTTATTACAGCTAGAAACAAGGTGGATACACCGTCTTAGTACGGTGCATCCATTAGGATTAAATGAGCATTGCAGTTTCGCTTGTTTTTTGTAATTGATGTAAGCCTCTGTACTTATTAGCATAATGTTCTTTGGATAGTTCGATTATGCTTATTCTTTATTCTGTTTACAGGTAGTTGTGTCTTATTTTAGTATCTATTTTAAACTCACGTGTATGTCACTTTTTATTTTTGTTTATAGGGTCGCATGGCAACCGGTCCGGAAGTCTGAGCGCACCGGCGGGTGCGCGTCGCATGCGAGTGACGTCATTCATGACCAGACGGAGGACGGAAGCCAGCTGCCTGACCGCACGGTGATGGGGGTGCTATATAGGTAAGGTGTTTTTGTATTATTGTTGAGCCTGATGACGATTAAATATCGAAACGTTGCTTGAGACCGCTGTGTCCTGCCTATGTTTTATGGTGTTACAAGACCCGAGAGTGCTGCTTCATTTGCTTTGCCTATATATATATAGATATATATATATATATATATCTCTATATATATATACGGTGTGAAGAGCGCCCGTAGGGCGCGATGAATCAGTGTGTGTGTGTGTGTGTGTGTGTGTGTGTGTGTGTGTGTGTGTGTGTATGTATATATATATATATATATATATACACACACACATACATTATAATATATATATATATATACACATATATATATATATATATATATACACATATATATATATATATACACATATATATATATATACACACATATATATATATATACACATATATATATATATACACATATATATATATACACATATATATATATATATACACATATATATATATATATACACATATATATATATATATACACATATATATATATATACACATATATATATATATATACACATATATATATACACACATATATATATATATATACACATATATATATACACATATATATATATATACACATATATATATATACACATATATATATATACACATATATATATATACACATATATATATATACACACATATATATATATACACATATATATATATACACATATATATATACACATATATATATATACACATATATATATACACACATATATATATATACACACATATATATATATATACACATATATATATACACATATATATATATACACACATATATATATATACACACATATATATATATATACACACATATATATATACACACATATATATATACACACATATATATATACACACACATATATATATACACATATATATATATACACATATATATATACACATATATATATATATATATATATATATATATATATATATACATACATACTTACATACACACATACACTAGGTGATTCATCGCACCCTACGGGCGCTCTTCACACCGGCGTGAGGGGCTGCGCCCCCATAATTTGTGAACATTTGTATATGAGAAATATGGTTAGAATTGTATGAAAGATGCCTGTATTGCAACTTGAGTTATAGGTGAAATGTGTTAGAGAGCATATGATGTGGAAGGGGTGTGTATTGTTTTGTTTAATTAAAAAGCGGTTACAGAGTAAGATGTACATTGATAGTGTGGAGGGTACAGTGACATGTGTGGGTGTGTGTGTGTGTGGGGGGGGGGGTTGTGTGTGTGTGCAATAGTATAGTAGGGTGTTTTTGAGTCAGCGGCTCCCCACTGGCGGAGGTCACGACACAGGAAAACAGGAGGCTGGGTAGTGATAGGGGTGTGTGGGCATAAGGGGGACTAAAGAGGAGGGTGGGGGACACTGTGCAGCTTCTGCCAGTGGGTGAGGGTCCAGCGTGGCAGCACAGGAGTACAGGACTGTGGCCCTGGGTCAGTGTCTCCTCCTACTGGGTGGGAGTTAGGGTGCATGAGAGCAGGAGGCTGGGTGATTAGAATCTCTAAGCTAAAAATGCGGTAAAAACCCCGTTATCGGGGTTTTTACCGCATTTTGGGATGCTGTAAGCATCCCCCGCCGGGTTACCCCGGCGGGGGGCATCGCCAGAAAAATCTGTCGATGCCCCATAGAAGCCAATGGGCTTCTATCGCAACCCTCCGCCGCCCCGCGCCGCCCCGCATCGCCTCCTCCCCCCTCACCTGTGTCCGGGCAGCACAGCGCAGTGCTGCCCGGACCTTTGACCTCCTCCCTGCACTGATCCTCTTCCGGGTGCAGGGAGGAGGAGAGCGCCGGCTGTGGGAGGGAGGGGAGAGCCGCCGGGACCTGCTGGGACCCGGCGACTCTCACCGCAAAGGACAGCTCTTAACGCAAGAGCTGTCCTTCGCCTTAATTATCGCATATGTTACAGCATATGCGATAATTAAATATGCGATGGGCGGCGGAGATTCTTAGAGAATCTCCCCCAAAGCATGATAGGGGAATGTGGGCAACACAGGGTGAGCGGGTCCCCACTGGCGGAAGTTACGGGGCAGGAGAACAGGAGGCAGGGCAGTGATAGAGGTGTGTGGGCATGAGGGGTAGTAAAGGTTTTTGCCTGTTGCAGAGTAGGGATGGGCATTGGTGCAGACGCCATCGATGGTTGGCATTGATGGCGATTTTGCACCCTGCCATCAATAGTAGTAAAATATTAATTGTTGTAGCTATCGATGGTCATCCATTATATCTGACTGAATAGGCCGTAAGACAATCAAAACTCGGTGGCGTTACTTGCGGGTGTGGGGGGGCGGAGCTATGCTCCGTGTCCCGGCACCATAAAAAAATTTGAAACCTGATCGGTTCTCCTTTGCCATCGATGTAGGAAAACCATCTGGTCCTCCCACATCGATGGCAAAAGTATTCAACATCGGCCATAAACCATTGATGATTTGAAATCATTGATGGTTGATGGGGCATCCCTAGACCTGGAGGAGGGTAAGGGTCAGTATGCAGCTCCCGGCAGTGGGTGAGCGTCTCCTCGCACTAGGAGTGAGCGTGCATGAGAGCAGGAGGCTGTATAATAGTGGTATGTGGGCAAGACATTGATAAAAGTTGTAGCGCTGGTGCAGAGGACCGTGGGGACACTTCTGGCAGAGAGGGTCTGTGAATCGCGGGAGGGCCGCGAATCGCAGGAGGGGCGCGGGGGGGGTGCCGTGAATCAAGGGAGGGGGGGGGCACAGGGGGTGGGGGTAGAATTGTGGGAGGGGGGGCGCAGGGGTCCGAGAATAGCGGGAGGGGGCGGGGATCACGGGAGGGGGGGTTGTGAAGGGGGGGGGGTCCGCAAATTGCGGGAGGGGGGTGCCCGCGAATTGCGCGGGGGGGGGCGAATCGCGGGAGGGTGCTGGCAGAGGGGGGGGTGCAGTCAGACCTGCCGCTCACCTGGTGGCTGTGGAGTAGTAGTGTCTTTGCCTGGCAGCATGGGGAGACAGAGGGTGTCTGGCACTGCGGGCTGGTTCTCTGCCTCTATGTGAGTGTGTGTGGGCGGAGTCAGAGGCTCCACCGAGCGTTATAGACACACTCACACTCACACGTTGAGTGACAGATGTAGCCAAATATATAAGAGATATACACACACCTCTGGTCCGATATATATATAAATAATGGAGGGCAGACCACCATCATCTCCATGATTATATGTGTGATGAAACCCTCAGAAACCTCCTCAGCCCCTTCCTTGTTACATATACATAGTCCTCACAGGTGTCCCTATTATTACACCTTTCCCTCCCGCACAGCACCGTTACATAGTCCTCACAGGTGTCACTATTATTACACCTTTCCCTCCCGCACACCACCGTCACATAGTCCTCACTGGTGTCCCTATTATTACACCTATCCCTCCCGCACAGCACCGTCACATAGTCCTCACGGGTGTCCCTATTATTACATCTTTCCCTCCCGCACTGCACCGTTACATAGTCCTCAATGGTGTCCCTAACACCTTTCCCTCCCGCACAGCACCGTTACATAGTCCTCACAGGTGTCCCTATTATTACACCTTTCCCTCCCGCACAGCATCGTCACATAGTCCTCACTGGTGTCCCTATTGTTACACCTTTCCCTCCCGCACAGCACGGTTACATTGTCCTTACAGGTGTCCCTATTGTTACACCTTTCCCTCCCGCACAGCACGGTTACATACTCCTCACTGGTGTCCCTTTTGTTACACCTTTCCCTCCTGCACAGCATCTTCACATAGTCCTCATAGGTGTCCCTATTATTACACCTTTCCCTCCCGCACAGCACAGTCACATAGTCCTCACAGTTGTCCTTATTACACCCTTCCCTCCCACACAGCATTGTCACATAGTCCTCACAGGTGTCCCTATTATTACACCTATCCCTCCCGTACAGCACGGTTACATAGTCCTCACAGGTGTCTCTATTATTACACCTTTCCCTCCCGCACACCACCGTCACATAGTCCTCACTGGTGTCCCTATTATTACACCTTTCCCTCCCGCACAGCACCGTCACATAGTCCTCACGGGTGTCCCTATTATTACATCTTTCCCTCCCGCACTGCACCGTTACATAGTCCTCAATGGTGTCCCTAACACCTTTCCCTCCCGCACAGCACCGTTACATAGTCCTCACAGGTGTCCCTATTATTACACCTTTCCCTCCCGCACAGCATCGTCACATAGTCCTCACTGGTGTCCCTATTGTTACACCTTTCCCTCCCGCACAGCACGGTTACATAGTCCTCACAGGTGTCCCTATTGTTACACCTTTCCCTCCCGCACAGCACGGTTACATACTCCTCACTGGTGTCCCTATTGTTACACCTTTCCCTCCTGCACAGCATCGTCACATAGTAGTTCTCATAGGTGTCCCTATTATTACACCTTTCCCTCCCGCACAGCACAGTCACATAGTCCTCACAGTTGTCCTTATTACACCCTTCCCTCCCGCACAGCATTGTCACATAGTCCTCACAGGTGTCCCTATTATTACACCTATCCCTCCCGTACAGCACGGTTACATAGTCCTCACTGGTGTCCCTGTTATTACACCTTTCCCTCCTGCACAGCACCGTCACATAGTCCTCACTGGTGTCCCTATTACATCTTTCCCTCCCACACAGCACCGTCACATAGTCCTCACAGTTGTCCTTATTACACCCTTCCCTCCCGCACAGCATTGTCACATAGTCCTCACTGGTGTCCCTATTATTACACCTTTCCCTCCCGCACAGCACGGTTACATAGTCCTTACTGGTGTCCCTATTATTACACCTTTCCCTCCCGCACAGCACCGTCACATAGTCCTCACAGTTGTCCTTATTACACCTATCCCTCCCGCACAGCACCGTCACATAGTCCTCATTGATGTTCCTATTATTACACCTTTTCCTCCTGCACCTTTTTTTTCCATGTGTCGACCTATTGCCTATCAAGTAATAGTGGTCGACTTATTGACTGTCAACTGAGACACCGCCGACCTAATAATCCACGCCCAGTATTACACCCTGGTCTCCTGTACAGCACCGTGCACCTATGAGTATCACAGCGGACGTGTACAGAGGCTGGTCATACAGATGGGAGATCTGTAGCCATAGGGATTACAGTCGGGGAGGAGAATGGTCAGGTATGTCAGTTGGGGGTACATGAGGTCTGGAACAGGGAACCCCAGATTTATGCAGCAATAAATGCCGGGCAGGTGCGAGCAGGCGGCCAGTAATAGGTCACGGGGATCAGGGTTTCTGTGAGGTGCGAGGGTGACAACTACGGCCCTGTCCTAGAACAGATGAACCCCACAATATGCTGAATGGTCCGGCTACATACAAATAGATTCAAATAAAGATAAAAATACATTTTTCTCTTTACACCGTGTAATGGTGGTTAACATTAATGCTGCACTGCAGGGAGGTCATGGGGTCCCACCACGGCCCTAACTCTGTGGCGTGTGTATAT
This sequence comes from Crinia signifera, assembly GCF_055691185.1. NCBI lineage: Eukaryota > Metazoa > Chordata > Amphibia > Anura > Myobatrachidae > Crinia > Crinia signifera. Next base: position 142,284,111 of record NC_139226.1, on the reverse strand, counting down.
TCCCCCCATGCTTCCTCCGGGTACTCCGGTTTCCTCCCACACACCAAAAATATACTGGTAGGTTCAGTGGCTCCCCCAAAAAATGAACCATAAAATTAATGTGTGTCTGTGTGCGTGCGCGTCCACGTGTGGTAGGGAATATAGATTGTAAGCTCCACTGGGGCAGGGACTGATGTGAATGTTCAACTGTACTCTGTAAAGAATACATAGTATACAGATGCATACACGCATGTATCCATACACACACACACATACATACATGTATCCATACACACACACACACACACACACACGTATCCATACACACACACACACACACACACACACACACATGTATCCATACACACACAAACAAACATCTATCCATACACACATGTATCCATACACACACACACACACACACACACACACACACACAAACATCTATCCATACACACACACACACACACACACACACACACAAACATCTATCCATACACACACACACATGTATCCATACACACACACACACACACACACACACACACATGTATCCATACACACACACACACACACACACACGTATCCATACACACACACACACACACAAACATCTATCCATACACACACACACACACACATGTATCCAGTACAGATGGCAAAATAAGCAACGGACAATAAATTGATCTACAACCATAATCTAATATTGTAAAACTGGTGAATTATAATTTCAACAAAGAGTGTATATAATGAATCTGGGCAGATAGGTCCTGGTCATTGCAGATGGTAAATGCTATATTATATCATGGTCTAGTTATTACATCAGTGCCAATAGTCGGCATTCACCCGGAACGAGCGTCACCAAGGACATTGAGGTAATGACGACAATATAGAACGGTTACAGCCTAATACAGATCACAGAATACCACAATCCAACCATTTAATCTGTACAAGATCAATAGAATAATAAACTTCCATCCAAAGGAATGAAGCGAATATTCCAATTATTAATAATATAAACATCTGTTTGGGAAATGTAGTGGTCTATAGAGTGACATCATATATGGGGGAACCTGCTGCCAGTAACAGGGTAGGATTGTCATTACAATGCTGTAATCAGTGCTCATGTCCCCAAAACACACTCCTCCTGTAATCGGTCACATGTTCTTGTCTATACACTACTGTGGTGTGTGTACACAAGGGATGGGGAAACTTCAGCCCTCCAGCTGTTGTGGAACTACTTATCCCAGAATGCCTTGTTACAGTTTTGCTATGTGACCATGCTACAACTGTTGCAGGGCATGCTGGGATATGTAGTAGTGTTCATTCTAGCACCCGCCATATTTGAAAACCCATGCAGTTCCTCTTCCCTGCTTGGGGTGTCGCTGTCTGCTGTAGTGCTTCTAGCACAGTGTGCTCTGTATATCAGCACTGACATGCAAACCAGACCTGTGCTAGAAACACCACAGCAGACAGCGACACCCCAGGCAGGGAACAGGAACTGCATGGGTTTTCAAATATGGCAGGTGCCTGAATGAACACTATGTAGTTCAACAACAGCTGGAGGGCAGAAGGCTCCCCATCCCTGGTGTACACGTATATACTGACATAATACACGGTCACCAGTACAGCTTAGTAAAGAGAAATATCGCACAACACTACATGAAATGCCCCCTTATATCCCCACGTGCAGTGACCTACAGAGTAACAGCCCATGCTCCCAGGGTTCATCTACCCCCCCCTACACCCCGCACATGGTGTTCCCACTCTGTAACGGTCAGGTCTCCGTGACGCGGTCTATGTGGATTACCATGGAGACATTCCCTGCTCAGTGTATGTTGCCGCCTCCCCAGAGATCTGTATGTTTATCCCACAGCATATGGTTCCCACAATGATTGTCATGCTGTATATAGTGAGACATATTTGTATAATCAGACCCTACAGGAACATTCATTGCCTCAGAGCGCGGTCAGGGGGGTCTTTCATCCCACCCATTCCTGTAGGAGAGGACATGTGGTCCGACCTTAGTGAGGGTCATAAAATGCTAGGGGCCACCTGGAACTATAACCACACACACGGCCTTCTGGATCCTTTCAGCCACGTATTGATATCATCAGGCCAATAGCTTTATTTTAGTTTTGTTTCCTTAGATACAAAATCTGATTATGGACAGTCAGGAGCGGCCAAAGCGGTCTCAGAGACCTACAGGTCACATTGCCCAGACCACCTAGCTGGTGCACAGGTGCAGTCATTACTAACAGTCACATTGCCCAGACCAAGCAACAAAAGATTCTGAGCGCTATGGGTTAATGTGTGTGTGATGTGTGCAAATGGCTGCCCTCTAGGAGGGGGTTGCCGCCCCCAAAAAGCAAAAGTTCACAAAGAAAAAAGAGATACCAGTAGGCGCCTCTTGCACACAGATATAAAATTTATTGAATAAACATATCATGCAAACACTATTTGCATTATTCTAATTAATATACACCGGATATACACAAGAAATAAATGTAATGAATATATGAGATATAATACAGATAAAAATGGAATCAAATCAAAATACAAATAATAAAAATAAAAATAAATATAGAGAAAAAAAATTAAATATAAATGCAAAAATAAACAATAAAAAAAGAAGACAAGAACAATACAACAATAAATATAAATATAAAAATGTTATTATTAAAAAGCATGTGCAATATTAGCAACTATTTAAAGTGCAGTATATAGTTACCAAGTCCTAGTTAATTAGTTTCTTTTCATATGCGCATATGAAGCCAGGAAATGATGTCCCAATTGGGGGTTGAGTTGGGGGTTGAGTTGCCAACACTTCGTGAAGATAAAGGAAAAGGCTGTAGAATGACCCAACAGGGTATTTGTAATCCACAAAAGTAATTTTCCAAAGGCTTTTAGATACCAGCGGGATAGGTGGTGTGATACTGTGGTCGACACTTATGTCGATGAAGTCGGCAGCTTGCGATCTCTGCAACAAAACTTAGTAGGGGAAAATGGACCACGCCAAATGCCCTGCGTACTGTGTTAGATGTGATCAGAGCGGCTGTGTCGGCCAGACAGCCAAACACAAGCCGCTGGACACTGACGCGGGCAGAGGCTGTTTAGAAATATCGGTCTCCTGCGTTCCACTAGAGACACGGGGCAGCTGTAAGTTGGCGAGAGTTCAAAATATGCTGCCGTCTTCCGCAAAAAAACGCTGCTGCGCCTGTAGGTAGTTGCCAGGGACCGAGGTGGGGTGGATGTAATAGGACTCAGTCATTGAGATTTACCTCCAGGTCCACTGGTTCAAATGGCGGCAGCGGGGCTCCTGTCCAAGACGCGTTTCGCCGCACTACGGCAGCTTTTTCAATTGGGGATAAGGAGTGCAGCTATGTGGGCTGGTTTTATACCTGGATGTTGTACACAGGTGTGTGTGGCCAGTTGTCTAGGCTACACAATTAGCAGCTTCATTTCAGTATTTCACTTTAAGACTCAGCTGCAGCAATCGTTACAGCTTCCCTATTTGGCTATTTTCTGCACAAATAGCGATATATTCTTTTAGCACATGCTTGCATATGTAATGTATATATAATTACAATAAAGAAAATAGAATCGACAAAAGAATATTAATAATGCAAAAAAATAAAAATAAAATAAAATAAAATAAAAACAAAAACAGAAACAATTATAATTATACACGTAAAAATTACATTTAGGGCAACAATATATAATATAGCAAATAAGATTGCTGATACACATAAGTCTATAATGTATACAGACATTTCAAGGGGCGCGAAGTGCGTTTCCCATTATATTTTGATGTGTCCATAAGATACACACCTCGCAGCTTTATTCATGTCCTGATTAAAGAAAAGCCACACTGACAGACTGTTAATGGGATCCTTAGTCATATAGGATGCACCTTTAATATAATATTAGATTGTCTTGTATCCGACTGTGTTCAAACCTATAAATAATTATTACTATAGGTAAGATGTATCTTAAACAAATTGATATGGCTAGAGATAGAGTAACAAAGACTTAAAGAGCGAGGCTAAACACCCCGCATAAATAATACACAGATAGTGCATAATAACATATAGATATCAAAGTTTTCCTTATTAAAATCGCGATATGTCGCTAAGATGTACGCGCAGCCTACAATGATATTTAGACACAGAGGCACAAAAAGAAATTACATTAAATCATACATAAACATTCAATGTGTCAAGATAAATGGTGTATGCACATATATCCGTTCTGGTATATGCGAAAGGGTACATATCAGCAAATATATATATATATATATATATCTCTCTATACGTGTGGGATACAATGTTTAATACTTGTGACAATGCATTAGGTAAATGTTGGAGCATATGCATCCCACATCTAGAACCAATGCACTATCCGAGATATTCGAATGCACCCGACATTGGGTTGGATCCCATAGCATAATGGAACAGTGCATGCCGGTGGGGTAGATTTTGGAGCACACACAAGAGCGAGACAGTGGAGAGAGTACGAAAATCATTCATTATTTCAATGGAACATTTTTAAGTTTGTTCTTTTTATATATTTGTGCACAAAAATAGGGAGTTGCTTCTTCTTTAGTACAGAGACCAATATAATAGTTATATGTGATTCTAAACGATTTTATACGTTTTTAATATGTATAAATAACAAATTTTTAGCGGTTTTTATCAATTTTTAGCGATTTGTGGGGGAAGGGATACAAAATTTCTTAGAAAGGGTTATTTCACAATTATGTATGGACTTCTCAAAATTTCTTTATTTGTTTTTTTGTTGTTTTTTATTTTTTGTTTTTACTTTTTATTATTTATTGATTTGTGAATTTTTAGAGATTTATCAGAGGGTTTATGATTAATTGTTTAGATGAATTCAAGATCTATAGTCTCATTCATACCGTGGGGTTTAAGAGTCTGTAACTTCAGGATCCATGCCGCCTCTTGTCGACATAGAGTCCTGAATCGGTCTCCTCCACGGCTGGTATGAGCTATATGTTCCAAACCTATCACTTTAAGACCCACAGGGTCCCCACCGTGATGTTCTGCAAAGTGGCGGGGTACACTGTGGTTCATGAGTTTCTTCACTATGTTCCTCCTATGTTCCAAGACTCTAGTCTTGAGGGGGCGAATAGTGCGTCCTACATAGTAGGTGTTACAAGGACATATTAATAAATAGATTACATAATTAGTTGTACAATTAATGAACGTCTCTATGTTATAGATCTTTCCATTATTTGAAGCTGTGATTTTTTGAGTTTTGTTCATTACGTGCTTGCAAGTCATACACTGGGCATGATTGCACCTGAAGAAACCTGTTATTTTTGGTCCTGCTATAGTGCTTTGTGTAGCCCCGGTCTTCTTCTCTATAGAGCCTTTAAAGAAACTTGGTGCTAAAATATTTTTTAAATTGCGTGCACGTTTAAATATGACAGTTGGTTCTTTTTCTAAAGTGGCACTCAATATCGGGTCAGTACTAAGTAATTTATAGTTTTTCTTTATTATGTTGGAAATTTTATTGGCGGCTACATTGTATTTTGAAATGAAACATAATCTGTTTTTACCTCCATCTTTAAATTTGTCCACCTTTTTAGCTCTACTATTGGGACCTTGTTTGTTGCTATTGGCAATGATCTCATTTCGATTTAAGGTTCCAGCGTACTCCAGAGCCTCAGTAAGAACAGGTTGGGGATATTCACGTTTTTTGAACTCCTCCAAGAGGCTGCTCATTTGTTCCACAAATTTAGTGTCCGAGGTACATTTTATTTTTATTTTTATTATTTGTATTTTGATTTGATTCCATTTTTATCTGTATTATATCTCATATATTCATTACATTTATTTCTTGTGTATATCCGGTGTATATTAATTAGAATAATGCAAATAGTGTTTGCATGATATGTTTATTCAATAAATTTTACATTGCCCGGACCACCTAGTAATGACTGCACCTGTGCACACGCTAACAGTCACATTACCAGATCCCCTAGCTGGTGCACAGGTGCAGTCATTACTAACAGTCACATTGCCCAGACCACCTAGCTGGTGCACAGGTGCAGTCATTACTAACAGTCACATTGCCCAGACCACCTAGTGATGACTGCACCTGTGCACATGCTAACAGTCACATTACCAGATCCCCTAGCTGGTGCACAGGTGCAGTCATTACTACCAGTCACATTCCCCAGAGCACCTAGCTGGTGCACAGGTGCAGTCATTACTAACAGTCACATTGCCCAGACCACCTAGCTGGTGCACAGGTGCAGTCATTACTAACAGTCACATTGCCCAGACCACCTAGTGATGACTGCACCTGTGCACATGCTAACAGTCACATTACCAGATCCCCTAGCTGGTGCACAGGTGCAGTCATTACTACCAGTCACATTCCCCAGAGCACCTAGCTGGTGCACAGGTGCAGTCATTACTAACAGCCACATTCCAGACCACCTAGCTGGTGCACAGGTGCAGTCATTACTGTCACATTACCAGAGCACCTAGCTGGTGCACAGGTGCAGTCATTACTGTCACATTACCAGAGCACCTAGCTGGTGCACAGGTGCAGTCATTACTAACAGTCACATTAACCAGAGCACCTAGCTGGTGCACAGGTGCAGTCATTACTAACAGCCACATTACCAGATCCCCTAGCTGGTGCACAGGTGCAGTCATTACTACCAGTCACATTCCCCAGAGCACCTAGCTGGTGCACAGGTGCAGTCATTACTAACAGCCACATTACCAGAGCACCTAGCTGGTGCACAGGTGCAGTCATTACTGTCACATTACCAGAGCACCTAGCTGGTGCACAGGTGCAGTCATTACTGTCACATTACCAGAGCACCTAGCTGGTGCACAGGTGCAGTCATTACTGTCACATTAACCAGAGCACCTAGCTGGTGCACAGGTGCAGTCATTACTAACAGTCACATTAACCAGAGCACATAGCTGGTGCACAGGTGCAGTCATTACTAACAGCCAAATTACCAGACCACTTAGCTGGTGCACAGGTGCAGTCATTACTAACAGTCACATTGCCCAGACCACCTAGTAATGACTGCACCTGTGCACACGCTAACAGTCACATTACCAGATCCCCTAGCTGGTTCACAGGTGCAGTCATTACTACCAGTCACATTCCCCAGAGCACCTAGCTGGTGCACAGGTGCAGTCATTACTGTCACATTACCAGAGCACCTAGCTGGTGCACAGGTGCAGTCATTACTGTCACATTACCAGAGCACCTAGCTGGTGCACAGGTGCAGTCATTACTAACAGTCACATTAACCAGAGCACTTAGCTGGTGCACAAGTGCAGTCATTACTAACAGCCACATTACCAGACCACCTAGCTGGTGCACAGGTGCAGTCATTACTAACAGCCACATTACCAGACCACCTAGCTGGTGCACAGGTGCAGTCATTACTGTCACATTACCAGAGCACCTAGCTGGTGCACAGGTGCAGTCATTACTACCAGTCACATTACCAGAGCGCCTAGCTGGTGCACAGGTGCAGTCATTACTACCAGTCACATTACCAGAGCACCTAGCTGGTGAACAGGTGCAGTCATTACTACCAGTCACATTACCAGACCACCTAGCTGGCGCACAGATGCAGTCATTACGGTCACATTTCCCAGATTACCTAGCTGGTGCACAGGTGCAGTCATTACTGTCACATTACCATACCAACTAGCTGGTGCACAGGTGTATTAATTACTAACAGTCACATTACCAGACCACCTAGCTGGTGCACAGGTGCAGTCATTACTAACAGTCACATTACCAGACCACCTAGCTGGTGCACAGGTGTATTCATTACTAACAGTCACATTACCAGACCACCTAGCTGGCGCACAGATGCAGTCATTACGGTCACATTTCCCAGATCACCTAGCTGGTGCACAGGTGTAGTCATTACCGTCACATTACCAGACCAATTAGGTGGTGCACAGGTGCAGTCATTACCAACAGTCACATGACCAGACCACCTAGCTGGCGCACAGGCGCAGTCATTACTAACAGTCACATTACCAGATCACCTAGCTGGTGCACAGGTGCAGTCATTACTAACAGTCACATTACCAGACCACCTAGCTGAGGCACAGGTGCAGTCATTACTAACAGTCACATTACCAGACCAACTAGCTGGTGCACACGCGCAGTCACTACTGTCACATTTCCCAGATTACCTAGCTGGTGCACAGGTGTAGTCATTACTATCACATTACCAGACCACCTAGCTGGGGCACAGGAATAGTCATTACTAGCTGTCACTTTCCCAGACCCCCTAGCTAGTGCACAGGTGCAGTCATTACCAACAGTCACATTACCAGACAACCTAGCTGGTGCACAGGTGCAGTCATTACTATTAGCCACATTACAAGACCTCCTAGCTGGGGCACAGGAGTAGTCATTACTAGCTGTCACATTCCCAGACCCCCTAGCTGGGGCACAGGAGTAGTCATTACTAGCTGTCACATTCCCAGACCCCCTAGCTGGGGCACAGGAGTAGTCATTACTAGCTGTCACATTCCCAGACCCCCTAGCTGGAGCACAGTAATAGTCATTACTAACTGTCATATTACCAGACCAACTAGCTGGTGCACAGGTGCAGTCATTACTGTCACATTTCCCAGATTACCTAGCCGGTGCACAGGTGCAGTCATTACTGTCACATTTCCCATATTACCTAGCTGGTGCACAGGTGTAGTCATTACCGTCACATGGCGTACGCCTGCATACACCGGGGACAGTGGTAAATGCTAAAGTTTCCAAACGAGTCATACACAATACAGCACACGTCTAACCTGAGTTATTAATACATATGTCACATTTACCATGGAAAAGGCAATTCGTACCAGACACAAATACAAAAGCACTGATGTAATAGGCATCATTAAGGGGGAGATTCTGTTTGGTTTGCAAAAGCAAACTCCTTTAATGGACAAAACCATGCTGCACTGCAGTTGGGGCAGATGTAACATGTGCAGAGAGTTATATTTGGGTGGGTCATGTTGTTTCTGTGCAGGATAAATACTGGCTGCTTTATTCTTACACTGCAGTACACAGTAGATATCAATTTGAACACACCCACCCAATTCGAACTCTCTCTGCACCTGTTACATCAGCCCCACCTGCAGCACAGCATGGTTTTGTCCATTAGAGAGAGATTTTGCTTTTTTGCAAACCAACCCGATCTATCCCCTGGTTACTTCCCACATGTAACAGGACCATGCTGAGGTGTATATATAGATATACAGCCAGACAGACGCCTGCAGGTGAGAGACGAGCACCCTGCTCTCACAGAGACAGACTGGTAGATACAATAACTGATGACCATTCACAGTCTGAGGTTGGACCCCAGGTGCGGCATTACCTGCAGCATCACTAGTTACATTGTCCGACCATAGTGGCCATGGAAATGACCATATACTGTACATGTGGGAATTAGATCCGAACATACATCTCTACTGTATAAATGTGACACAAGTCTCATCCATATGGTGCATTGTTATCACAGCGCACATTAAAAGTGACACTGTTACCTACCACAGCGCACATTACCCAGTGACACTGTTACCTATCACAGCGCACATTACCCAGTGACACTGTTACCTATCACAGCGCACATTACCCAGTGACACGGTTACCTATCACAGCGCACATTATTACCCAGTGACACGGTTACCTACCACAGCGCACATTACCCAGTGGCACTGTTACCTACCACAGCGCACATTACCCAGTGGCACTGTTACCTACCACAGCGCACATTATTACCCAGTGACACTGTTACCTACCACAGCGCACATTATTACCCAGTGACACTGTTACCTACCACAGCGCACATTATTACCCAGTGACACTGTTACTTATCACAGCCAACATTATTACCCAGTGACACAGTTACCTATCACAGCGCACATTACCCAGTGACACTGTTACATATCACAGCCAACATTATTACCCAGTGACACAGTTACCTATCACAGCGCACATTACCCAGTGACACTGTTACATATCACAGCCAACATTATTACCCAGTGACAAAGTTACCTATCACAGCGCACATTACCCAGTGACACTGTTACATACCACAGCCAACATTATTACCCAGTGACACGGTTACCTATCACAGCGCACATTACCCAGTGACACTGTTACCTATCACAGCGCACATTACCAGTGACACTGTTACCTACCACAGCGCACATTACCAGTGACACTGTTACCTACCACAGCGCACATTACCCAGTGACACTGTTACCTATCACAGCGCACATTACCCAGTGACACTGTTACCTATCACAGCCAACATTATTACCCAGTGACACCGTTACCTATCATAGCGCACATTACCCAGTGACACTGTTACCTATCACAGCACACATTACCCAGTGACACTGTTACCTACCACAGCGCACATTACCCAGTGACACTGTTACCTACCACAGCGCACATTACCCAGTGACACTGTTACCTACCACAGCCAACATTATTACCCAGTGACACCGTTACCTATCATAGCGCACATTACCCAGTGACACTGTTACCTATCACAGCACACATTACCCAGTGACACTGTTACCTACCACAGCGCACATTACCCAGTGACACTGTTACCTATCACAGCGCACATTACCCAGTGACACTGTTACTTATCACAGCGCACATTACCCAGTGACACTGTTACTTATCACAGCGCACATTACCCAGTGACACTGTTACTTATCACAGCGCACATTACCCAGTGACACTGTTACCTACCACAGCGCACATTACCCAGTGACACTGTTACCTACCACAGCGCACATTACCCAGTGACACTGTAACCTATCACAGCCAACATTATTACCCAGTGACACTGTTACCTACCACAGCACACATTACCCAGTGACACTGTTACCTACCACAGCACACATTACCCAGTAACACTGTTACCTATCACAGCGCACATTACCCAGTGACACTGCTAGACGAAGCCTCATAGGCGAAACACGTGTCCACAGCTAGTTCCCGTCCAGCCTACCTCTCCAGCAACTACCGGACATCACCGATAATCAACGCGATACAGCCGTGACCCCACCAGCCGTCAATCTCCGCGACGGAGTATCCGCAACAAGCAGGTCCGGCTTCTTGCGCCCTGGATCTCCCTGTACCCCATCAGTCAGCGGCAGACCACATCTCCTGGTCTGGTCCAACACCGCGACGCTCACTACAGCAAGCCGCAGACACGCCAAATCCCATCATCAGCCGCTAACACAGGCAGCGGCAGCAGGTACACGAGCACACTCCCCTGTGCCTTTGCATTTGGGAAGTGCTCGCTCTAACATTATCCCCCACTTGGCGTCATCTCTGTACTGCATACCACAGGCAACATTGTGTCGACACATTGTGTGTCAACCACCAAAACACAGCGTCAGCCCTATTTATTTCTTTATAAATTTTTCAGCAAGCCGGCTACTAGACTCTGGCTACAGTATCTTCCCCTTTCCTTTGATCAACCAGGAGCATTTCATCAACATTGTGTCTATTTGTAGAAAACCATTACAATGTGTCAATGTATCCTGCGCAGATTGCTCTAAATCAGTGCCTTATACTTGTCAAAAATTAACTCTATCTACAGACAGCAAGTTTCTCAAAGCACGATTTTTTGCAACAATTTGTTCTACTTACTAACATATTTTTTCTCCAAAATAATTTACCTTTCATAACGTTACTTTCTACCAATGTATAATAATTATATCTTTTTCTCCTTCTAACTAAAATTGTGTCGACACAATTTGTGTCAACCACCCTATCATATTTAATATAATTTTGTTCCACAGTACCAGGGTGCTCTACCTGCCAATATAACTGCATTCCCAACAAGTTATATATCATTAACCCTTTGTGAAATTAATAGGCCATTAAAAAGGCCCAGTGTGATGCGCCACCGCTATCTGCAGCCCAACAGTAATAATTGATTGAAGCACCTTGCATTAATTTTTGACGTATTGCCACCATACCCCGCTGGTTTGCCCAACCCCTCTCCAAACTTGGAAGCCAAGCAGTGGAGGGCCAGGACAGTACCCAGGTGGGAGACCCCTGGGGAAGACCAGGTGTGGCAATACAAATATAAGGGAAGCAAGTTGCTGCTTCAATTTAACCACTGTACCCATGACTGCTAGAGAGAATTGTTGTTATTAGAAATTATTTATTACATAAGGCTGTGACTTATCTGTATATACCATTATATATACCCATTGTGCAATATTAGCACACTATATTGATCCATTAAGGGGACTAAATCATTTCTCTGCCCATGTTCACTGGTAATCGTACCTTTGAAAAACTCAGTGCATAAATGACAAAGTAAAGTGTGACATACTAATTACTATTCCTTAAACAATAATAGTCTGAGGACCACACCACATTTTTAACCCATTCAACTATTTGAATTCAGAGTGCCACTTATTTTAACAAAGTCTATAATAAAAGTTATATCTTAAAATAATCATCTAATACTTGTAAATTTACAAAAAAGGAGTGCGCCCAAAAAGCGTTTTTCTCTCTCTGTCAGGTCTTCCTGACAAAACCCCAGTGTACAACCAGTGACACTGTTACCTACCACAGCGCACATTACCCAGTGACACTGTTACCTACCACAGCGCACATTACCCAGTGACACTGTTACCTACCACAGCGCACATTACCCAGTGACACTGTTACTTATCATAGCGCACATTACCCAGTGACACTGTTACCTATCACAGCGCACATTACCCAGTGACACTGTTACCTACCACAGCGCACATTACCCAGTGACACTGTTACTTATCACAGCGCACATTACCCAGTGACACTGTTACCTATCACAGCGCACATTACCCAGTGACACTGTTACTTATCACAGCGCACATTACCCAGTGACACTGTTACCTATCACAGCCAACATTATTACCCAGTGACACTGTTACCTATCACAGCGCACATTACCCAGTGACACTGTTACCTATCATAGCGCACATTACTCAGTGACACTGGCGCAGATGTATTAAGCCTTAACAAGAGATAAATGCAAGGGTGATAAGGAGAGATAAATGTCCAGCCAATCAGCTCCTTACTGACTTTTTTCAAACACAGGCTGTAACATGGCAGTTAGCGGGTGATTGGCTGGACGTTTATCTCTTCTTATAACTTCTGGATTTATCTCTTGTTAAAGCTTAATACATCTGCCCCTATGTTACTTATCACAGCGCACATTACCCAGTGACACTGTTACCTATCACAGCCAACATTATTACCCAGTGACACTGTTACCTATCATAGCGCACATTACCCAGTGACACTGTTACTTATCACAGCGCACATTACTCAGTGGCATTGTTACTTATCACAGCACACATTACCCAGTGACACTGTTACCTATCACAGCGCACATTACCCAGTGACACTGTTACCTATCACAGCGCACATTATTACCCAGTAACATTGTTACTTATCACAGCGCACATTACCCAGTGACACTGTTACTTATCACAGCGCACATTACTCGGTGGCATTGTTACCTATCATAGCGCACATTACCCAGTGACATTGTTACCTATCATAGCGCACATTACCCAGTGACATTGTTACTTATCATAGCGCACATTACCCAGTGACATTGTTACTTATCACAGCGCACATTACACAGTGACACTGTTACTTATCACAGCGCACATTACCCAGTGACACTGTTACCTATCACAGCGCACATTACCCGGTGACACTGTTACTTATCACAGCGCACATTACTTAGTGACACTGTTACTTATCACAGCGCACATTACCCAGTGACACTGTTACTTATCACAGCGCACATTACCCAGTGACACTGTTACCTATCACAGCGCACATTACCCAGTGACACTGTTACCTATCATAGCGCACATTACCCAGTGACACTGTTACTTATCACAGCGCACATTACTCGGTGGCATTGTTACTTATCACAGCGCACATTGCCCAGTGACACTGTTACCTATCATAGCGCACATTACCCAGTGACATTGTTACTTATCACAGCGCACATTACACAGTGACATTGTTACTTATCACAGCGCACATTACCCAGTGACACTGGCCCTTATTCTGGTTGGTGCGGATATTCCCGCATTCTTACGGAGCGGTCCGCACGCCACGGTGTTTTGCCGCATGCGGCCATCGTCCGTAGAAACGCCCACGTGTCCTCCGCATTCGGACGGACTCACTCTTTAAGAACAGGGCGTGTTTACGGACGACATACAAACCATGCGTGTGCGGGAGAAACACTCCGATTCTGCACGGTATTACAGAGTATTACAGAGAGTATGCTCGGAAATACCGCATCCGAACGGGAGCCAAGCGGTGCTACCGCCCGTAAGCGGAGTATTTACGCCAAACAACCCACTATGAAGTATCTTCTGCAATACATCACATGACCCACTTATTCAATTACCTATCCTCATAAAAAACAGCTTATTTGGAATTGGAATCAATTAGATGCCAATATATCCTTACAAGCATGCCTAACACATGCATTGCACACATTAACCCTTACAGCAATTGAAGCAGCAATGGTTTCAATTAAAGCACTGACAAGCGGCCTATTAGTGAGTAATGAGTAAAGGAGTAGATTCTATTGGGTTCAGGTGTTAAAGCTTGTAGTCATTAGGCGTACGTTCGCCTACCGCATGAACGAGTGGTGTCCGCAAAGCAATAGTACACTTGTGGACACCGCACATTTCTGCCCTTTTTCATCGCGTGCATTCGGAGTGGTATCCGAATGTACGCCCCCCAACATAAGTGTACTCCCCCGTGTCCGCCCATGTTTCCGCCCCGTTTTGCCCACTTTGAAACTACGCCCATGTGCCATTCCGCATGACGCCCATAATACGCCCAGATTTCCCGACTGATTGCGGGGAACAGTTTTGGACGGGATTTGGCCGAACTGGTACGGAGTCTAGGCGTGGCACATGCGCGTTGCGTTCTCCACGCATGCGCAGACGCCGAAAAGACGCGATCCGTAAGAATGCGGTAAAGTCCGCGTCAATCAGAATAAGGGCCACTGTTACCTATCACAGCGCACATTACCCAGTGACACTGTTACTTATCACAGCGCACATTACCCAGTGACACTGTTACCTATCATAGCGCACATTACCCGGTGACACTGTTACTTATCACAGCGCACATTACCCAGTGACACTGTTACCTATCACAGCGCACATTACCCAGTGACACTGTTACTTATCACAGCGCACATTACCCAGTGACACTGTTACCTATCATAGCGCACATTACCCGGTGACACTGTTACTTATCACAGCGCACATTACCCAGTGACACTGTTACCTATCACAGCGCACATTACCCAGTGACACTGTTACTTATCACAGCGCACATTACCCAGTGACACTGTTACCTATCATAGCGCACATTACCCAGTGACATTGTTACTTATCACAGCGCACATTACTCAGTGGCATTAGGGCAGATGTATTAAGCTTTAACAAGAGATAAATGCAATTGTGATAAGGAGAGATAAACGTCCATCCAATCACCTGCCAACTGCCATGTTATAGGCTGTGTTTGAAAAAAGTCAGTAAGGAGCTGATTGGCTGGATGTTTATCTCTCCTTATCACACTTGAATTTATCTCTTGTTAAGGCTTAATACATCTGCCCCAAATGTTACTTATCACAGCGCACATTACTCAGTGGCATTGTTACTTATCACAGCGTAGATTACCCAGTGACATTGGGGCAGATGTATTAAGCCTGGTGAAGAGATAAACTGGAGATAAATTGGAAGGAGATAACGCACCAGCCAATCAGATCCCAACTGTCATATTTCAAACACAGCTGATTGGCTGGTGCGTTAACTCTTCAAAGGTATCTCCACTTTATCTCCAGTTTATCTCTTCTCCAGGCTTAATACATCTGCCCCAATGTTACTTATTACACACAATAATCACGTGGCACATTACCCAGTGACACTGGGGCAGATGTATTAAGCCTGGAGAAGAGATAAACTGGAGATAAAGTGGAGATAACTTGGAAGAGTTAACGCACCAGCCAATCAGCTGTGTTTGAAATATGACAGTTGGGATCTGATTGGCTGGTGCGTTATCTCCTTCCAATTTATCTCCAGTTTATCTCTTCACCAGGCTTAATACATCTGCCCCATTGTTACCAATCACAGCACACATTACTTAGTGACATTGGGTCAGATGTATTAAGCCTGGCAAAGAGATAAACTGGAGTTAATGTGGAAGGAGATAACGCATCAGCCAATCGGCTGCGTTTGAAATATGGCAGTTGGGAGTTGATTGGCTGGTGCGTTATCTCCTTGCAATTTAACTCCAGTTTATCTCTTTGCCAGGCTTAATACATCTGCCCCATTGTTACTTATTACACATAATAATCACAGCGCACATTATTACCCAGTGACACTGTTACTTATTACACACAGTATCACATCACATACTTTTTACACCACACAGTGAGTGTGTGAATTATACGCTGTGTGACTACAACAACGACTGTACAATAAAGCTCCATTCCAGCAACCCCCTCCCAATGATAACAGCAGACCACTAACCTGAATCCTTCACCTCAGTCCACTCACTGATAATGATGCTCCGCCCCCTGTGATGTCACAGATTCACCTGTCCTCTAATCAGTGTATGTAGAAGGTGAAGTGTGGGCTAGTACAGATGGAGTGCAGTGTGGTGCAGCAAGCTGTCTGCGTTGTGATGTTATTTAGTCCATGGTTGAGCACAGGTTGGTTAAATCAAATTGGTTTACAGTAGGTACTGATTAACTCACCTGTGCTCAAGAAGAAATAGCCTTAAAACCTGGACTGTTAAAGTGCCTTGAAGACTGAGTTTGAAAACCTGATTTTGATGGTTTGTGCTATGTTGTGATCAGCTGAAGTGTATTGCGGAGGTTCCCTAACGTCATGCGGGAGGAAATGCTCTGTTCCTGGACTTCCCTGGTAATGTATGATTGCGATCACCTGTGGTGACAGCTTTCTTATCAGTTACCTAGCTCCCCACAGGTGCTGGTAATCCTACATTATCCATACCTCCCAGCATGCCCCTCTCCAGGAGGACACAATGCTCTGTTCCTGGGCTTCCCTGGTAATGTATGATTGCCATCACCTGTGGTGACAGCTTTCTTATCAGTTACCTAGCTCCCCACAGGTGCTGGTAATCCTACATTATCCATACCTCCCAGCATGCCCCTCTCCAGGAGGACACAATGCTCTGTTCCTGGGCTTCCCTGGTAATGTATGATTGCCATCACCTGTGGTGACAGCTTTCTTATCAGTTACCTAGCTCCCCACAGGTGCTGGTAATCCTACATTATCCATACCTCCCAGCATGCCCCTCTCCAGGAGGACACAATGCTCTGTTCCTGGGCTTCCCTGGTAATGTATGATTGCCATCACCTGTGGTGACAGCTTTCTTATCAGTTACCTAGCTCCCCACAGGTGCTGGTAATCCTACATTATCCATACCTCCCAGCATGCCCCTCTCCAGGAGGACACAATGCTCTGTTCCTGGGCTTCCCTGGTAATGTATGATTGCCATCACCTGTGGTGACACCTTTCTTATCAGTTACCCAGCTCCCCACAGGTGCTGGCAATCATACATTAGCCATACCTCCCAGCATGCCCCTCTCCAGGAGGACACAATGCTCTGTTCCTGGGCTTCCCTGTTAATGTAGGATTGCCAGCACCTGTGGTGACACCTTTCTTATCAGTTACCCAGCTCCCCACAGGTGCTGGCAATCATACATTATCCATACCTCCCAGAATGCCGCTCTCCAGGAGGACACAATGCTCTGTTCCTGGGATTCTCTGGTAATGTATGATTGCCAGCACCTGTGGTGACACCTTTCTTATCACTTACCTAGCTCCCCACAGGTGCTGGTAATCATACATTATCCATACCTCCCAGCATGCCCCTCTCCAGGAGGACACAATGCTCTGTTCCTGGGCTTCCCTGGTAATGTATGATTGCCAGCACCTGTGGTGACACCTTTCTTATCATTTACCTAGCTCCCCACAGGTGCTGGCAATCATACCTTATCCATACCTCCCAGCATGCCCCTCTCCAGGAGGACACAATGCTCTGTTCCTGGGCTTCCCTGGTAATGTATGATTGCCAGCACCTGTGGTGACACCTTTCTTATCAGTTACCTAGCTCCCCACAGGTGCTGGCAATCATACATTATCCATACCTCCCAGCATGCCGCTCTCCAGGAGGACACAATGCTCTGTTCCTGGGCTTCTCTGGTAATGTATGATTGCCAGCACCTGTGATGACACCTTTCTTATCACTTACCTAGCTCCCCACAGATGCTGGTAATCTTACATTATCCATACCTCCCAGCATGCCCCTCTCCAGGAGGACACAATGCTCTGTTCCTGGGCTTCCCTGGTAATGTATGATTGCCAGCACCTGTGGTGACACCTTTCTTATCATTTACCTAGCTCCCCACAGGTGCTGGCAATCATACCTTATCCATACCTCCCAGCATGCCCCTCTCCAGGAGGACACAATGCTCTGTTCCTGGGCTTCCCTGGTAATGTATGATTGCCAGCACCTGTGGTGACACCTTTCTTATCAGTTACCTAGCTCCCCACAGGTGCTGGCAATCATACATTATCCATACCTCCCAGCATGCCCCTCTCCAGGAGGACACAATGCTCTGTTCCTGGGCTTCCCTGGTAATGTATGACTGCCAGCACCTGTGGTGACACCTTTCTTATCAGTTACCTAGCTCCCCAGAGGTGCTGGCAATCCTACATTATCCATACCTCCCAGCATGCCCCTCTCCAGGAGGGACACAATGCTCTGTTGCTGGGCTTCCCTGGTAATGTATGATTGCCAGCACCTGTGGTGACACCTTTCTTATCAGTTACCTAGCTCCCCACAGGTGCTGGCAATCATACATTAGCCATACCTCCCAGCATGCCCCTCTCCAGGAGGACACAATGCTCTGTTCCTGGACTTCCCTGGTAATGTATGATTGCCAGCACCTGTGGTGACACCTTTCTTATCAGTTACCTAGCTCCCCACAGGTGCTGGTAATCCTACATTATCCATACCTCCCAGCATGCCCCTCTCCAGGAGGACGCAATGCTCTGTTCCTGGGCTTCCCTGGTAATGTATGATTGCCATCACCTGTGGTGACACCTTTCTTATCAGTTACCCAGCTCCCCACAGGTGCTGGCAATCATACATTAGCCATACCTCCCAGCATGCCCCTCTCCAGGAGGACACAATGCTCTGTTCCTGGACTTCCCTGGTAAAGTAGGATTGCCAGCACCTGTGGTGACACCTTATCAGTTACCTAGCTCCCCACAGGTGCTGGCAATCATACATTATCCATACCTTTCCAGCATGCCCCTCTCCAGGAGGACACAATGCTCTGTTCCTGGGCTTCCCTGGTAATGTATGATTGCCAACACCTGTGGTGACACCTTTTTTATCAGTTACCTAGCTCCCCACAGGTGCTGGCAATCATACATTATCCATACCTCCCAGCATGCCGCTCTCCAGGAGGACACAATGCTCTGTTCCTGGGCTTCTCTGGTAATGTATGATTGCCAGCACCTGTGGTGACACCTTTCTTATCATTTACCTAGCTCCCCACAGGTGCTGGCAATCATACCTTATCCATACCTCCCAGCATGCCCCTCTCCAGGAGGACACAATGCTCTGTTCCTGGGCTTCCCTGGTAATGTATGATTGCCAGCACCTGTGGTGACACCTTTCTTATCAGTTACCTAGCTCCCCACAGGTGCTGGCAATCATACATTATCCATACCTCCCAGCATGCCCCTCTCCAGGAGGACACAATGCTCTGTTCCTGGGCTTCCCTGGTAATGTATGACTGCCAGCACCTGTGGTGACACCTTTCTTATCAGTTACCTAGCTCCCCACAGGTGCTGGCAATCCTACATTATCCATACCTCCCAGCATGCCCCTCTCCAGGAGGGACACAATGCTCTGTTGCTGGGCTTCCCTGGTAATGTATGATTGCCAGCACCTGTGGTGACACCTTTCTTATCAGTTACCTAGCTCCCCACAGGTGCTGGCAATCCTACATTATCCATACCTCCCAGCATGCCCCTCTCCAGGAGGACACAATGCTCTGTTCCTGGACTTCCCTGGTAATGTAGGATTGCCAGCACCTGTGGTGACACCTTTCTTGTCAGTTACCTAGCTCCCCACAGGTGCTGGCAATCCTACATTATCCATACCTCCCAGCATGCCCCTCTCCAGGAGGACACAATGCTCTGTTCCTGGGCTTCCCTGGTAATGTATGATTGCCAGCACCTGTGGTGACACCTTTCTGATCAGTTACCTAGCTCCCCACAGGTGCTGGCAATCATACATTATCCATACCTCCCAGCATGCCCCTCTCCAGGAGGACACAATGCTCTGTTCCTGGGCTTCCCTGGTAATGTAGGATTGCCAGCACCTGTGGTGACACCTTTCTTATCACTTACCTAGCTCCCCACAGGTGCTGGCAATCATACATTATCCATACCTCCCAGCATGCCCCTCTCCAGGAGGACACAATGCTCTGTTCCTGGGCTTCCCTGGTAATGTATGATTGCCAGCACCTGTGGTGACACCTTTCTTATCAGTTACCTAGCTCCCCACAGGTGCTGGCAATCCTACATTACCAGGGAAGCCCAGGGACAGAGCATTGTGTCCTCCTGGAGAGGGGCATGCTGGGAGGTATGGATAATGTAGGGTTGCCAGCACCTGTGGGGAGCTAGGTAACTGATAAGAAAGGTGTCACCACAGGTGCTGGCAATCATACATTACCAGGGAAGCCCAGGAACAGAGCATTGTGTCCTCCTGGAGAGGGGCATGCTGGGACGTATGGATAATGTATGATTGCCAGCACCTGTGGGGAGCTAGGTAACTGATAAGAAAGGTGTCACCACAGGTGCTGGCAATCCTACATCACCAGGGAAGCCCAGGAACAGAGCATTGTGTCCTCCTGGAGAGGGGCATGCTGGGAGGTATGGATAATGTATGATTGCCAGCACCTGTGGGGAGCTAGGTAACTGATAAGAAAGGTGTCACCACAGGTGCTGGTAATCATACATCACCAGGGAAGCCCAGGAACAGAGCATTGTGTCCTCCTGGAGAGGGGCATGCTGGGAGGTATGGATAATGTATGATTGCCAGCACCTGTGGGGAGCTAGATAACTGATAAGAAAGGTGTCACCACAGGTGCTGGTAATCATACATCACCAGGGAAGCCCAGGAACAGAGCATTGTGTCCTCCTGGAGAGGGGCATGCTGGGAGGTATGGATAATGTATGATTGCCAGCACCTGTGGAGAGCTAGGTAACTGATAAGAAAGGTGTCACCACAGGTGCTGGCAATCATACATTACCAGGGAAGCCCAGGAACAGAGCACTGTGTCCTCCTGGAGAGGGGCATGCTGGGAGGTATGGATAATGTATGATTGCCAGCACCTGTGGGGAGCTAGGTAACTGATAAGAAAGGTGTCACCACAGGTGCTGGCCATCATACATTACCAGGGAAGCCCAGGAGCAGAGCATTGTGTCCTCCTGGAGAGGGGCATGCTGGGAGGTATGGATACTGTATGATTGCCAGCACCTGTGGGGAGCTGGGTAACTGATAAGAAAGGTGTCACCACAGGTGCTGGCAATCATACATTACCAGGGAAGTCCAGGAACAGAGCATTGTGTCCTCCTGGAGAGGGGCATGCTGGGAGCTATGGGTAATGTAGGATTGCCAGCACCTGTGGGGAGCTAGGTAACTGATAAGAAAGGTTTCACTACAGGTGCTGGCAATCATACATTACCAGGGAAGCCCAGCAACAGAGCATTGTGTCCTCATGGAGAGGGGCATGCTGGGAGGTATGGATAATGTATGATTGCCAGCACCTGTGGGGAGCTAGGTAACTGATAAGAAAGGTGTCACCACAGGTGATGGCAATCATACATTACCAGGGAAGCCCAGGAACAGAGCATTGTGTCCTCCTGGAGAGGGGCATGCTGGGAGGTATGGATGATGTATGATTGCCAGCACCTGTGGGGAGCTGGGTAACTGATAAGAAAGATGTCACCACAGGTGCTGACAATCATACATTACCAGGGAAGCCCAGGAACAGAGCATTGTGTCCTCCTGGAGAGGGGCATGCTGGGAGGTATGGATAATGTATGATTCCCAGCACCTGTGGGGAGCTAGGTAACTGATAAGAAAGGTGTCACCACAGGTGCTGGCAATCCTACATTACCAGGGAAGCCCAGGAACAGAGCATTGTGTCCTCCTGGAGAGGGGCATGCTGGGAGGTATGGATAATGTATGATTGCCAGCACCTGTGGGGAGCTAGGTAACTGATAAGAACGGCGTCACCACAGGTGCTGGCAATCATACATTACCAGGGAAGCCCAGCAACAGAGCATTGTGTCCTCATGGAGAGGGGCATGCTGGGAGGTATGGATAATGTATGATTGCCAGCACCTGTGGGGAGCTAGGTAACTGATAAGAAAGGTTTCACCACAGGTGCTGGCAATCATACATTACCAGGGATGCCCAGGAGCAGAGCATTGTGTCCTCCTGGAGAGGGGCATGCTGGGAGGTAATAATGATGTATTGTCAGTTACCTCATGAATACAGTGTCTATGCCACAGGTGATGGGTTTGAATCCCAAATATATCAACAGCTTGAAATGTGATTCAGGACAGTGTAACTAATGCCCCTTTCCCACTGCAGGTCTAAAACGGTAAATTGCCGATTTTTCAGCGCAATTTACCGTTTAAGGCTGCAGTGGGAAAGCGCCTGAGTTGAAATACCGGTTAAAGTTAACCGGTAACAACCCGTTTCAAAAGCAGAGTCCTACACGGTAAAATACAGTTTTTGAGGCAGTGGGAATGACTCTTAAACGGTATTTAACATCCCACACTACTTCTCCCTCCCCTGGTACCTGTCCTGGAGGATGGGGGAAGTAGTGTGGGAGGAGGAAGGTCCATAAATATGCGCATATCTAATGAGCCGCTAATTAAATATACGCGTATTAAATGAGTGGCTCCGCTATTTCCCATTCAAGGCAGGGACCTTCCTTCTCCTGAGCATGGACCTGCCTGGATCCCCAGTGCCCCTGCTGTCTGCATCAGTGGGGGACCTGCCGACTCGCTGCCTACTGCACTGCCCCGGAGCAAGGTACCAGGGAGGGGGGGAGCGAGGGTACCAGTTGGCAGGTAAGGGGGGAGGGGGGGGCAGGACAGGTACAAGAGGACACAAGGGGATTAAAAACTTTTACCTGCAATGGGAATGGTACTTAAACGGTAATCTGCTGCAGTGGGAATGCTAAATACCGTTTTAAATACCGTTTAAAAATACCAGTACTTAAAACGGGTCTGCAGAGGGAAAGCAGCATTAATAACAAAGAGCTTTCAATTTAGTTTATGGCTGCCCGTGTTGTACTATATCACCATATACTGCACTGCTTGGTAATGTATTGCTGCACACCATGGCTGCCTGTGTTGCACTATATCACCATAAACTGCACTGCTGGGTAATGTATTGCTGCACACCATGGCTGCCTGTGTTGTACTGTATCACCATATACTGCACTGCTGGGTAATGTATTGCTGCACACCATGGCTGTCTGTGTTGTACTGTATCACCATATACTGCACTGCTGGGTAATGTATTGCTGCACACCATAGCTGCCCGTATTGTACTATATCACCATATACTGCACTGCTGGGTAATGTATTGCTGCACACCATGGCTCCCCGGGTTGTACTATATCACCATATACTGCACTGTTGGGTAATGTATTGCTGCACACCATGGCTGCCCGTGTTGTACTAAATCACCATATACTGCACTGCTGGGTTATGTATTGCTGCACACCATGGCGGCCTGTGTTGTACTATATCACCATATACTGCACTGCTGGGTAATTTATTGCTGCACACCATGGCTGCCCGTGTTGTACTATATCACCATATACTGCACTGCTGGGTAATGTATTGCTGCACACCATGGCTGCCCGTGTTGTACTAAATCACCATATACTGCACTGCTGGGTTATGTATTGCTGCACACCATGGCTGCCTGTGTTGTACTATATCACTATATACTGCACTGCTGGGTTATGTATTGCTGCACACCATGGCGGCCTGTGTTGTACTGTATCACCATATACTGCACTGCTGGGTTATGTATTGCTGCACACCATGGCTGTCTGTGTTGTACTGTATCACCATATACTGCACTGCTGCACACCATGGCGGCCTGTGTTGTACTATATCACTATATACTGCACTGCTGGGTTATGTATTGCTGCACACCATGGCTGCCTGTGTTGTACTAAATCACCATATACTGCACTGCTGCACACCATGGCGGCCTGTGTTGTACTATATTACTATATACTGCACTGCTGGGTAATGTATTGCTGCACACCATGGCTGCCTGTGTTGTACTATATCACCATACACTGCACTGCTGGGTTTTGTATTGCTGCACACCATGGCTTCCTGTGTTGTACTATATCAACATATACTGCACTGCTGGGTTATGTATTGCTGCACACCATGGCTGCCTGTGTTGCACTGTATCACCATACACTGCACTGCTGGGTAATGTATTGCTGCCCATGGCTGCCTGTGTTGTACTATATCACCATATACTGCACTGCTGGGTAATGTATTGCTGCACACCATGGCTGCCTGTGTTGTACTATATCACCATACACTGCACTGCTGGGTTATGTATTGCTGCACACCATGGCTGCCTGTGTTGTACTATATCACTATATACTGCACTGCTGGGTTATGTATTGCTGCACACCATGGCTGCCTGTGTTGTACTAAATCACCATATACTGCACTGCTGCACACCATGGCGGCCTGTGTTGTACTATATTACTATATACTGCACTGCTGGGTAATGTATTGCTGCACACCATGGCTGCCTGTGTTGTACTATATCACCATACACTGCACTGCTGGGTTTTGTATTGCTGCACACCATGGCTTCCTGTGTTGTACTATATCAACATATACTGCACTGCTGGGTTATGTATTGCTGCACACCATGGCTGCCTGTGTTGCACTGTATCACCATACACTGCACTGCTGGGTAATGTATTGCTGCCCATGGCTGCCTGTGTTGTACTATATCACCATATACTGCACTGCTGGGTTATGTATTGCTGCACACCATGGCTGCCTGTGTTGTACTATATCACCATACACTGCACTGCTGGGTTATGTATTGCTGCACACCATGGCTGCCTGTGTTGTACTATATCACTATATACTGCACTGCTGGGTAATGTATTGCTGCACACCATGGCTGCCTGTGTTGCACTATATCACCATATACTGCACTGCTGGGTAATGTATTGCTGCACACCATGGCTGCCTGTGTTGTACTATATCACCATATACTGCACTGCTGGGTAATGTATTGCTGCACACCATGGCTGCCTGTGTTGTACTATATCACCATATACTGCACTGCTGGGTTATGTATTGCTGCACAACATGGCGGCCTGTGTTGCACTATATCACCATAAACTGCACTGCTGGGTTATGTATTGCTGCACACCATGGCTGCCTGTGTTGCACTACATCACCATACACTGCACTGCTGGGTTATGTATTGCTGCACACCATGGCTGCCTGTGTTGTACTACATCACCATACACTTCACTGCTGGGTTATGTATTGCTGCACACCATGGCTGCCTGTGTTGTACTATATCACCATATACTGCACTGCTGGGTAATGTATTGCTGCACACCATGGCTGCCTGTGTTGTACTATATCACCATATACTGCACTGCTGGGTAATGTATTGCTGCACACCATGGCGGTGCGTGTTGTACTATATCACCATATACTGCACTGCTGGGTAATGTATTGCTGCACACCATTGCTGCCTGTGTTGTACTATATCACCATATACTGCACTGCTGGGTAATGTATTGCTGCACACCATGGCTGCCTGTGTTGTACTAAATCACCATATACTGCACTGCTGGGTTATGTATTGCTGCACACCATGGGTGCCTGTGTTGTACTACATCACCATATACTGCACTGCTGGGTTATGTATTGCTGCACACCATGGCTGCCTGTGTTGCACTATATCACCATATACTGCACTGCTGGGTAATGTATTGCTGCACACCATGGCTGCCTGTGTTGCACTATATCACCATACACTGCACTGCTGGGTAATGCATTGCTGCACACCATGGCTGCCTGTGTTGTACTATATCACCATATACTGCACTGCTGGGTTATGTATTGCTGCACACCATGGCTGCCTGTGTTGTACTAAATCACCATATACTGCACTGCTGGGTTATGTATTGCTGCACACCATGGCTGCCTGTGTTGTACTATATCACCATATACTGCACTGCTGGGTTATGTATTGCTGCACACCATGGCGGCCTGTGTTGCACTAAATCACCATATACTACACTGCTGGGTAATGTATTGCTGCCCATGGCGTTGTACTATATCACCATATACTGCACTGCTGGGTAATGTATTGCTGCACACCATGGCTGCCTGTGTTGTACTTTATCACCATCCACCGCTTTGCTAGGTTATGTATTGCTGCCTGTATTGCCATACACCGCTCTGCTAGGTTATGTATTGCTGCCTGTGTTGTACCGTATCGCCATATACTGCTCTGCTAGGTTATGTATTGCTGCC
This sequence comes from Crinia signifera, assembly GCF_055691185.1. NCBI lineage: Eukaryota > Metazoa > Chordata > Amphibia > Anura > Myobatrachidae > Crinia > Crinia signifera. The sequence goes on along the minus strand of NC_139226.1, from coordinate 142,257,358 downwards.
TGCGTTGCATTGCATCACCATACACCACTCTGCTAGGTTATGTATTGCTGCCTGTGTTGCACTGTATGGCCATATACCGCTCTGCTAGGTTATGTATTGCTGCCTGTGTTGCACTGTATTGCCATATACTGCTCTGCTAGGTTATGTATTGCTGCCTGTGTTGCACCGTATCACCATACACCGCTCTGCTAGGTTATGTATTGCTGCCTGTGTTGCACTGTATTGCCATATACTGCTCTGCTAGGTTATGTATTGCTGCCTGTGTTGTACCGTATCGCCATACACCACTCTGCTAGGTTATGAATTGCTGCCTGTGTTGCACCGTATCGCCATACACCACTCTGCTAGGTTATGAATTGCTGCCTGTGTTGCACCGTATCGCCATACACCGCTCTGCTAGGTTATGTATTGCTGCCTGTGTTGTACCGTATCGCCATACACCGCTCTGCTAGGCTATGTATTGCTGCCTGTGTTGCACTGTATTGCCATATACTGCTCTGCTAGGTTATGAATTGCTGTCTGTGTTGCACCGTATCGCCATACACCGCTCTGCTAGGTTATGTATTGCTGCCTGTGTTGTACCGTATCGCCATACACCGCTCTGCTAGGTTATGAATTGCTGTCTGTGTTGCACCGTATCGCAATACACCGCTCTGCTAGGTTATGTATTGCTGCCTGTGTTGTACCGTATCGCCATACACCGCTCTGCTAGGCTAGACTACAGTACAAGGGGATTTGAATTCCGTCCTCATCCAGCCCCTGCTGTTACACACCTATAAAGACCCCATTAATTGCAGAAACCAATGATTTACTAATGACCGTCACTGTTCTCCCTCTCTCCAAGGTCGGAAATGGGTTTATTTAATTGTCTTTTGAAATTAAAATGACCAATTAAGCAGCCAGCTAAATAGAGCTCAGAGGCTCATAACCAGATAATGCGTCATTATAATCCGATGGTTCTGTAACCTTTCTCTGTCCTTGTATGGAATTGTCACTGTGTCGCTGTGTAATGATTGTTAATGGCTGACAAGGCGCTGCGCGGTGCGAGTGTCAGCTCTGTGCGTTATGCCAAACGGGGTCAATAACCAGTGATGCCTTACAGGGCCGGCGTGTGTGGGGGGCTTTGTCACCCTCTAATACTGGGCATAGAAGAGACTATGAGGACATAACTTGTAACCTGCTTCCACAATGTGATCCCACCGCCTCTGCTTTTCCCACTTAATTGCAGACTACAATATCCCTGGTTTCAGCAATTCGCTTAATGTATACAATAATAATTACCAGGAAGAACGGAGAAGCAGAGCAAATACTAAGGGTTATTTATCTGTGGGAGGGCGTACAGTATTGCTGCCCTAGGCCATGGAGGGGTCCGGGGCCATACTGACCTACCTGACCCTCTCCCTCTGGGACACATTGCTCTGTTCCTGGGCTTCCCTGGTAATGTATGATTGCCAGCACCTGTGGTGACACCTTTCTTATCAGTTACCTAGCTCCCCAAGGGTGCTGGCAATCCTACATTATCCATACCTCCCAGCATGCCCCTCTCCAGGAGGACACAATGCTCTGTTCCTGGGCTTCCCTGGTAATGTATGATTGCCAGCACCTGTGGTGACACCTTTCTTATCAGTTACCTAGCTCCCCACAGGTGCTGGCAATCATACATTATCCATACCTCCCAGCATGCCCCTCTCCATGAGGCAGAAAATGCTCTGTTCCTGGGCTTCCCTGGTAATGTATGATTGCCAGCACCTGTGGTGACACCTTTCTTATCAGTTACCTAGCTCCTCACAGGTGCTGGCAATCCTACATTATCCATACCTCCCAGCATCCCCCTCTCCAGGAGGACACAGTGCTCTGTTCTTGGGCTTCCCTGGTAATGTATGATTGCCAGCACCTGTGGTGACACCTTTCTTATCAGTTACCTAGCTCCCCACAGGTGCTGGCAATCCTACATTATCCATACCTCCCAGCATCCCCCTCTCCAGGAGGACACAGTGCTCTGTTCTTGGGCTTCCCTGGTAATGTAAAATTGCCAGCACCTGTGGTGACACCTTTCTTATCAGTTACCTAGCTCCTCACAGGTGCTGGCAATCCTACATTATCCATACCTCCCAGCATCCCCCTCTCCAGGAGGACACAGTGCTCTGTTCTTGGGCTTCCCTGGTAATGTATGATTGCCAGCACCTGTGGTGACACCTTACCTTGCTCCCCACAGGTGCTGGCAATCATACATGTTCTCCCTGAAGGATAGGGTCAGGTAGGCAAGTATGGTCTTGGGCACGTAAAGGCACATACACACTAGAAGATTATCTTTCCAATCTGGCTGATTGGAATGAAAAGCTGGAAATTGTTGGGAGCAAATGACAATTGACCATTTGCTCCTAAACAAGGAAAACAGACACAAATTGGTCCTACAGACAAAATGGTCATACACACTAGAAGATATGGAAGACAAAAGATATTGGTGAATAATTTCCCTTGAGCTGATCATGAAGGTTATATTAAGCATCCACACTGAGCGATGGGTGCATGAGCAATATTGGCAGCGATATGTGCTTAAAATCACCCCGTGTGTACACAGCTTTATGTGAGTCATTTCACATAAAATCTATTGCAATATCTGCATACACTGACTGGAACGACCTGCCTGTGTCCTGATGGTGTCACTATTTCCCTTAAACTCCCCGGCAGCCCTGGAATCATGATTTTGGGTCATTTTTGACACACGATGTGCTAACGATCCATCGCCTCACGGCGGGGTGGGGGTGTCTGGGAAATTGCCCTTCAAACGAGGCCGGTCGTACGAGAGGGTGATGTTCCACAATCTGTACTTCCATGTGTTGCTTAGTGCATTGATCCATCCGTGGAGAGGCGGAGGAACTTCCCTACACGTGTGCTTCCTGCATTGATCCATCCGTGGAGAGGCGGAGGAGCTTCCCTACACGTGTGCTTCCTGCATTGATCCATCCGTGGAGAGGCGGAGGAGCTTCCCTACACGTGTGCTGCCTGCATTGATCCATCCGTGGAGAGGCGGAGGAACTTCCCTACACGTGTGCTGCCTGCATTGATCCATCCGTGGAGAGGCGGAGGAACTTCCCTACACACGTGCTGCTTGCATTGATCCATCCGTGGAGAGGCGGAGGAACTTCCCTACACACGTGCTGCTTGCATTGATCCATCCGTGGAGAGGCGGAGGAATTTCCCTACACGTGTGCTGCCTGCATTGATCCATCCGTGGAGAGGCGGAGGAACTTCCCTACACGTGTGCTGCCTGCATTGATCCATCCGTGGAGAGGCGGAGGAACTTCCCTACACGTGTGCTGCCTGCATTGATCCATCCGTGGAGAGGCGGAGGAACTTCCCTACACGTGTGCTGCCTGCATTGATCCATCCGTGGAGAGGCGGAGGAACTTCCCTACACACGTGCTGCTTGCATTGATCCATCCGTGGAGAGGCGGAGGAACTTCCCTACACACGTGCTGCTTGCATTGATCCATCCGTGGAGAGGCGGAGGAATTTCCCTACACGTGTGCTGCCTGCATTGATCCATCCGTGGAGAGGCGGAGGAACTTCCCTACACGTGTGCTGCCTGCATTGATCCATCCGTGGAGAGGCGGAGGAACTTCCCTACACGTGTGCTGCCTGCATTGATCCATCCGTGGAGAGGCGGAGGAACTTCCCTACACGTGTGCTGCCTGCATTGATCCATCCGTGGAGAGGCGGAGGAACTTCCCTACACACGTGCTGCTTGCATTGATCCATCCGTGGAGAGGCGGAGGAATTTCCCTACACGTGTGCTGCCTGCATTGATCCATCCGTGGAGAGGCGGAGGAACTTCCCTACACGTGTGCTGCCTGCATTGATCCATCCGTGGAGAGGCGGAGGAGCTTCCCTACACGTGTGCTGCCTGCATTGATCCATCCGTGGAGAGGCGGAGGAACTTCCCTACACGTGCGCTGCCTGCATTGATCCATCCGTGGAGAGGCGGAGGAACTTCCCTACACACGTGCTGCTTGCATTGATCCATCCGTGGAGAGGCGGAGGAATTTCCCTACACGTGTGCTGCCTGCATTGATCCATCCGTGGAGAGGCGGAGGAACTTCCCTACACGTGTGCTGCCTGCATTGATCCATCCGTGGAGAGGCGGAGGAACTTCCCTACACGTGCGCTGCCTGCATTGATCCATCCGTGGAGAGGTGGAGGAACTTCCCTACACGTGCGCTGCCTGCATTGATCCATCCGTGGAGAGGCGGAGGAATTTCCCTACACGTGTGCTGCCTGCATTGATCCATCCGTGGAGAGGTGGAGGAACTTCCCTACACGTGCGCTGCCTGCATTGATCCATCCGTGGAGAGGCGGAGGAACTTCCCTACACACGTGCTGCTTGCATTGATCCATCCGTGGAGAGGCGGAGGAATTTCCCTACACGTGTGCTGCCTGCATTGATCCATCCGTGGAGAGGCGGAGGAACTTCCCTACACGTGTGCTGCCTGCATTGATCCATCCGTGGAGAGGCGGAGGAACTTCCCTACACGTGTGCTGCCTGCATTGATCCATCCGTGGAGAGGCGGAGGAACTTCCCTACACGTGCGCTGCTTGCATTGATCCATCCGTGGAGAGGCGGAGGAATTTCCCTACACGTGTGCTGCCTGCATTGATCCATCCGTGGAGAGGCGGAGGAGCTTCCCTACACGTGTGCTGCCTGCATTGATCCATCCGTGGAGAGGCGGAGGAACTTCCCTACACGTGCTGCTTGCATTGATCCATCCGTGGAGAGGCGGAGGAATTTCCCTACACGTGTGCTGCCTGCATTGATCCATCCGTGGAGAGGCGGAGGAGCTTCCCTACACGTGTGCTGCCTGCATTGATCCATCCGTGGAGAGGCGGAGGAACTTCCCTACACGTGCGCTGCCTGCATTGATCCATCCGTGGAGAGGCGGAGGAACTTCCCTACACACGTGCTGCTTGCATTGATCCATCCGTGGAGAGGCGGAGGAATTTCCCTACACGTGTGCTGCCTGCATTGATCCATCCGTGGAGAGGCGGAGGAACTTCCCTACACGTGTGCTGCCTGCATTGATCCATCCGTGGAGAGGCGGAGGAACTTCCCTACACGTGCGCTGCCTGCATTGATCCATCCGTGGAGAGGTGGAGGAACTTCCCTACACGTGCGCTGCCTGCATTGATCCATCCGTGGAGAGGCGGAGGAATTTCCCTACACGTGCGCTGCCTGCATTGATCCATCCGTGGAGAGGCGGAGGAATTTCCCTACACGTGCGCTGCCTGCATTGATCCATCCGTGGAGAGGCGGAGGAACTTCCCTACACACGTGCTGCCTGCATTGATCCATCCGTGGAGAGGCGGAGGAGTTTCCCTGTGTTGATTATAAACCACGGGAGAAACCATTTACACGTCTCTGGATGTTATGATTATTTATTTTATTTGCGGTGACTCTGTTGGAGAGTTGGATTACTGGTTATTTTTATGACCCTAATTACATATTGCAGACACTGCAGCGTAATGCAATGCTGACATTATAACGACTGTCTCTGTTGGCAGAGATCATATAGCCGATAATCTGTGAGACAATTTTCATTTAATATACGGTAACAGCTAGAAGGGGTTGTTCGATAATGGCTATACCTTGTTAATAAAAATGACATTTAATATATGATCATCTTATGAAACAAAGGACGACTTTGTAAACAGCAGAAGGAGGATGATGCTGCAATCATGGCTTCCCTGTAAGAGATCCGAACTGCCAACGGTACTTAATTAGTTGGGCACCCACTATAGTTACTACGCTCATACCCCCACTATCCACGTTGGCATGGAGTTGATTTTATACAGTGTGGCGAGCGCAGTGAGCCACCGAGCCCGGAGCGTGGCGAGCGCAGCGAGCCCCCCGAGGGGACGCGACATACGAGCCCGGAGCGTGGCGAGCAGACGCGCAAAACTAAGCAAATAGCTTAGTGGGCCCCCAGCTAACATATAAGTACCCTGCCAACGTGTTTCATTTTTCCATAGACCAGATCATAGCACAAGAAGACAAACCTGTAGAGCGCTATATACGTGTTCTTGAACCTCGGAATATACATGTCCTGTAGCCTGTGCCTGATTTGAAATGAGATTTATAATTGGCCATAAACAGCTGCTGACATTGTGCTTCCATGTGGACTCCAACTGGGAATGGCAAAGTGCCGACACGTGGTGAGCGGAGAGGTGCACAAATTTGGGGTTCATGTGCTGAAATGTACAGATTAAAACCAAAAAGCTTGAAAAACGGACGTCGCACTTTCGCTCGGGTTGACCTTGTGTCTGTGGACTTTGTCTCCCGTCTACCTTTTCCTTATCCGCCTATTATACCACACCCAAAGAGGACAGAGGGCATGATTCAGAGGCATAGATATACAGATATACAGGTGCCAAATACTTGACATCTCTGTGAGAGTTGTGCAAAATATACACTAAAAATCACATGTTATATACATTCAAATAAAAAATGTGTAAAAAAAGACGATATTTCCTATGTAACATTACCGGTCATTATGATGGATACAGATGTTTTCTTGGCAATTTAAAGGGTTACAAGGATTTGGTGCAGTGAGAGACGCTCCGTGCGCTGAGGTTTGCATGCAGGTACAGGAGTGGGGTTAGGGGTATGGGGGGGGTGCACACCTATTAGGCTGTACGTACAGTGTGACGAGGAGGATGAACAGTGCGCCAGGTGCACAGGTGGAATGCGCAGAGGGGACGTGTCTGTGTGTGGAATTACATGCCGATCCTCTGCAGCCATTTTACTTCCAGCTTTGTAACAGTCCCGATATTGTGCTCAGAGACTTATATACAGGCTGCACAGTTCCATTATATAGGATTTATTTGTACAAACATAGGAAACTCAGTGACAGACAGTCTAGGCCAGGGGTTCTCAAACTCGGGCCAACAGTCCCCACAGTGTCACATTTTTCCAGGTCACCCGGCAGGCGCACAGGTGCAGTCATTACTCATTGACACATTTTATATGATCCACAGGTGGGGCTAATTATTTCACTTGTGATTCTGTGAGGAGACCTGGAAAACATGCACCGCGTGGGGCCCTGAGGACCGAGTGTGAGAACCTTAACATGGGATCTTATGTAACAGTAATCTACATGTTCCATCATCTACACAGCGGAGCCCAGTCCTCAGCCTAATGATGCCTCAGGAACTGGAGCCTCGTGCCTCAGTGGTGGCTCCAGTCCTCAATGAATCAGTTGGTTGCATCCCAATGATTATATGTTAAACCCCCCAAAATATACTTCCAGACATAGAAATATTACATAGAAAATATACGGCAACAGCTACATCTGTCTACATAAGCCACGGACACGCAAGGTAGCGTTACATTGGTCCTAGAACACGCCACCGTCATATGTACATTGTGTATATACTGTAAACACTGCAGAAAGTGAATAACTTGGGTTAGGCGGCACCTGGCACATTACTACCTACCATATAACAGTCACAGACTACTTCTCTAGTACTGTATATTACATTAGACGCTAAGCCGACAGAGTAACAGAACGGTTCTCCTAATACTTCCACAAGAGACGACACCAGCATCCACGTAACACCCTACAGAGGTCCTAGAGGTGATGTCACGTGACGCTGTATGACACACACACATGACCAATCAGTGGGGAACTGCCGGCAAAACTCTAATCTGAAACAGTTTCTGGAATTGTTCAATAGAAAAAGTGAGGTCTAGATCTGCTCGTCCAGCATGGTCCAGTGACGCAGGCGCTGGTCCTGTACTCCATACTGGGAACGGTCTCCATAAAGCCTCCGGTGACTGGTGTCCCTGTCTGACCCAGTATTATCGGGGTGCACTCACTGGCAGATCGCCACAAGGGGTGAATGGGGAAGGTTACTTGAATGGTTCCATCTGAAATAAGATGCAGAGACACCAATCAAATCACAGGAAACAGGATACATCTGGTCCCGCCGTACAGCCTCGTACCTCCTCAGAACCATTCACCTTTATTAGACACATCTCGCCTCATTCCTCACTGGGATCATCTAGCCTCGTACCTCATTATAATCCTCCAACTCTGTGCCTCGTAAGAACATCTAGCCTCGTACCTCCATTACAATCCACCAACTCTGTGCCTCGTAAGAACATCTAGCCTCGTACCTCATTAGAATCCACCAACTCTGTGCCTCGTAAGAACATCTAGCCTCGTACCTCATTACAATCCTCCAACTCTGTGCCTCGTAAGAACATCTAGCCTCGTACCTCATTACAATCCTCCAACTCTGTGCCTCGTAAGAACATCTAGCCTCGTACCTCATTACAATCCTCCAACTCTGTGCCTCATAAGTATATCTAGCCTCGTACCTCATTAGAATCCTCCAACTCTGTGCCTCATAAGAATATCTAGCCTCGTACCTCATTAGAATCCTCCAACTCTGTGCCTCGTAAGAACATCTAGCCTCGTACCTCATTACAATCCTCCAACTCTGTGCCTCGTAAGAACATCTAGCCTCGTACCTCATTAGAATCCTCCAACTCTGTGCCTCATAAGTATATCTAGCCTCGTACCTCATTAGAATCCTCCAACTCTGTGCCTCATAAGAATATCTAGCCTCGTACCTCATTAGAATCCTCCAACTCTGTGCCTCATAAGAACATCTAGCCTCGTACCTTACAACAATTCCTTCAGTAACCAAAATGCTACCATATGTCTCCTAAAACACTGCTGGCGTTATCCTCATGTATGCCCCACGCTGAGGCTCGGAGTGAGGGGTACTGGCACTGGGCGTATGGTTGCTGAACCTCAGTACAGCACCGGTAGAAGACCAGCTGAGATGCTCTCCTATAAGGCTCACCCTCATTACAGGGACTTGGAGCTCTCAGCGGCAGACAAGACGCTGTGCGGTCCTGTGCATGCATAGTACGATCTGAACGCATGTGACATGGTAGCAGTGCGATCAGGTCTGAATGATCCCCTTAATGGGGTTATGTCAGAGATGTGCGGACAAGGCTGTCAGAGCCTCACCTGTCATAGACCAGTGTACTGCAGAGATACACAGAATATATGTATAACATCTGATGTATACCGGTGTCCGACATGTGAGGTGCTGCTGGGCATATACCTCTGTATACAGCGAGCAGGCAGAATGAAATCCTCCACTGATGGTTCCTATGGAAGATGCCACGCTACTAACGGTCATACAGGGAAGGCTAAAGGGGGCGAGATGTGGGTATGTGGCACAATGGAGAATAATTGATGCCAATGACCCCCAGGGTCAGAGCTAGATGAACAGAACAGCTGACATCTGCAGTAAGAGCATCGCTGGCCCTCTACGTGTCTGGTGCACGCAGCGCTGAGTGGATGGGCCCCGGGACCAGGCGTAAAGTGCTGCGTATTGATCCGGAGTTATTTCTGTGCTTTCTCAGGATGGGGTTATTCCCGCTTCCCCGCCGAGCCAGGTGTTGTGTGATGCTCAGACGGCGGATCGGGGGGCAGCAATCACAGGAGGTCAGGTGCAGAGAATGTGACAGAGATGGGCTTTGGCAGCCGGAGGGGGGAAGAGAAAGCATAATTATCTAGAAAACTCGTTAATCATGATTTGGAGCCAGCGATCTGGAAAGCTGCTGCTGTAAAGGTCTAAATGCAGAATCCAGACAGATCAGTTTATACGTTAGCCCTAGATCCGTCCATGAAGCACAATGGTAGGTACATAGGGGGTTATTCTCATTCACTCTTTCCGACAAAATCCTTCTTAGATGGACAAAACCATGTGCACTGCAGGTGGGGCAGATGTAACATGTGCAGATAAAATTAGAATTGGGTGAGTTATTTTGTTTCTGTGCAGGGTAAATACTGACTGCTTTATTTTTACACTGCAATATAGATCTCGCTTTGAAGTAAAATCCCAACCAAATCTAATTCTCTCTGCACAAGTTACATCTGCCCCACCTGCAGTGCACATGGTTTTGTCCATCTAAAAAGGATTTTGTCAAAGAGTGAATAAGGCCATAGCGCCTGTGTAGCAGTCCGATGCAGGCTAGTCCTGTATGGCACTGTGGGGACTTGTGGTGTATGCTTGAAAGCCGCTACTGTATTTCATACCTCCCAGCATGCCCCTCTCCAGGAGGACACAATACTCTGCTCCTGGACTTCCCTCTTAATGTGTGATTACCAGCACCTGTGTTGAACAGATTAATTGATAAGAAAGGTGTCACCACAGGTGATGGCAATCATATATTAAGGAAAAGCCCAGGAACAGATCATTGTGTCCTCCTGGAATGGGTCATGTTGGAGGTATGCTATTTTCTTATTCATTTGCTTGATGCTCATTAGAGTGCTAGCGCCTGGGCCAGGGTCCTCTGCACCAGAGCACAGCCACTATGGTCATACATACTGCATCTAGAACACTGGGGGACAGGTCTCTTTAGACACATTGGGTGAAATTTATTAGAGATCGATGTTGGGTTTTTGGCGATTTTTATCGCAAAAACGGCCGTTTTTTCATTTTTTTTTCCCAAATCGACTACTTAATGGGTGACGATTTGCGGCATAAATCGCACTTTTTGCCGCGAAATTGCGCTTTTTGCCGCGAAATCGCACTTTCTGAAAGTGCGATTTTTTTTTTTTTAACTCTGGAATTCGCATCCAGATGTTTTCCCCATTGAAAAAGATACAATTTCGCATTTTTAATGAGATGCGAATTTGGAAATCGCCAAAAAAAATGGTCTAAAGTTCCAAAAAAAAATAGACCTGATCCTGACTGGCGGTTTTGTCAGAAACATGGCGCTTTTGTCAGAACCATGCACAGATCATTGTGATCTGTGTATGGTTCTTTGGTTAAATATGTGTAAAAGTAATAAAAAAAAATGGCGTGAGGTCCCCCCTCCTGTACATAACCAGCCCCGGGCTCATTGAGCCGGACCTGGTTCCAAAAATACGGGGAACAAAAAGCGTAGGGGTCCCCCGTATTTCTGAAACCAGCCCCGGACTCTTGGACCGGTCCTGGTTCCAAAAATACGGGGGACAAAAAATCTGGGGGTCCCCCGTATTTTGAAACCAGCACCGGGCTCCAACAGCCCCAAGTGTCATGCCACAGCCGGGGGACACTTTTTACACAAGGTCCCCCGGCCGCACCATGGCTGGTCAGCCTTGGAAGGGGTACCTGGAGGAGTGGGGACCCCCCCAATAAAGGGGTGTCCCCCCCCCCCCCCCAGGCTTCACCCGTCCAGGGCTGAAGCCCGGGGCTGTCACCGGCGTCCCTGGCCATTGGACGCCGGCCTGATATGGTTAAATTCACATTCCTAACATTGCTTAATACAGGAGAACTGCAAGTGCCAGCAGACCTCCCCCGCAGGCTGGGACTTGGAGAACCACAAGTCCCAGCATGCGGGGCATTAATGGGCCCGCTGGGACTAGTAGTCCACCTGTAAAAAGAATGTTAAAAGAAAACACACACACAGAAAAGTAAAACTTTATTACACACACACACCTCACTTTTACACCGCTATACATACCGATCCAGGATCCAGCGCTGGTCTCTCTGCAGCAGAGCCGGACAGCCCGCACTGACAGCGGGCTGAACCGGCTTCCTCCGATGCAGCTAACAGCTTCTGTCGCGCTGTCCCAGCGCAACACAGGCAAAGAGCGTCTCCGGCTTATGTGTCTCCATGGAGACGAATAGCTCAGCCAATCAGGGCTGAGCTATGCGTCTCCATGGAGACGCATCGCCCAATCACGCTCTCAGCCTGTGTCGCGCTGAGACAATGCGACAGAAGCTGTTAGCTACATCGGAGGAAGCCGGTTCAGCCCGCTATCAGTGTGGGCTGTCCGGCTCTGCTGCAGAGAGACCAGCGCTGGATCCTGGATTGGTATGTATAGCGGTGTAAAAGTGAGGTGTGTGTGTGTGTGTGTAATAAAGTTTTACTTTTCTGTGTGTGTGTTTTCTTTTAACATTCTTTTTACAGGTGGACTACTAGTCCCAGCGGGCCCATTAATGCCCCGCATGCTGGGACTTGTGGTTCTCCAAGTCCCAGCCTGCGGGGGAGGTCTGCTGGCACTTGCAGTTCTCCTGTATTAAGCAATGTTAGGAATGTGAATTTAACCATATCGGGCCGGCGTCCAATGGCCAGGGACGCCGGTGACAGCCCCGGGCTTCAGCCCTGGACGGGTGAAGCCTGGGGGGGACCCCTTTATTGGGGGGGGGGGGGTCCCCACTCCTCCAGGTACCCCGTCCAAGGCTGACCAGCCACGGTGTTTATGGTGCGGCCGGGGGACCTTGTGTAAAAAGTGTCCCCCGGCTGTGGCATGACACTGGGGGCTGTTGGAGCCCAGTGCTGGTTTCAGAAATACGGGGGACCCCCAGATTTTTTGTCCCCCGTATTTTTGGAACCAGGACCGGCTCAATGAACCCGGGGCTGGTTATGTACAGGAGGGGGGGACCTCACGCCAATATTTTTTTTTTTTTTTTAATTACAAAATCGCATATTTTAACAAAATCACACCTTTTCATGACTAAAAAAAATCGCACTTTTCATCCCGAAAATCGCCCTACATCGCACTTTCTCGCACTTTTCATGCCGGAATACACACCTCATTAAAAATGCGATTTCTGGAAAAAAATGCGATTTTAAAAAACGGCGATACAGGGCGATTTGAGCAAAAATCGCATTTTCGGAAAAACGGTCAACACAATAAATCTCGCCCCATTGCGTTACATGAACATTTCATAGACAATGATGCTACACCCAGAACATGAGGACACATATTTACTAAGGTGGGAGATCTATTGATGATGGGCCTGCTGCCATGGGCAACCAATCAAATTCTATTGTGGAGTAATGGGGTAATGTGGAGGATCCAGACCAGGTTGTGTAATCGGCAGCACCTGTGATCTCCTGATATTAGTGTTTCCTGGGCAGATGGTAAATGCTCCTGATGGTGGATTAGCTGCCCAAGCGGTAGGCCGGGGTGTGGGCTATGGTAGAGACCAATGGGGCAGTTATATGCTGCTAATACCTGTATGCTGCTGCCTGTAACTACGCTTGCCTGTGGGATTAGTCTGGTATGCTGTCACCTGCTATACAATATACAGACCAAGGACTTCATCTGTATCCCTGTGAACGTCATCCTTTCACTATCTATTATCTTCTAGTAGGTGCTAAATAAATAAGATGAAGATTCTGGTTGCTATGGGCAACATCCCATCTTCAACAGAAATCCCATCTTAGTAAATAAACCATGTGCAGAGGCACAGAATGTCTCCCCGGAGAGACTGCGCAGGACTGGCGGGGATCAGCTCACAGACAATGGCCCTTATTCAGATCTGATCGCAGTACACATTTGGGTACTTGTGTAGTTTCACGGCGCCAGCATGGCCACGCTATTTAAAATCAACTCCATGCCAACGTGGATAGTGAAGGTATGAACTATCCACGTTGGCATGTAGTTAAGTTACTTTATTTTAGATAGTTTGGCGAGCGTACCCAACCCGGAAGCTGGCGCCGTGAAACTACACAAGAACCCACATTTGTTCTCAAAATGGGCAAAACCATGTGCACTGCAGGTGGGGCAGATGTAACATGTGCAGAGAGAATTAGATTTGGGTGGGGTTTTACTTCAAAGTGAGATCTATATTGCAGTGTAAAAATAAAGCAGTCAGTATTTACCCTGCACAGAAACAAAATAACTCACCCAAATCTAACTCTCTCTGCACATGTTACATCTGCCCCCCTGCAGTGCACATGGTTTAGTCCATTTTGAGAACAAATTTGTACCTGCGATCAGATCTGAATAAGGGCCGATAGGTCAACACGTGATAAAATATGAAAAAGTCCAAAAATGTTACAAAAATCATGAAAACTAATGTCAACCATTGCCACGTAAACTTATTTTTTTACTTGTGCCGACCATTGTTATTGAGTGCATGATATTGTCTGTTAGCCGATCCAATACTATGCAGGCCCAGATGGGAGGGTGCAATGTATGGAATCCTGCCCATTCCTGCTTCTTGTACCTGCCATGGTACGTTCCGCTGCACAGACTCCGCCCCCTCACCTTGTTACTCAGAGAATACAGGCTCCTTGTCCGCTTCCTGTATGTCACATGGGTTCTTACATCGTCCCTGGCCAATAGTAACTATGCCTGTATAAGTTTCGCTGCACAGACTCCGCCCCCCTCACCTTGTTACTCAGGGAATACAGGCTCCTTGACTGGTTCCTCTGACTGTATTTTGCCTCCAGTTCATCCATCCAGTCGATGTTCCAGTCGAGAACGGGCAGCGGGGTCACCTTGGATTTCCTATGGTTAAGATCGGCACTTTCGCCCTGGTTCTGCCCTGCCAGCGATCCATCCAGGGGGGACGCAAATGGTGAAAAATCTCATAAGGAAACAGAAGAAAGAGGAGCATTAATGTCACAGTTACATATACGCAGCATTAGTGTCACAGTTACATATACGCAGCATTAGTGTCACAGTTACATATACGCAGCATTAGTGTCAGTTACATATACGCAGCATTAGTGTCACAGTTACATATACGCAGCATTAGTGTCACAGTTACATATACGCCAGCATTAGTGTCACAGTTACATATACGCCAGCATTAGTGTCACCGTTACATATACGCAGCACTAGTGTCACAGTTACATATACGCAGCACTAGTGTCACAGTTACATATCCGCAGCACTAGTGTCAGTTATATATACGCAGCATTAGTTTCACAGTTACATATACGCAGCATTAGTGTCACAGTTACATATACGCAGCATTAGTGTCACAGTTACATATACGAAGCATTAGTGTCACAGTTACATATACGCAGCATTAGTGTTACAGTTACATATACGCCAGCATTAGTGTCACAGTTACATATACGCCAGCATTAGTGTCACAGTTACATATACGCAGCATCAGTGTCACAGTTACATATACGCAGCATCAGTGTCACAGTTACATATACGCCAGCATCAGTGTCACAGTTACATATACGCAGCATTAGTGTCACAGTTACATATACGAAGCATTAGTGTCACAGTTACATATACGCAGCATTAGTGTTACAGTTACATATACGCCAGCATTAGTGTCACAGTTACATATACGCCAGCATTAGTGTCACAGTTACATATACGCAGCATCAGTGTCACAGTTACATATACGCAGCATCAGTGTCACAGTTACATATACGCCAGCATTAGTGTCACAGTTACATATACGCAGCATTAGTGTCACAGTTACATATACGCAGCATTAGTGTCACAGTTACATATACGCAGCATTAGTGTCACAGTTACATATACGCAGCATCAGTGTCACAGTTACATATACGCCAGCATCAGTGTCACAGTTACATATACGCCAGCATTAGTGTCAGTTACATATACGCAGCATTAGTGTCACAGTTACATATACGCAGCATTAGTGTCACAGTTACATATACGAAGCATTAGTGTCACAGTTACATATACGCAGCATTAGTGTTACAGTTACATATACGCCAGCATTAGTGTCACAGTTACATATACGCCAGCATTAGTGTCACAGTTACATATACGCAGCATCAGTGTCACAGTTACATATACGCAGCATCAGTGTCACAGTTACATATACGCCAGCATTAGTGTCACAGTTACATATACGCAGCATTAGTGTCACAGTTACATATACGCAGCATTAGTGTCTTCTCATAGTTATACCATATGGCCAATATTTATTATAAGGAACAAGATGGGGGTTAGCGTCCATTGTGCTCATTAGCCGCAAAACTATAACAGGGACACTGGATGCTCTGTATAGTATAGTACACTGATCAACAATATAAAGGGAACCATAGCTGCCTACCCTCCTGCATTCTGCAGGAGACTCCCTGAAATAACAGCAATCTCCCTCTCTCCCTCATTAGTCTAGCAATCTCCCTCATGTCACCTAGCCCACATAACACTGTTACATCATAGTTACCTCCCCTCCTGCATTCTGCAGGAGACTCCCTGACATAGCAGCAATCTCCCTCTCTCCCTCATTAGTCTAGCAATCTCCCTCATGTCACCTAGCCCACATTACACCGTTACATCATAGTTACCTCCCCTCCTGCATTCTGCAGGAGACTCCCTGACATAGCAGCACTCTCCCTCTCTCCCTCATTAGTCTAGCAATCTCCCTCCTGTCACCTAGCCCACATTACACCGTTACATCATAGTTACCTCCCCTCCTGCATTCTGCAGGAGACTCCCTGACATAGCAGCAATCTCCCTCATTAGTCTAGCAATCTCCCTCATGTCACCTAGCCCACATTACACTGTTACATCATAGTTACCTCCCCACCTGCATTCTGCAGGAGACTCCCTGACATAGCAGCAATCTCCCCCTCTCCCTCATTAGTCTAGCAATCTCCCTCATGTCACCTAGCCCACATTACACTGTTACATCATAGTTACCTCCCCACCTGCATTCTGCAGGAGACTCCCTGACATAGCAGCAATCTCCCTCTCTCCCTCATTAGTCTAGCAATCTCCCTCAGGTCACCTAGCCCACATTACACTGTTACATTATAGTTACCTCCCCTCCTGCAGGAGACTCCCTGACATAGCAGCAATCTCCCTCTCTCCCTCATTAGTCTAGCAATCTCCCTCAGGTCACCTAGCCCACATTACACGGTTACATTTTTGGGGAAAAAGAAGAATGAGAGACAGATACATTTACATTGAATCATCAGCACCATTTTCCAGCACTGTACCAAGTATAGTATCTCTTACTAACTGCTTTGGGGCTCATCTACATTTGGATACAAGTCATTTTAAATTACACACCCACGCTTCCAGGTGCCACATTCACAATATATTTTCACAATCTCTCCATATATGGAACTAGACACGCCCTTTAGGGAGGAGCTTGACACGCCCCCTCAATGGGGCGCTTTGCAAAATTCTATTACCAAGTATAATCTCCCTGAAACTAGTTTTCAAAAGTAGGCAAGTATGAAGGGAACACGTAAACAACACAATGTAACTCCAAGTCAGTCACACTTCTGTGACATCACACTGTCCACTTAGGAAGCAGCACTGATGATGTTGTGTAAATGGAATAGACAACAGGTGGAAATTATAGGCAATTAGCCAGACCCCCCAATAAAGGAGATGTTCTGCCGGTGGTGACCACAGACCCCTTCTCAGCTCCAGTGCTTTCTGGCTGATGTTTTGGTCACTTGTGAAAGCTGCCGATGCTGTCACTCTAGTGGTAGCATGAGACAAAGTCTACAACCCACACAAGTGGCTCAGGTAGTGCAGCGCATCCAGGATGGCACATCAATGCGAGCTGTGGCAAGAAGGTTTGCTGTGTCTGTCAGCGTAGTGCCCAGAGCATGGAGGCACTACCAGGAGACAGGCCAGTACATCCAGAGACGTGGAGGAGGCCGTAGGAGGGCAACAACCCAGCAGCAGGTCCGCTACCTCCGCCTTTGTGCAAGGAGGAACAGGGGGAGCACTGCCAGAGCCCTGCAAACTGACCTCCAGCAGGCCACAAATGTGCATGTGTCTACTCAAACAGTCAGACACAGACTCCATGAGGGTGGTATGAGGGCCCGATGTCCACAGGTGGGGGTTGTGCTTATAGCCCAACACCATGCAGAACGTTTGGTATTTGCCAGAGAACACCAAGATTGGCAAATTCACCACTGGGGCCCTGTGCTCTTCACAGATGAAAGCATGTTCACACTTCGCACGTGACAGACCTGTCCGAGTCTGGAGACGCCAAGGAGAACGTTCTGCTGCCTGCAACATCCTCCAGCATGACCGGTTTGGCAGTGGGTCAGTAATGGTGTGGGGTGGCATTTCTATATGGGGCTGCACAGCCCTCCATGTGCTCGCCAGAGGTAGCCTGACTGCCATTAGGTACCGACATGAGATCCTCAGATACCTGTGAGACCAAATGCTGGTGCGGTTGGCCCTGGGTTCCTCCTAATGCAGGACAATGCTAGACCTCATGTGTCAGCAGTTCCTGGCATTGATGCTATGGACTGGCCGCCCGTTCCTCAGACCTGAATCCAATTGAGCACATCTGGGACATCATGTCTCGCTCCATCCACCAACGCCATATTGCACCACAGACTGTCCAGGAGTTTAGATGCTTTAGATCAGGTCTGGGAGGAGATCCCTCAGGAGACCATCCACCACCTCATCAGGAGCATGCCCAGGCGTTGTAGGGAGGTCATACAGGCACGTGGAGGCCACACACACTACTGAGCCTCATTCTGACTTGTTTTAAGGACATGTTATGTTAGTGTTCCCTTTATTTTTTTGAGCAGTGTATATGCAGTATATCTATGGAGAGATCAGTCCTGAGGCTGCAGACAGGACAGCTAGCTGAATGTATCACAGGATGCAGGCCAGGACAGCAGGATGCACTGAGGATAGACTACAACCAGTGCTGATAGGGAAGGTCCGACTGGCTGCTCTGTGCACGGTACAGAATATATGGAGGAGAGTCCTGAGGCTGCAGACAGGACAGATAGCTGAATGTATCACAGGATGCAGGCCAGGACAGCAGGATGCACTGAGGATGGCCTGTAATGTGATGACATTGTAATGTGATGTACCCTGCTCTGTGCAGGGTACAGTATATTTATTTATGACACATTACTGATTGTGTCATGTTTGCTGCTCAAGAGAACAAATCGTACTTTATATTTATAACGTTGTCGATAATGACTTATGACCGTTTTATGGTTAAATACCAAATTCTTTTTGTACAAGAACAAATCTTTAGTACTTTGTCTATGTAATCTCCAATGTATTACTGATTTGTCATTAATTATGTCATGTCTGAATATGATGTATTTTCTGTATGCCATGTAGCTGTATACGGGAACGGCTGGGAAACCTAAACTGGAACCTGCTCATAAACCCGAAACGGAACAAGTGCATAGGGGCATATGTACTAAGAGGCTGCTATTCAAGTGGCGATAATATTCAATCAATAATATTACTGAAACGGTTCTATGGTCGGGAATCGTGTATGGATCTGAGAGTGGAAAGCGATTAACGTAGACGGGATCTGGGTGGCGGCTGTGTCCATGCAGTCTGAATCAGCCCATTGTCCCTCTGCATTAGCACGTTATGGTAGTGTCTGTGCAGCTGCTGATCCTGCGGTGTTCTCTACATCAGATAAGTGCCCAGTGCCCGGGTCCCGTATCTCCTGTCTGCTATAAATCATACAGATAACCACAGTGTACGAATGTACTGCACTAGGACTCAGGTCACACAGAGTGGTCTGGGGGGTACGGTGCCCTTTGCCCGCCGCAGCACTAGCTACAGGACATCCCTGCATTGGCATGAGCAGCCAGAGGATAAATGCATTGGCTGCGGTTCCACTACTCAGCGCCGTGGGTCCCTGTGCTGCTGCCAGGAAGGAGATTAGCAGAATGAGCGAGCGCTGGCCATTCTGGGGAGAAGACATTAGCAGCTCAGGAACGTTTAGCAAGTGGTGACCTTGGCTCAGGAACTTTCTGCAACTCCGGATAATCAGGTGCTAAATATGCAAGAAGGGTTTTATTGGGCTTTATAAAGTTCCTGGAGAACGCCGTTATTCCTTTATGGATCTGTGTCCATGAATACAGTGAATATGCACAGCCCCCCCCCCCCCCCCCCTCAGCTCGTTACTTGTGCAATTAATTTCATGGAGAACATTTTCATACTTAGATAAAAACACGGAATTGCTGATTTGTCAGAATATTCTGCTCTCTATGGACAGATCTGGGTGCTCGGAGCTTTGTGCTAATGAGAAGACGGACCATAAATCTGTCATTGCCAGACTGGCGGAGTAATATCTGCCAATAATTCTGTACAGGAGGACTTCAATGTACTGGCCCATTCCATCTATCAGTATCAGCCACGTAGCGGGTACTGGCCCATTCCATCTATCAGTATCAGTCACGTTCCGGGTGCTGACCCATTCCATCTATCAGTATCAGTCACGTTCCGGGTACTGGCCCATTCCATCTATCAGTATCAGTCACATTCCGGGTGCTGACCCATTCCATCTATCAGTATCAGTCACGTTCCGGGTGCTGACCCATTCCATCTATCAGTATCAGTCACGTTCCGGGTGCTGACCCATTCTATCTATCAGTATCAGTCACGTTCCGGGTGCTGACCCATTCCATCTATCAGTATCAGTCACGTTCCGGGTGCTGACCCATTCTATCTATCAGTATCAGTCACGTTCTGGGTGCTGACCCATTCCATCTATCAGTATCAGTCACGTTCCGGGTGCTGACCCATTCCATCTATCAGTAACGTTCCGGGTGCTGACCCATTCCATCTATCAGTATCAGTCACGTTCCGGGTGCTGACCCATTCCATCTATCAGTATCAGTCACGTTCCGGGTGCTGACCCATTCTATCTATCAGTATCAGTCACGTTCCGGGTGCTGACCCATTCTATCTATCAGTATCAGTCACGTTCCGGGTGCTGGCCCATTCCATCTATCAGTATCAGTCACGTAGCGGGTTCCGGGTCCTGACCCATTCCTTCTATCAGTATCAGTCACGTAGCGGGTTCCGGGTCCTGACCCATTCCATCTATCAGTAACATAGCGGGTACTGACCCATTCCTTCTATCAGTATCAGTCACGTAGCGGGTACTGACCCATTCCATCTATCAGTATCAGTCACGTTCCGGGTGCTGACCCATTCCATCTATCAGTATCAGTCACGTTCCGGGTACTGACCCATTCCATCTATCAGTATCAGTCACGTTCCGGGTACTGACCCATCCCATCTATCAGTATCAGTCACGTTCCGGGTGCTGACCCATTCCATCTATCAGTATCAGTCACGTAGCGGGTTCCAGGTCCTGACCCATTCCATCTATCAGTATCAGTCACGTAGCGGGTACTGACCCATTCCTTCTATCAGTATCAGTCACGTAGCGGGTTCCGGGTACTGACCCATTCCATCTATCAGTCATGTAGCGGGTTCCGGGTACTGACCCATTCCTTCCATCAGTATCAGTCACGTAGCGGGCACTGACCCATTCCATCTATCAGTATCAGTCACGTTCTGGGTGCTGACCCATTCCATCTATCAGTATCAGTCACGTTCCGGGTGCTGACCCATTCCATCTATCAGTAACGTTCCGGGTGCTGACCCATTCCATCTATCAGTATCAGTCACGTTCCGGGTGCTGACCCATTCCATCTATCAGTATCAGTCACGTTCCGGGTGCTGACCCATTCTATCTATCAGTATCAGTCACGTTCCGGGTGCTGACCCATTCCATCTATCAGTATCAGTCACGTTCCGGGTGCTGACCCATTCCATCTATCAGTATCAGTCACGTAGCGGGTTCCAGGTCCTGACCCATTCCATCTATCAGTATCAGTCACGTAGCGGGTACTGACCCATTCCTTCTATCAGTATCAGTCACGTAGCGGGTTCCGGGTACTGACCCATTCCATCTATCAGTCATGTAGCGGGTTCCGGGTACTGACCCATTCCTTCCATCAGTATCAGTCACGTAGCGGGCACTGACCCATTCCATCCATCAGTATCAGTCACGTAGCGGGCACTGACCCATTCCATCTATCAGTATCAGTCACGTAGCGGGTACTGACCCATTCCTTCTATCAGTATCAGTCACGTAGCGGGTACTGACCCATTCCTTCTATCAGTATCAGTCACGTAGCGGGTACTGACCCATTCCTTCTATCAGTATCAGTCACGTAGCGGGTACTGACCCATTCCATCTATCAGTATCAGTCACGTAGCGGGTACTGACCCATTCCATCTATCAGTATCAGTCACGTAGCGGGTACTGACCCATTCCATCTATCAGTATCAGTCACGTAGCGGGTACTGGCCCATTCCATCTATCAGTATCAGTCACGTAGCAGGTAATGACCCATTCCTTCTATCAGTATCAGTCACGTAGCGGGTTCCGGGTCCTGACCCATTCCTTCTATCAGTAACGTAGCGAGTTCCGGGTACTGACCCATTCCTTCTATCAGTATCAGTCAAGTAGCGGGTTCCAGGTACTGGGCCATTCCTTCTATCAGTATCAGTCACGTAGCGGGTTCCGGGTACTGACCCATTCCTTCTATCAGTATCAGTCACGTAGCAGGTTCCGGGTCCTGACCCATTCCATCTATCAGTATCAGTCACGTTCCGGGTGCTGACCCATTCCATCTATCAGTAACGTTCCGGGTGCTGACCCATTCCATCTATCAGTATCAGTCACGTTCCGGGTGCTGACCCATTCCATCTATCAGTATCAGTCACGTTCCGGGTGCTGACCCATTCCATCTATCAGTATCAGTCACGTTCCGGGTGCTGACCCATTCCATCTATCAGTATCAGTCACGTTCCGGGTGCTGACCCATTCCATCTATCAGTATCAGTCACGTTCCGGGTGCTGACCCATTCCATCTATCAGTATCAGTCACGTTCCGGGTGCTGACCCATTCTATCTATCAGTATCAGTCACGTTCCGGGTGCTGACCCATTCCATCTATCAGTATCAGTCACGTTCCGGGTGCTGACCCATTCCATCTATCAGTAACGTTCCAGGTGCTGACCCATTCCATCTATCAGTATCAGTCACGTTCCGGGTGCTGACCCATTCCATCTATCAGTATCAGTCACGTTCCGGGTGCTGACCCATTCTATCTATCAGTATCAGTCACGTTCTGGGTGCTGACCCATTCCATCTATCAGTATCAGTCACGTTCCGGGTGCTGACCCATTCCATCTATCAGTAACGTTCCGGGTGCTGACCCATTCCATCTATCAGTATCAGTCACGTTCCGGGTGCTGACCCATTCCATCTATCAGTATCAGTCACGTTCCGGGTGCTGACCCATTCTATCTATCAGTATCAGTCACGTTCCGGGTGCTGACCCATTCCATCTATCAGTATCAGTCACGTAGCGGGTTCCGGGTCCTGACCCATTCCTTCTATCAGTATCAGTCACGTAGCGGGTTCCGGGTCCTGACCCATTCCATCTATCAGTAACATAGCGGGTACTGACCCATTCCTTCTATCAGTAACGTAGCGGGTTCCGGGTACTGACCCATTCCTTCTATCAGTATCAGTCACGTAGCAGGTTCCGGGTACTGACCCATTCCTTCTATCAGTATCAGTCACGTAGCGGGTACTGACCCATTCCTTCGATCAGTATCAGTCACGTAGCGGGTACTGACCCATTCCATCTATCAGTATCAGTCACGTAGCGGGTACTGACCCATTCCATCTATCAGTATCAGTCACGTAGCGGGTACTGGCCCATTCCATCTATCAGTATCAGTCACGTAGCGGGTAATGACCCATTCCTTCTATCAGTATCAGTCACGTAGCGGGTTCCGGGTCCTGACCCATTCCTTCTATCAGTAACGTAGCGAGTTCCGGGTACTGACCCATTCCTTCTATCAGTATCAGTCACGTAGCGGGTTCCGGTACTGATCCATTCCTTCTATCGGTATAAGTCACGTAGCGGGTTCCGGTACTGATCCATTCCTTCTATCGGTATCAGTCACGTAGCGGATTCCGGTACTGACCCATTCCTTCTATCGGTATCAGTCACCTAGCGGGTTCCGGGTACTGACCCATTCCTTCTATCGGTATCAGTCACGTAGCGGGTTCCGGGTAGTGACCCATTCCTTCTATCATTATCAGTCACGTAGCGGGTTCCGGGTACTGACCCATTCCTTCTATCAGTATCAGTCACGTAGCGGGTTCCGGGTACTGACCCATTCCTTCTATCAGTATCAGTCACGTAGCGGGTACTGACCCATTCCATCTATCAGTATCAGTCACGTAGCGGGTACTGACCCATTCCATCTATCAGTATCAGTCACGTAGCGGGTACTGGCCCATTCCATCTATCAGTATCAGTCACGTAGCAGGTAATGACCCATTCCTTCTATCAGTATCAGTCACGTAGCGGGTTCCGGGTCCTGACCCATTCCTTCTATCAGTAACGTAGCGGGTTCCGGGTACTGACCCATTCCTTCTATCGGTATCAGTCACGTAGCGGGTTCCGGGTAGTGACCCATTCGTTCTATCATTATCAGTCACGTAGCGGGTTCCGGGTCCTGACCCATTCCATCTATCAGTATCAGTCACGTAGCGGGTTCCGGGTCCTGGCCCATTCCTTCTATCAGTATCCGTCACGTAGCGGGTTCCGGTACTGACCCATTCCTTCTATCAGTATCAGTCAAGTAGCGGGTTCCGGGTACTGGCCCATTCCTTCTATCAGTATCAGTCACGTAGCGGGTTCCGGTACTGATCCATTCCTTCTATCAGTATCCGTCACGTAGCGGGTTCCAGTACTGATCCATTCCTTCTATCAGTATCAGTCACGTAGCGGGTTCCGGGTACTGACCCATTCCTTCTATCAGTATCAGTCACGTAGCGGGTTCCGGGTACTGACCCATTCCTTCTATCAGTATCAGTCACGTAGCGGGTTGGGATTATTAATAATCGCATACTCTCTAACATATGCGGTTATTAACACAAGGGACAGGTCTTCCGATAAGAGCTGTCCCTTGCGATGCGGCTCTGGCACTGGACTTCTGGGTCTGAGACCCGGGAGTCAGTCTGCGCTTGCACAGAGCACGGTGCCGGCCGCAGGGCATGCTGGGAGGGATCCGTGACGGATCCCTCACATAGCGCTGCGGTAAGAAGCCCATAGGCTTCTGCAGGGAATCGCCAGCTTTTGGCGATTCCCTCCGCAGCACTGACCCTGTAAAAACTCAGATAATGAGGTTTTATTGTATTTTTGCTTTAGAACATCGCCCTCTGTCTATCATTTCTCTATCGCATCCTAGAACACAATAGACAGAATATGATTACTTACTATCAGCAACACCAAATCTTTACAATTTTATAAACTTTAGTAAATGTGCCCATTAGTCCTTCGTTTCCGTAACCACCACAGGTAACAATTGTGGGGGATATTGGCTACGTATAACCACCGGGCCCCCTCTCCTGCACCCACCAGAGGTGGGGCCCCAGTCTCCCACACTAGGTCCTTGCTGAATACTAATCTTCCCTGACCTTGGCCAACATTGAATTATCCAGCGCTGCGCGTTCGTGCGACAGACAGATGTTAGAGAAAAGCCGCTTACAATAATCAGATTTTCTGTGATAACGCAGGATTTTGTGTGGAACATAAGTTGTTTGGATGAACGTAACATTAACTCTGCGGCATGGGAAACAGCTGCGGGGGAAAGACCTTGTTCATTTTGATAAATAAACACAGAGCGCGCGGATTTACTGTCCTGCGTTGGATCGTCAGCCCTCTGCTTTACAGCAGCCATCAATAGTGATCCGCAGATTGTCATCTCTGCCCCATTAAGCGCACATGTAATGATAGTTCGGGCATCTGACTGGCGCACATTCCAGGAACCTGCTGTTAAAACGTAATTTCCTCTCGTAAAACAGGTTTCGTTCCAGTGGGTTTTATCATCTGTGTTATTTGCACCTTTTCATAAAGCAAAACTTGCAATTAACAACTTGTAATGAATTAGATCTGAGAGTGAAATACATCATTAGAATATCAGTCAGATAATTAATGGATTCTGCCGCGCTAATACCCATGGGCACAACATCATCAGTCAGCCGTCTGCCAGGGACACAAGTTTACATGTCACAAAGCAAACAAACAGCAGCGCGCGCGGAGCTTCCTGTGAAGTTGTTTGTTAGGTGTCACTGTACCCATCAGGATGCCCAGAGGCTCTGCTGGTGCCAGAGTGCCAGCCCTGGGCCATGCCTATAATAATGAAGATGGCCACAGCTTACTATGTGACACCGTCATTACATTCTACGTATGCAGATATTATCTATCTATATATAAAAGGCTAACCACTCCTCACCTCTATGAAGTGAATTGCCGCCAGTGACCACTCAAAGAGTCAAATTACTCCTTTGTGTGCTAAAAGATGTCAACACTGATCTGTTGCTGGATATGTAGAGTGGGAGCTGTGAAGACAGAGATTGGAGGTAGGCGCAGATAGGGACTGGGGGAGGAGTGGAGAGTTTGTGGGCTAAAAACTATCACAGCTCAAAGTGAAAGTAAAAACGGTCACAGCTCAAAGTGATGGGCTTGTAACTAGTGTGTCATAATACATGGTACCGGAGTCTCCTGTAATGGCACACAGGCGACATGTGCCAGGCTGTCCTGCTGGGCAGATATAACACTGGAATCAATGTAAAAAGCAACCGAAACCCCAATTTTAATTGCCTAATTGTTAACGCCACCCCACAATGAATGCCAACCCGAAGCGTGGCGAGCTCAGAGGTACGTGTCCTCCGACCTTTTCATACCCCCACTATCCACATCGGTGTGGAGTTGACTTTATATAGTGTGGCGAGTGCAGCGAGCCACCGAGCCCGAAGCGTGGCGAGCGCAGCAAGCCACCGAGCCCGAAGCGTGGTGAGCGCAGCGAGGGGACGCGCATAACTTCACAGGTATATGCGTCCCCTCGCGGGGCTGGCTGTGCTCGTTCAATAGTAGGGTGGCGTTAACAATGGGGGGACATTTCACATACTTAAAACCCACTATGAAAAATTGGGCCCATTTCCCATTGTTCCCTATGTAAACTCGCGTCCATCGCATGCCATTATAATGGCATGCGATGGATGCGATCAACGTGATTTTAACATTGAAAGGTAATTTAACATTGAGCCCTATGTAAAATTGCATTGATTGCGTCGGTCGCATCGTATGCCATTATAACGGCATGTGATGGACGCGATCAACGCAATTTTCTCTTTGCCGGCAATAAAGCCACTTAAATAACAGAAAATCGCGTCCATCGCATACCTTAAGTTACCTTAACTTAAGGTATGCGATCTACCATGACGGGCGCCGTGCTAGGAAACAAGTACCGTATTTTCCTTTGCCAATCATCTGACCCAAATCTCACCCACATTTCCACTCTTTCCTCTGATTTCCAGTTCTCGGAGAGGGGCGAGTCCTCTACGTTTGGCAAATGATACTGGGCGTGAATCAGGTGGCGCTAACTGTGCCGCTGCTGATCTGAGATGAGCAAATGCCGCAGCCGCAATATTTGTAGGAAGATGCCCACTGCCAGCTTCTCAGATACGCCACCGCTGCCGTACAGAGGGCATGATTCAGATATGTACGAAGTGCACATGGCATGTGGTCTAACCCCAGCAGTCAGGAACCTTACGATCAGAATCTAAACACATCCCGGAGGTAAGTACCGGCCATTGGGTTAGACTCCTCCTGCCAACATCGCACATCCTGAGACCATCGCTCCTCTTACTCCGATGATCCATCGCAGCTCTGTATAGGCAAGCAGATCCGGGCCTCGGCACTGCCAGAAACCGTGGGCAGTCCATTTTTGGGAATGTTATCCAGTTCCGCCCAATAAAGGCCACAGACTCAGTGGGTTCTGCGCAGAAAGGGTCTTGTACTTGCTCATCACCATCCGAGGTGTACGCAAACCATCAACCCAAAAACGCATCATCGGGGAACATCGCTAAGAGTGTCTGTCACAAATAAGATTTCGGGGCCAGAATCCCTGCCTTAGACGACCCGGTTACTGGCTTTGACACACCCCTGAAACATGACCACACCCATTCACTATCTGCCAATCACTTTGCATCCTAATTCACACTAGGATCGCCACGGCAACACCATTATGTAATACGTGCAGTGCGTCACTGGGGCCTGCGCAGTAAGACAAACATCGTCACAATAACATCTTACCACCCATACGGTGACACAGTCTGTTCCTCCAGCACTAGGAAGTCACATACCAGCTGTAGGATCTATCACACAATGCGCCTGATCATTCAGATTTGAAAGCAAAGCAAAAAAGCAATCAAAGGGCCAAACCATGTGCACAGTAGGCGGGGCAGATGTAACGGTGCAGAGAGAGGTAGATTTGGGTGGGTTACATTTTTTCTGTGCAGGGTAAACACTGACTCCTTTATTACACTGCAATTTAGATTTCAATTTAAACACCCCTCACCAAAATCTCTCTCTGCACATGTGACATCTGCCCCACCAGTTTGCGTGCTTTCTGCTTTGCGAACAAGCTGAACCAGGACGTATATCCACTTTGCATTATGACATTCCCCGCACGCAGAGAACTCCATGCACTAATGAATAATAATGATGATGATGGGGAAGAATTATAAGGCAATAGAGAGGAAGACGACGGTGTAAATACCCCATAATGGAACAGATGGGGGGAGGATTTCATTCCGTGACCTTACTTAACCCAGGCAGAAAAATACGTGTCTGGAATAAGAAAGGGAAAGTGTTGGGCGACAGGGAAAAGCCATCAGTTCTAAATCCGCCAAACATTATCCAGTGTATTATCCTTGCTGCACCAAAGGGAGAGAGCCCAGGTCACGGGAACCACACCCGCATCCTCTGTAAGGACACCGCTCTCCTATGATGATGGCATCAGAGCACAATGACACCGAACAATAAATAAGTAATAATTACAATATTACCCAACAAGAATGACTCCGTAAATAGCTTCCTGCTCCACTTCTGGAGAGAACAAAAATCCATAACCTCTCAAATTATTAATGGTGAGTAATGAGCCCAGGGGGTATTTACGGCACGGACGTCTACCCCCCCCCTGTCACTAGTTGGATAGTTAAAACCTCGGAGCTGTCAATTAGGGCTGATGAATTCCACGCAGGAGGGTTACTACGGAAACCGGCACCAAGATGCTCAAAAAATGGCCAATTTGTCAGGAACATATCGGAATAGCGGGATGATACGGTGCAATAAATACTTCCACTCTAAAGCCCTGAGCACGGCGATCTTGCGCTCTGCCAAGTGCCCATAGACAGCTGAGCGCGGGTACATAGGCACAACTAAGCGGTGAGCTACGTTGGCATATTTTACAAGGCTGCGCTCATCACTTACATGGGTTATTTTCCTGAGAATATATCAGGAATATTTCTCAATATTCCATAAAAGTGGTCTTAAAATATAAATGGTTTATTCCAGACAATTGTTCCGTAATACAGAATTAAACTTCCACGTCTACAACGCCTAATACACGGACATCACAAACACACATTAACCTGGTGGTGGTAATATGGGACGTTGTATGGCAGCTGAGCGGGGAGGTAATGAGGTGGCGGACAGTCCCAGTCAGCCGCCATACCGACAGAATAACGTGGAATCATTTTTTTCTCTAAAGAAAATAGTTTTATTGGCTTAATATAGATTGGGGGAGATGTACTAAGTCTTGAAGTGATAAAATGGAGAAGGTTAAACAGCCAGCCAATCTACTCCTAACAGCCATGTCACAGTCTGCCTTTAAAAAATGACAGGTAAAAGCCGATTGGCTCGTGCGTGATCACTCTCCAGGTTATCACTTTTGAAGATTAGTACATCTGGCCCAGTATGTTTCATGTTCTGCTGACCAGAATCCTGACAGGGGCAAAGTAAATAACCCCCCCCCCCCCCCAACCTTCCCTACCTGCAGCCTGACCTTCACCCTCTGGGCCCGCATACATACCCTAGGGGGCTCGGACGCACACCCTAATTCTAAACACAATGAGAGGTGCTACCATGCTGAGACACAGAAAAAAGAAACATGCAGGTAAACCCTTAATATCCTAAACACTGCATGTAACAGGGAACATTACAGGAGTATGGCCAGTAAGATAGCGGCAACTGCAAGGTGACCTTATCTGGTGGGTTCCTAACTCTTAAGGTGCCCATACACTTGTCCGATTTGGGACGATTCTGGATCGGGCAGAGAAATCAGCCCAATCCCTCCGACCCGATGCACGGTGCCGTTCGCATGGGTTCGGAGTGTGGAGGTCGGACCGGCTGCACATATAATCTATCGGATGGGACCCATCACTGACACATCACGGGTGCTATTTAGGTCGGCATTTTAATTGTGTCAGCATTTTGACCATATCGGCATAATGCATGTCAGTCTTTTGAACGTGACTGTCGGTAATATGACTGCGTACCTAAGAAAGGGCCTGATTCAGACCTGTCCAAACGCACGCCCCCCGCACTAGCATATGCAAATGTATACGCTTCCACATCTGCCCACATGTGGCCATAAGGAGGAAAACAATCATTTGATGGTTGCTGACCATCGGAGAATAAATCTATCGTGGACGGAGATGGGCGCAGAGGGGGCGAGCGCTGCGGCAGCAGGTTATTTCGCAGAGATGAGCAGTGTTTAGTAATTAGCCTGCGCCTGTATGTTCTGCGGGACTAATAACCAGGTGACCATTATATGAGGACCGCCTGGTAATAATCACATCCTGCAGCTACTCACCAGTGTACACGCCGTCACCTCCTGCCGCCTCACACTGGGACATGCCAAGGCAGAAGCTGTCCACGGCCACGGCAAGGGCTTTGGCGAAGTTGGCATCCATTAGGAAGGAGCCGTCGGAGGAGCTGACCATGCTGCAGCGGGCGCTGGTGTAGTTATCCTCTGACACCGAGCCCCAGCCATTGATCAGAGAGCCGGCCATGGAGCTCTCGTATTCGCTGATACTAGAGGTCGGGGTGTCGCAGTACTTGCGGTAGGACTTCAGGGAGCTGACTTCTCCCAGCTCCAGGTCATCGTCTTCATCCACCGGATCCACTTCTCCCAGCTCTGACGGCAGGGGGCTGCAGATGTAGCCATAGGAGCTAGAGGAGGTGAAGGGCCTGGGAAGGGTGGCGTCACTCTCTGAGGGGTGCCTGGAGGTCAAAGGAATCCACATTAAATGTCTATTAGTGTATATATATATATACACACAGAGGTAACCGTAAACAACATGCATCAGTGATTATATGGAAGAAATGTTGTATTAGTTGTAATCTCACATATCCTCTAGGTGTCACTGTTGCTATTGCTGTCTATACAGGGGCTTTAGTGCTGTCAGTGATGTCACTCCATGTGATGAGAGTGCATACCTTGCTTCATGCAAGACTGTGGGCCCGATTCTGGTTCACTCGCAAAAGCAAATTCTCTCTCTAATGGACAAAACCATGCTGTACTGCAGGTGGGGCAGATGTAACATGTCCACAGAGAGTTACATTTGGGTGGGGTTTGTAATTCAAACTGACATCTATACTGCAGTGTAAAAATAAAGCAGCCAGTATTTACCCTGCACAGAAACATATAACTCATCCAAATCTAATTCTCTATGCACATTTTCCATCTGCCCCACCTGCAGTGCACATGGTTTTAGAATTTGCTTTTGCGAGTGAACCAGAATCAGGGACTGTGTGTAGTGAATCGGCCAGGGCATCTGGGCTACGGTGACAATGACAAGGTGGAAACTTGTGGTGCTGTTCCAGACACCCTACTAGGCAGACGTAAGTGCCACGGGCCAGCAAAGGTGCCGCCCACACAGCACATACCTGGTTACGGCCCCAATCTAAGTAACACATCTGATCAATGGAAGAGACCCCTCTCTACAAGATGAAATCAACCGGCACTTTACAGAAGCATTACAATATTACAGCATTCAGGAAGGGAGCTGGGGGACCGGAGTTAGGGTCCAGAAGGCCTCTGATTGGTCAGTTTTGTTAAATATACCCCAGTGAGTGGTACTGGAGGACACGACACTTGTAGATTTTTAGGTGATCCGGCATAGTCACCCCACTAGGTCCTATCAGTGACCCCCACCCCAATGCTCTCCATCTGCCTGAAGATTGGATGAAAGAGAATATTACGTCTACCTCTCAGTGATAACAACATGCAGCATACGGTAGGGGTTATTCACACCTGATTGCATGGCTGCATATTCACAGGCCGGCCGAGAAGCGATTGACTGCAGATGTGTACGGCTCACAGTACAAATGCATGAGGCCATCCTGAAACAGAATCTAGCATCTTTGTAATCGCTGGCCATTGGAAGAGGTATACAGCCATTTTCTGGGAGTGTCAGGGAATACGCAGGTGTGGCCAGGTGTGTGAGGGGAAGTCATGTGACATCAGCTCCGCCCCCCGATCAGCCTGATTCTATCACAGCCGCTGAGTAAGTCCTGGGCTACGCACACACTGGGGAATCCTTACATGGTGAGCGGCTGTTATCTGGGAGTGTCAGGGAATACGCAGGCGTGGCCAGGTGTATGAGGGGAAGTCATGTGATGTCAGCTCCGCCCCACCGATCAGCCTGATTCTATCACAGCCGCAGAGTTAGTCCTGGGCTGCGCACACACTGGGGAATCATTACATGGTGAGCGGCTGTTATCTGGGAGTGTCAGGGAATACGCAGGCGTGGCTAGGTGTGTGAGGGGAAGTCATGTGACGTCAGCTCCGCCCCCGATCAGCCGTATTCTATCACACTGCTGGGGTCCTGGGCTACGCACACACTGGGGAATCATGAGATGGTGAGCAGCTGCGAATAGATCTGCAGCTAATTTCAGGTTGCACAGGGCAGCAGTGGCGTAACAATCGCCCCGCAGTGATGGGGAGGCGATGAGTAAGTGTGGGCACCAGGGGTCTGCAGAGGCTATTGCTGCACCGCTGCCACCTGCCTTACCCTTCCGCTTGCTGCCGTGTCTATGGCCGAGACCTGCAGATCTACTTGTCTGTGGTCCCGGTGCTCCTCCTGGCTCCTGCTAATGCAAAATGACTGCTCCCTTACAGCAGACAGTTTTTGAGGATGGTAGAGGAGGCGGTCTGCTGTTAAGGGCAGCCATTTTGTGAGGGCCTTTTTACATTAGCAGGAGGAGAGCCGAGATCGCAGACAAGATATCAGCAGATATCTGATCGCCGGGCTCTACAAATTAGCAGCGCAGCAATCAGATCTGAATAGCCCCCATAATCACGAGAATAAGTATAATCCCACTATCAGAAACACATACACTATATACAGTACTGCAGCACATACACTATATACAGTACTGTAGCACATACACTATATACAGTACTGCAGCACATACACTATATACAGTACTGCAGCACATACACTATATACAGTACTGCAGCACATACACTATATACAGTACTGCAGCACATACACTATATACAGTACTGCAACACATACACTATATACAGTACTGCAGCACATACACTATATACAGTACATATATATACATATCATTCATACCACAAGACATCACTGCCAGACTCCCCAATCATTTATACCACAGGTCATCACTGCCAGCCTCCCCAATCATTTATACCACAGGTCATCACTGCCAGCCTCCCCAATCATTTTATACCACAGGACATCACTGCCAGCCTCCCCAATCATCTTATACCACAGGTCATCACTGCCAGCCTCCCCAATCATTTATACCACAGGACATCACTGCCAGCCTCCCCAATCATCTTATACCACAGGTCATCACTGTCTCACCAATCATCCTATATCCTAGGTCATCACTGTCTCACCAATCATCCTATACCCCAGGTCATCACCGTCACTCTCACCAATCATCCTATACCCCAGGTCATCGCTGTCTCACCAATCATCCTATATCCCAGGTCATCGCTGTCTCACCAATCATCCTATACCCCAGGTCATCGCTGTCTCACCAATCATCCTATACCCCAGGTCATCTTTGTCTCACCAATCATCCTATACCACAGGTCATCGCTGTCTCACCAATCATCCTATACCCCAGGTCATCGCTGTCTCACCAATCATCCTATACCCCAGGTCATCGCTGTCTCAGCAATCATCCTATATCCTAGGTCATCGCTGTCTCACCAATCATCCTATACCCCAGGTCATCGCTGTCTCACCAATCATCCTATACCCCAGGTCATCGCTGTCTCAGCAATCATCCTATACCCCAGGTCATCACTGTCTCACCAATCATCCTATACCCCAGGTCATCGCTGTCTCACCAATCATCCTATACCCCAGGTCATCGCTGTCTCACCAATCATCCTATACCACAGGTCATCACTGTCTCACCAATCATCCTATACCCCAGGTCATCACCGTCACTCTCACCAATCATCCTATACCCCAGGTCATCGCTGTCTCACCAATCATCCTATACCCCAGGTCATCACTGTCTCACCAATCATCCTATACCCCAGGTCATTGCTGTCTCACCAATCATCCTATACCCCAGGTCATCACCGTCACTCTCACCAATCATCCTATACCCCAGGTCATCGCTGTCTCACCAATCATCCTATACCCCAGGTCATCACCGTCACTCTCACCCATCATCCTATACCCCAGGTCATTGCTGTCTCACCAATCATCCTATACCCCAGGTCATCGCTGTCTCACCAATCATCCTATACCCCAGGTCATCGCTGTCTCACCAATCATCCTATACCCCAGGTCATCACTGTCTCACCAATCATCCTATACCCCAGGTCATCACTGTCTCACCAATCATCCCAATCATCCTATACCCCAGGTCATCGCTGTCTCACCAATCATCCTATACCCCAGGTCATCGCTGTCTCACCAATCATCCTATACCCCAGGTCATCGCTGTCTCACCAATCATCCTATACCCCAGGTCATCGCTGTCTCACCAATCATCCTATACCCCAGGTCATCGCTGTCTCACCAATCATCCTATATCCCAGGTCATCGCTGTCTCACCAATCATCCTATACCCCAGGTCATCACTGTCTCACCAATCATCCTATATCCTAGGTCATCGCTGTCTCACCAATCATCCTATACCCCAGGTCATCGCTGTCTCACCAATCATCCTATACCCCAGGTCATCGCTGTCTCACCAATCATCCTATACCCCAGGTCATCGCTGTCTCACCAATCATCCTATACCCCAGGTCATCGCTGTCTCACCAATCATCCTATACCCCAGGTCATCACCGTCTCACCAATCATCCTATATCCCAGGTCATCACTGTCTCACCAATCATCCTATACTCCAGGTCATCGCTGTCTCACCAATCATCCTATATCCCAGGTCATCGCTGTCTCACCAATCATCCTATACCCCAGGTCATCGCTGTCTCACCAATCATCCTATACCCCAGGTCATCGCTGTCTCACCAATCATCCTATATCCCAGGTCATCGCTGTCTCACCAATCATCCTATACCCCAGGTCATCACTGTCTCACCAATCATCCTATACCCCAGGTCATCGCTGTCTCACCAATCATCCTATACCCCAGGTCATCACTGTCTCACTAATCATCCTATACCCCAGGTCATCGCTGTCACACCAATCATCCTATACCCCAGGTCATCACCGTCACTCTCCCCAATCATCCTATACCCCAGGTCATCGCTGTCTCACCAATCATCCTATACCCCAGGTCATCGCTGTCTCACCAATCATCCTATACCCCAGGTCATCACCGTCACTCTCCCCAATCATCCTATACCCCAGGTCATCGCTGTCTCACCAATCATCCTATACCCCAGGTCATCACTGTCTCACCAATCATCCTATACCCCAGGTCATCGCTGTCTCACCAATCATCCTATACCCCAGGTCATCGCTGTCTCACCAATCATCCTATACCACAGGTCATCACTGTCTCACCAATCATCCTATACCCCAGGTCATCACCTTCACTCTCACCAATCATCCTATACCCCAGGTCATCGCTGTCTCACCAATCATCCTATACCCCAGGTCATCACTGTCTCACCAATCATCCTATACCCCAGGTCATCGCTGTCTCACCAATCATCCTATACCCCAGGTCATCACTGTCTCACCAATCATCCTATACCCTAGGTCATCACTGTCTCACCAATCATCCTATACCCCAGGTCATCGCTGTCTCACCAATCATCCTATACCCCAGGTCATCACTGTCTCACTAATCATCCTATACCCCAGGTCATCGCTCTCACACCAATCATCCTATACCCCAGGTCATCACTGTCTCACCAATCATCCTATACCCCAGGTCATCACCTTCACTCTC
Organism: Crinia signifera; assembly: GCF_055691185.1. Taxonomy (NCBI): domain Eukaryota; kingdom Metazoa; phylum Chordata; class Amphibia; order Anura; family Myobatrachidae; genus Crinia; species Crinia signifera. Next base: position 142,221,507 of record NC_139226.1, on the reverse strand, counting down.
ACCAATCATCCTATACCCCAGGTCATCACTGTCTCACTAATCATCCTATACCCCAGGTCATCGCTGTCACACCAATCATCCTATACCCCAGGTCATCGCTGTCTCACCAATCATCCTATACCCCAGGTCATCACCGTCACTCTCCCCAATCATCCTATACCCCAGGTCATCGCTGTCTCACCAATCATCCTATACCCCAGGTCATCACTGTCTCACCAATCATCCTATACCCCAGGTCATCGCTGTCTCACCAATCATCCTATACCCCAGGTCATCGCTGTCTCACCAATCATCCTATACCCCAGGTCATCGCTGTCTCACCAATCATCCTATACCCCAGGTCATCACTGTCTCACCAATCATCCTATACCCCAGGTCATCACTGTCTCACCAATCATCCTATACCCCAGGTCATCACTGTCTCACCAATCATCCTATATCCCAGGTCATCGCTGTCTCACCAATCATCCTATACCCCAGGTCATCACCGTCTCACCAATCATCCTATATCCTAGGTGTGGTAGTTCTGGCATGCTCCTAACATTTGGCCGTGTTTCCAGAGTGTGTGGCCGTGAGTTTGCTGCCTCACCATCATGTCATGGAAGAATTATACTGGCTGACGGATGGCGCAATAACTTGGAACGTGACCATCAGAAGATCACCTCCGCTATGTGCCCAGTCTGCACTATAATAATCACTCGACAATCAATACATTTCCCGTAAATTTCCGCATGTGACATTATCCTTGCCATTGATTTAGGAGACAAAGTCACCTAAATTGTGAGGACGGTGGAAAGTGCCAAGCCAGCGAAGTGACAGCTAATGGCGAGGAGTAATCATTTCTACAATGACCTCGGCAATAACGTGTTCTGGCACTGCCAGGGGGATATCTCAGCACCGCTGTGAGCTATGGGCATTACTTATGGGCACAGGAAGCACAACCAGCTTTTATACAACAAAATCCCTCCATGAATCATCACTGAAGCTTTGCTGGGTGCATTTTGCTGGAAAACAATGCGAGCTGCCTATTGATTATCATATATTATGTGTGACAGCAAACAATTATTAAATGCCAGAAGTTGTGCTTTAAACGTAATGTGCATTTATGAAAAGATGTAAGTGAACCCTGTTAATTTCCAACCCCAGTGATTATTGATTCTGGCGGCCGGTTGGGAGTATTCGGAGAAAGTGCTGCTGTTTGTACAAAGTAACAGACAAGATTCCAAAATAAATAATAAATCAAATGCAAGACACAAAATTAACTCACGCAGCAAACTAAGCGCAATGTGTCACTCTGCCGACTGATAGATGTGATGACAGTGAGTCATCTGTCACAGCAACCGGGACAATTATCAAGGCAGAAACATTTCCGTAATTGGGAGATGTTCTCTATACAATGTGTCCTCAGCGCTCTTCTCCAGGAGGGAATTGTAAGGAACATACAAAACATTCACAAGTTTCCTAATGAGAAGAGGAGGCAAGGAGAGAGGGGGAGAGAGAGGGAGGGAGAGGTAGAGAGAGAGAGGGGGAGAGAGAGAGGAGGGACAGATAGAGAGGGAGAGAGAGAGAAAGAGAGAGGGAGAGAGAGGAGGGACAGAGAGAGAGGGACAGATAGAGAGGGAGAGAGAGAGAGAGAAAGAGAGAGGGAGAGAGGGGGAGGGATAGGGATGGAGAGAGAGAGTGGGACCGAGGGAGAGAGAGGAGACAGAGAGAGGAAGTGAAAGGGACAGGGAGAGAGGGAGAGAAAGTTTGGGGGACAGAGAGGAGGTGACAGAGGCAGAAAGAGAGCGAAGGAGAGAGTCAGGGAGTGACAGAAAGAGGAAGTGAGGGGGACAGGGAGAGAGATAGAGAGTGATGGGGACAAAGATGAGGTGAGAGGGACAGAGTGTAAAGGAAAGAGGACAGAGATAGGAAGTGAGGGGGATAGAGAGAGAGAGATAGAATGAAGGAGAGAGATAGGAAGTGAGGGGGACAGAGATAGGAAGTGAGGGGGATAGAGAGAGAGATAGAATGAAGGAGAGAGGAAGTGACAGATAGGAAGTGAGGGGGACAGAGAGAGGGAGTAAGCAGGAGGGAGAGCGAGAGAGGAAGTGAGGGAGACAGAGAGAGAGAGAAAGTGAGGACAGAGGGCGAAAGAGTGTGAAGGTGAGAGACGGAGGGATGGTCAGAGAGAGAGAGATATGGGGGTGTAAAGAAAGAGGGGAGAGGGACAGCCTGAGGGGGGAAAGAGACTGAGTGAAGGAGAGGTGCGGTAAGAGAAACAGAGGAAGGAGAGGGAGAAGAGAGATGGGGGATCAAAGAGAGAGTTAAAGAGAAGGACAGAGAGGGAGAGAGTTAGGGGGGAGAAGGACAGAAAGAGAGAGAGAGAGAGGGGGGCACACACACACAGAGTGATGGAGATAGAGGGGGAGAGAGATGGTGAAGGGAAAGAGAGAGGGACAGAAAGAAAACAAGGAGTAGATAATGACATATATATAGTGCATGTTGCATATTTATATATTATCAGGTTTTAGACCCTTTTCTTGGCAATAAAAAAATGATGCACCCCCGAATACAGGTACCGGGGCTCCAACAGCAGACTGTCCTGTGATGTGATGGCATTAGCGGACGCCCACAACTGTCCGGTGAACTCATCACTAAGAATAATATGGAACTTATTGAATATTAGAAGTCCCCTCAGAATTCTGTGACCTTATAAAAGAGCCCAGCTTGTGCCTCTGTCACTTACTGTATTCTGGGACCTACAGACATAATGCGTGTGCTCACCTGGTGTTGTCTCCTCGGTCACTAAGTTCTAGATAATGCGCCACGTCATCTGGCGTCAGTACGATATCGTCATTGACAGACATGGCGGCCGATGTGGATGGCGCACGGTTGAACACTAATGTATTGGGAGGCGTCCGTCTCTTACAGAAGCGAGTCTGCTGCTTGTGGCCGTCTTCCGGATGGGGGTCAGTATAGGCAGGAGCTTCGGAGACCCTGTTAGAGGAACAAACATCAGTTGGGTCTATAGGAATTACTCTGTGTAATAGGAACCCAGAATCTGTGCTGCGGAGAACTCTGCTCCTTCCACGCAGTGGCACAGTGGGAAGCATTGCTGTATCACAGCGCTGCTGGTGTCATGGGTTCTGTTCCCATCAGTGTAATAGGAACCCAGAATCTGTGCTGCGGAGAACTCTGCTCCTTCCACGCAGTGGCACAGTGGGAAGTATTGCTGTATCACAGCGCTGCTTGTGTCATGGGTTCTGTTCCCATCAGTGTAATAGGAACCCAGAATCTGTGCTGCGGAGAACTCTGCTCCTTCCACGCAGTGGCACAGTGGGAAGCATTGCTGCATCACAGCGCTGCTGGTGTCATGGAACCCAGTATCTGTGCTGCGGAGAACTCTGCTCCTTCCACGCAGTGGCACAGTGGGAAGCATTGCTGTATCACAGCGCTGCTGGTGTCATGGGTTCTGTTCCCATCAGTGTAATAGGAACCCAGAATCTGTGCTGCGGAGAACTCTGCTCCTTCCACGCAGTGGCACAGTGGGAAGCACTTTACGGCGAACGGAATTCGCCCAAAAGTGCTCGCTGTCCCATTGGGTAGCGAGAAATTTTGAGTAAATTTGTGCTGAAACCAGTCTGAGAGGGGTGCAAAAATCATTGTCGGCATTTAAACTCTGCGGGAATGACACCTCGCACCCTTCACAATTAAAAGGTTCGACCCCTTAGTTAGATTGTAATAATTATATTATGGTGAAATTATAAGAATTAAAAAATGTCCCTTCTTCCCTCTCCTCAAATAATGCCACTGTCACATACAGCCTCGTCCTCACTGACGCATCCCCTGGCATACTCTGTGCTGCTGTGGACCCTGCTCCTCACACGTATAGGTGCTAGATGTCTATCCTGCACGGTATAGGGCTGCCATGATGCTGGAGGCTACTTGGGTGAAATTGCCATTGTTTCTGCAGTCAGTTGCCCGGCACTTAGCCATGCTGACAGTGTCACACCCACGCAGCTCAGGGAGTGGTGAGAACTAGATTCCTATTATTCTGGCTCAGGTGATAGAGAAATACCGGGATGGAATCTGCAATGTGTCATGGCAGTTTGACCCCAAGGTCCTGATTGTACATAGACGATTTGTCTGTGGAGGAGAGGTGACTGAGCAGCGATGTGACGGGCGTCCTACTGGCGCACACAGCGGTATAGTCAGACAGCGTCACAGGGAAAGATCACACTGATTACACTGGAATATTGCAGCACCCAGCAGACCTGTCGCAGCACAGCGGAGAGATGACCATGTGCAGTACTGTCTAACAGCATAGTATAACATAGTTCTGACCTCAGTGCTGGGGATGGATGGATTACTATCCTCCTCATCGTGCACATTCCACAGGACTGCTTGGAGTAAGTGGCAGACACTTTGGGACTTCTCTGATTTAATATTTATGAAATGAGATGGACGCCAATACAAGACAAGCCGGATGGCGGTCTGGACGCAGAGGCTGCTAAATTAATGTTTGACGTCCTCCAGAGAGGACCCCGGAACACTTTGGGCACAAGGACCAAGCGATGTCAAGTAGGCAATTAGCACATTGGAAAACACTTGACATAATCATATAGAAGACGTGGACTAATTAGGTGCATGTTGTCCTTAGGGGGTATTGCTGCTGAGCACATGAGTGTGAGGGGCTGTATGTGGCGCAGACTGAGGGACACACAGCGCATTCAGGTGCGGTATGTTCCGTTTTCTCAGCACTCTCACGTAACGGACTTTACCACCCCCAGACGCCAGCTGGCAAACAGATAGAGGAGGAAAAAAATGCAGCAATCCTTTGGTAGAGGGCATTGCAGTGAAACGATAATCGGACGCTGTGCGAATTCGCACACCAGCGATCAGGTCTGAATCAGGCCCCTAGACATTAAGGGTTTATGACATAAGTGGGATAACAGGTACCCCAATGTTTCCACCAATAGCTCCCCCGGGACCCAGTACTGAAGGTGTGGCCAAATGAGGGGGCGTGGCCATGCCCGCACATCTGGATTAAAAAGAAAATGACAACTTGTGCTGCTGCCAGGGTCAGATCTGGGGGAAGGATATTGCCCAGTCTGCAGGTTATTCGGGAGTCACAAATTATTGTAAAAGGAGTTTGAATAACAAGTTTTAATAAGCCATCGGGCTCTCCAGGGCCCGGCCATTTGGGTGAGTTATATTGTTTCTGTGCAGAGTAAATACTGGCTGCTTTATTTTTACACTGCAATTAGATTTCAGTTTGAACACACCCCAGCCAAAGCTAACTCTCTCTGCACATGTTACATCTGCCTCACCTGCAGTACAGCATGGCTTTGGGCCGATGCACTAAGCTTCAAGAGTGATAAAATGGAGAGTGATAAACAACCAACCAATCAGATCCTACCTGCCATGTCACAGGCTGTGTATGGAAAAAGCTTTATCACTTTTGGAGCTTAGTACATCCGGCCCTTTGCTCTGCGATCCATGCGGGATTACACCCCATGCTCAGTCTATAGATATCAGCGATACATAAGGAATGACAGGGGAGAAGAGCTTACACTTTGTCCTGCATGTCGCTGGGTAACCTCTCCTTTGGCGGGGGGACGGGAGGAGGTGGGAGAGAAGGGCCGCAGGGTAGCATGTCCATCACTTTGAGGGAGGTGGTGTAATGTAGAATTTTGGGAGAGCTGAAGGTCTTCATTACTTTAGAATATTCTCCTGCGAGAGCGAGACAACACGGAAGAGAGAACGTGACACGTGCAGCATTAAGAAGGGGCAGGTTACATACATGACGGAGATGCAGCTGGTCATAGCATGGTATCACAGAAATAATACTCTATGTAAAAGGGTCGGGAAAACGGCTGCAGCTGGGCAGGTAATGTCACCGCCATGAACAGAGGTGAATCTGTGTATCTAATAGAAATCATACAAATAACTGTGACCAGCTGAACCCATTGCAAGCACCAGCAAACTAGACATTATGGCCAGGGCAGCCGAGAGGAATGCTGGGCCCCGGTAATTAGTCCCCCCCCCCCCCCCCCCCACACCTCTCGGCTGCCCTGATTACGGCATGCTTGTGACTCATCCTCTACCACCTCCATCGCAGATAATCTCCCTCAGTGTGAATATTGTGCCCCCCATGTATATTGGCAGCAATGTCTGTGTGATGGGTTAGAATTACGCACCATTTCCGGCCTGGTATCCAGCAGAGCTCTTCTCGCCTGGCACTCTGGCGCTATGTTCCGCAGGCTGGCGATACGGGGAGAGAGGAGCGCTATTCACATGATGCAGCTCTGTGAGGAGAAGACAAGAGACTCTGATCATGTGTATGTGTGCGGCACAGTGGCGGTATAATGTGGTACTGTATATGTATGCGTGCAGCACAGGAACGGTATAATGTGGTACTGTATATGTATGCGTGCAGCACAGGAACGGTATAATGTGGTACTGTATATGTATGTGTGCGGCACAGTGGCCCGGGTAATGCCCGATGGTGCTGACCCGGTAATGCCCGATGGTGCTGACCCAGGTAATGCCCGATGGTGCTGACCCGGTAATACCCGATGGTGCTGACCCGGGTAATGCCCGATGGTGCTGACCCGGGTAATGCCCGATGGTGCTGACCCTGGTAATGCCCGATGGTGCTGACCCGGTAATGCCCGATGGTGCTGACCCTGGTAATGCCCAGCATGCAGGAACAAGTTATACCAGCTACCTGTATTCCTCCCCATCAGCACCATTTATATATATTACCGCACAGTAACAACAAATGAAACGCTCTACCAGTAGGGGACAGATATAGATAATTATAATATTCAGAACCAATTACCACAATGTCAGTGGAATATTATAGTAGAGTCAGCTGGAGACTAATGTACGAGCAGAGGATTATATGGAACTAATGATGCTGGGAATATACAATTATGAATAATCTGCATCCAGCACAAATAGTAATTATATTATTGCAGGAGACCTGTGACTGTTACCTGTATAATGCCATCCGAGACCAGTACAGAGTAATCATCATCCCTCCTGTTCTGTTCTCTTATCAACTGACTCTTCTCTCTTAACTTTCAGCTTGTCCTTACCAAGGTGCAATAAGTGATGTGTACGAGTCCCCTCCCTGTGTAGTGCAGTACAGTGTGTACCAATAACAACCCTCTGCAGTCCAGTACAGAGTACCAGACAATCCCCCCCCCCCCCATGCAGTGTAGTACAGTGCTTACCAGACACCTCCTCTGCAGTGCAGTACAGTGCGTACCAGACACCTCCTCTGCAGTGCAGTACAGTGTGTACCAGACACCCCCTCTGCAGTGCAGTACAGTGCGTACCAGACACCCCCTATGAAGTGCAGTACAATGCGTACCAGACACCCCCTCTGCAGTGCAGTACAGTGCGTACCAGACACCCTCTCTGCCGTGCAGTACAGAGTACCAGACACCCCCTCTGCAGTGCAGTACAGTGCGTACCAGACACCCCCTCTGCAGTGCAGTACAGTGCGTACCAGACACCCCCTCTTCAGTACAGAGTACCAGACACCCCCTCTGCAGTGCAGTACAGTGCGTACCAGACACCCACTCTGCAGTGCAGTACAGTGCGTACCAGACACCCACTCTGCCGTGCAGTACAGAGTACCAGACACCCCCTCTGCCGTGCAGTACAGAGTACCAGACACCCCCCTCTGCAGTGCAGTATGTACCAGACACCCCCTCTGCAGTGCAGTACAGTGCGTGCCAGACACCCCCTCTGCAGTGCAGTACAGTGCGTACCAGACACCCCCTCTGCAGTGCAGTACAGTGCGTACCAGACACCCCCTCTGCAGTGCAGTACAGAGTACCAGACACCCCCTCTGCAGTGCAGTACAGTGCGTACCAGACACCCCCTCTGCAGTGCAGTACAGTGCCTACCAGACACCCCCTCTGCTGTACAGTACAGTGCGTACTAGACACCCCTTCTGCAGTGCAGTACAATGCGTACCAGACACTTCCTCTGCAGTGCAGTACAGAATACCAGACACCCCCTCTGCAGTGCAGTACAGAGTACCAGACACCCCCTCTGTCGTACAGTACAGTGCGTACAAGACACCCCCTCTGCAGTGCAGTACAGAGTACCAGACACCCCCTCTGCAGTACAGTGCGAACCAGACATCCCCTCTGCCGTACAGTACAGTGCATACCAGACACCCCCTCTGCAGTGCAGTACGTACCAGACACCCCCTCTGCAGTGCAGTACAGTGCCTACCAGACACCCCCTCTGCAGTGCAGTACAGTGCGTACCAGACACCCCCTCTGCAGTGCAGTACAGTGCGTACCAGACACCCCCTCTGCAGTGCAGTACAGTGCCTACCAGACACCCCCTCTGCAGTGCAGTACAGTGTTTACCAGACACCCCCTCTGCAGTGCAGTACAGTGTTTACCAGACACCCCCTCTGCAGTGCAGTACAGTGCGTACTAGACACCCCCTCTGCAGTGCAGTATGTACCAGACACCCCCTCTGCAGTGCAGTACAGTGCCTACCAGACACCCCCTCTGCAGTGCAGTACAGTGCCTACCAGACACCCCCTCTGCAGTGCAGTACAGTGTTTACCAGACACCCCCTCTGCAGTGCAGTACAGTGCGTACCAGAAACTCCTCTGCAGTGCAGTACAGTGTTTACCAGACACCCCCTCTGCAGTGCAGTACGTACCAGACACCCCCTCTGCAGTGCAGTGTGTACCAGACACCACCTCTGCAGTGCAGTATAATGATGCTACTCTTTTTCAGCTGGTATCCATTATGTTAACAAGCCTTTTTCTAGGGTCTCCAAAACAGATATTTCCCAGGGTGTGTACACACACAGAGCGTACACACAGAGCGTACACACAGAGAGCACACACAGAGCGTACACACAGAGAACACACAGCGCGTACACACAGAGCGTACACACAGAGAACCCACAGAGCGTACACACAGAGCGTACACACAGAGAACACACAGAGAACACACAGAGAACACACAGCGCGTACACACAGAGCATACACACAGAGCATACACACAGAGCATACACACAGAGAACACACAGAGCGTACACACAGAGAACACACAGCGCGTACACACAGAGAACACACAGAGTGTACACACAGAGTGTACACACAGAGAACACACAGCGCGTACACACAGAGCGTACACACAGAGAACACACAGAGCGCACACACAGATCACACACAGAGCGCACACACAGAGCGTACACACAGAGCGTACACACAGATCACACACAGAGCACACAAAGAGAACACACAGAGCTTACACACAGATCACACACACAGAGTGTACACACAGAGCACACACAGAGCGTACACACAGAGCACACACAGAGCGTACAGACAGATCACACACAGAGCGTACAGACAGATCACACACAGAGCACACAAAGAGAACACACAGAGCTTACACACAGATCACACACAGAGCGTACACACAGAGCACACACAGAGCGTACAGACAGATCACACACAGATCACACACAGAGCGTACACACAGATCACACACAGAGCGTACAGACAGATCACACACAGAGCGTACAGACAGATCACACACAGAGCACACAAAGAGAACACACAGAGCTTACACACAGAGCACACACAGAGCGTACAGACAGATCACACACAGAGCGTACACACAGATCACACACAGAGCTTACACACAGATCACACACAGAGCGTACACACAGAGCACACACAGAGCGTACAGACAGATCACACACAGATCACACACAGAGCGTACAGACAGATCACACACAGATCACACAAAGAGAACACACAGAGCTTACACACAGATCACACACAGAGCGTACACACAGAGCACACACAGAGCGTACAGGCAGATCACACACAGAGCGTACACACAGATCACACACAGAGCGTACAGACAGATCACACACAGAGCGTACACACAGATCACACACAGAGCTTACACACAGATCACACACAGATCACACACAGAGTGTACAGACAGCTCACACACAGATCACACACAGAGCACACAAAGAGAACACACAGATCACACACAGAGCACACAAAGAGAACACACAGAGCGTACACACAGATCACACACAGAGCGTACACACAGAGCACACACAGAGCACACACAGAGCGTACACACAGAGCGTACAAACAGATCACACACAGAGCACACAAAGAGAACACACAGAGCTTACACACAAATCACACACAGAGCGTACACACAGATCACACACAGAGCGTACACACAGATCACACACAGAGCACACAAAGAGAACACACAGAGCGTACACACAGATCACACACAGAGAACACACAGGTCGTACACACAGATCACACACAGAGAACACACAGAGCGTACACACAGGTCGTACACACAGAGCGTACAAAGAGAACACACAGAGCGTACACACCGATCACACACAGAGCGTACACACAGATCACACACAGAGCGTACAGACAGATCACACACAGAGCACACACAGAGCGTACAGACAGATCACACACAGAGCACACACAGAGCACACACAGAGCGTACAGACAGATCACACACAGAGCACACACAGAGCGTACAGACAGATCACACACAGAGCACACACAGAGCGTACAGACAGATCACACACAGAGCACACAAAGAGAACACACAGAGCGTACACACAGGTCGTACACACAGAGCGTACACACCGATCACACACAGAGCGTACACACAGAGCGTACACACAGATCACACACATACACAGAGATTATTGCTGTACATTGACCACGGCATTCTGGGAATCTTACCTCTTTTGCAGTTCTGGCTCCAGGTCTCCTTTAGGGACACATTTGGTGGCACAGGGACCACAGGTTTCTGCGGAATCTTATTTCTGGTGCCACCTTGTATGAGGCTATTGGTGCTGCCATGGTTCACACACAGTGGAAATGGCCTGTGGTCATACTGTCCTAGAGGTACAGGACACCTAGCATTCAGCCCCATCCCCGGGGGTCTGGCAGATACAGGGCGCTGGAAAGTTGTCAGGTCTTTGCCAGGAAGGTCCACATACAGCGCTCTGTACATGGTGCCGCTATCAGGAACCAGCGGGATAATTCTGCTGAGGCTGCTGTCACTTTTCCGCTCAAATGAGATAGCTGCGGAGAGAGGGCACAGGAGAGGGCACAGGATAACACCGGGGTCTCGTCTACTGGTCTGCGAGATTCCCAGAGATCAGCAATAATCTACTCTATGTATCCAAAAAGGTCATCAATTACCTAACCCCCAATTCCTTCTACTGGTGTATGCTCAGATAATATAATATTGATCTGATTCTGCAATACTGGAATATCATTATGAAGGCTGTCGGTGGTATCTATTCTCAATCAATAATCTATCGCTAGGGCCAATGGCATTGATCAGGTCTATTGATCTTGTGTCCCCCCCCCCCCAATAGATTGTAGATGAGCAATAATCTAACACTGATCAAGTTTATTGATAGGATGTGTCCTTCAATTATATATTGGATATCAGCAATCGCTACTGATCCAATACAATCTTAGTAATAAGGGAGGTGAGGTCCAGTACATTGATATTGTGTATACTCTACAAGAGATATTGATGTCATGTGACCACGATATCCAATCCCGTGGTTCTGAAACTCGGTCCTCAGGACCACACACAGCTCATGGTTTCCAGGACAATTTCTACCACTACTGGGTGACCTGGAACGGTTTGGGGTTCTGAGGACTGCGTTTGAGAACCCCTGACCCAGACAATGGATCGGATGCTGAATTGCCGTCATGTCTTTGTAGTGGATGGATTTTGTGAGTCTGCGTCATACGCGGTCACATCTCCACTTGCAGCAATGGTACACGCACACGTGTGCTACACAGAGTGCGGATGCATTGAGGGGCACGTATGCAGATTTACGTTAGGGATGGCCATCGATGCTATCGCCATCCATGGTTGCCATCGATGGTACTACACTATGCAATGGATGGCCATCAATATTTTTACCTATCGAGGGTCATCCATTTTGTTTGACTTGATTGGCCTGTAGGCCAATCAAAACACGGGGGCGGAGCTTCGTGGGTGTTGGGGGCGGAGCTATGCTCAGTGTCCTGGCACTTTGGAGAAAAAAAAGAAGAAGCAAAATATCGGTTTTGCTGTGTCATCGATGGAGGGAAACCATCTGGTTCTCCCCCATCGATGGCAAAAGTATTCGACATCGGCCATAAACCATCGATGATTTTGAATCATTGATGGTCGATAGCCCTAATTTACGTTTGCAGAGATCCCCCTGATTCCAGACGGATCTCCTGATCCAGGTATAGATGCTCCTAAGTGCTGATCATTTCTGGTCCCTTCCACCAGCAGATGCACCGGGTTAGTGCGCCAGCAGTTACATAGCATTTACTCATGATCGCAGGTAAAGTTCCGACTTGGGGCGGTGAGGAAGGACCATTGGATGGACGGGCCCGAGCTTTTTCTGGGAACGGCCTGGAAACCACAGGTGTGTCTGGGCCCCTTTGGGCGAGGGCCGCGATGGCTGTGTGATGTCTCATGCTGCAACCCTAAGCATGGCCGCCCCCTGGCATTGCAGCTAGGATGCGCAGCAAGGGGGATGCCAGATATTGTGAAGTTTTTGTCACCACATCTGGGTCTGAGTCAATAGACCTCTAATACCCCTTTCACACCAGCCTAAATTCCCAGGTTGGGACTAGCGCTGGTGTGAAAGGTTCCTGGGCTGAAATCCCGGGACCAATCTCTTGGGATTTGAAGCCTGCTAGCTATCAGGGTTGCTCCAGCGACCAGCACAGCTGGTCCTCGACGTGAACCTGCAGCTGCCCGTTGCTCTCCGTCGCTCTGGGGACACGGAGCTGCCCCGCCCGCTGCTTCCCATTGCTCTTTGTACACAGAGGTGCTGGGTTCCGCCCCCGCCCATCGCATGCCCATAGCTCTTGGTACACGTAGCCGCCAGGTGCCGGTAGCTGCCCCCCCAACCAACTACCGCTGCCCCCCATCCCCCTCACCCACGGCTGTCCATCGCCACCTCACTGCCAGACTCTCTCTCCCCCTCACACCAGAAAATGCAGGGACTAGGCTGGTGTGAAAGGGGTCAAATCGGGAATGTCCCTGCATGATCCGTGGACCGTATTCCCAGGTAAATCCCTGCATTTTCTGGTGTGAGAGGGGTATAAGCCAAACTTTAGTGTACCCCCTTCTGTCTTACTCCTATCTGCCCCTCCCCTTTAGAATGTAAGCTCTCAAGAGCAGGGCCCTCTTCCTTCATGTGCGTTTTTCCTGTTTTAGACAATTTGTTCAGACTAGATCTCTGCCACCCTAATAATTATTTCAATGTCATGTCCACCGATCTGTATTTACCATGCACTTGTCCTACATTGCCTTGTACAGTAATTCGCTGTTTTCTTGTTTTTGCTCATGTATGTGTTCTGTTAGGCGCTGTGGAACCCTTGTGGCGCCATATAAATAAATGCTAATAATATTCCTTTACGCTTGTGTACCAGTCTGCCCTCTAGTGGTGGCAAGGAATTATTGCAGTTCTCCCAGTGTAGAAGACACATTGTGATTTTAATTAAGGAATGTTGTGTATTTAACCACAACCACTGCTGACAAGAGTGTAATATCAGAGACACCGCTAAAATGCATTCAACGACATGTCAATGTAAAGAAGCTAATTGCCACACCGGCACAATATTACGCCACTTATACGCGGCTTTGATTATGGGAGACAGTAAAAGTCACAAGGAATGAAGCAGCTGAAGTACAATTCTCTGGAACAAGTCCAGAAAGAGATGTATGGATCCGACCGAGGAAAACCTCTCACCTCAATTAAAGATTTTGCAGCACAAGCACTAACAAGCCTGCGCGGCCATAAAACGCTCGACGTGTGAGGGATAATTGCTGTAGGACAGCTCTGGGATAAGCTGCGGAGAGGCCGTGATTTACATCTCTATTATCTGCTCTGTAATACTCAGAGGCCTGATCTTACAGCCGGGTTATTACCACATAATCTCTGAGGGTATACCGGAATAGAAGAAACGTTCCGCTGGGGCTGCGGCTGAACGATGTATTGTGTTGTATAACAGTGTCCTATGTAAGGTTGCTGGGAACTAGTAGTGTCGAGCACTGCACACAAATGGTGCATTCTGCAGCTGGCTATATGGTACCAACGCAGGTATCTGCCAGTCTATGTGGAGTTATCATAGCAACTGGACTGGCAATGCTGACCATCTTGGTGCAAAATAGTGTCCCATCTCCACATGCATTCTACTCCTCCTCAGGCGCAGCAATGACTACACTACACACTGACAGGACTTAGGCTCCTCCTCCTCAGGCGCAGCAATGACTACACTACACACTGACAGGACTTAGGCTCCTCCTCCTCAGGCCCAGCAATGACTACACTACACACTGACAGGACTTAGGCTCCTCCTCCTCAGGCCCAGCAATGACTACACTACACACTGACAGGACTTAGGCTCCTCCTCCTCAGGCGCAGCAATGACTACACTACACACTGACAGGACTTAGGCTCCTCCTCCTCAGGCGCAGCAATGACTACACTACACACTGACAGGACTTATGCTCCTCCTCCTCAGACGCAGCAATGATTACACCACACACTGACAGGACTTATGCTCCTCCTCCTCAGACGCAGCAATGACTACACCACACACTGACAAGACTTATGCTCCTCCTCCTCAGACGCAGCAATGACTACACCACACACTGACAGCACTTATGCTCCTCCTCCTCAGGCGCAGCAATGACTACACTACACACTGACAGCACTTATGCTCCTCCTCCTCAGGCGCAGCAATGACTACACTACACACTGACAGCACTTATGCTCCTCCTCCTCAGGCGCAGCAATGACTACACTACACACTGACAGGACTTAGGCTCCTCCTCCTCAGGCGCAGCAATGACTACACTACACACTGACAGAACTTATGCTCCTCCTCCTCAGGCGCAGCAATGACTACACTACACACTGACAGGACTTAGGCTCCTCCTCCTCAGGCCCAGCAATGACTACACTACACACTGACAGGACTTAGGCTCCTCCTCCTCAGGCCCAGCAATGATTACACCACACACTGACAGGACTTATGCTCCTCCTCCTCAGACGCAGCAATGACTACACCACACACTGACAGCACTTATGCTCCTCCTCCCCAGGCGCAGCAATGACTACACCACACACTGACAGCACTTATGCTTCTCCTCCTCAGGCGCAGCAATGACTACACTACACACTGACAGGACTTAGGCTCCTCCTCCTCAGGCGCAGCAATGACTACACTACACACTGACAGCACTTATGCTCCTCCTCCTCAGACGCAGCAATGACTACACCACACACTGACAGCACTTATGCTCCTCCTCCTCAGGCGCAGCAATGACTACACTACACACTGACAGCACTTATGCTCCTCCTCCTCAGGTGCAGCAATGACTACACTACACACTGACAGCACTTATGCTCCTCCTCCTCAGGCGCAGCAATGACTACACCACACACTGACAGCACTTATGCTCCTCCTCCTCAGGCGCAGCAATGACTACACTACACACTGACAGCACTTATGCTCCTCCTCCTCAGGCGCAGCAATGACTACACTACACACTGACAGCACTTATGCTCCTCCTCCTCAGGCGCAGCAATGACTACACTACACACTGACAGGACTTATGCTCCTCCTCCTCAGACGCAGCAATGACTACACTACACACTGACAGGACTTAGGCTCCTCCTCCTCAGGCGCAGCAATGACTACACTACACACTGACAGGACTTATGCTCCTCCTCCTCAGACGCAGCAATGACTACACCACACACTGACAGCACTTATGCTCCTCCTCCTCAGGCGCAGCAATGACTACACTACACACTGACAGCACTTATGCTCCTCCTCCTCAGGCGCAGCAATGACTACACTACACACTGACAGGACTTAGGCTCCTCCTCCTCAGGCGCAGCAATGACTACACTACACAATGACAGGACTTATGCTCCTCCTCCTCAGGCGCAGCAATGACTACACTACACACTGACAGGACTTAGGCTCCTCCTCCTCAGGCCCAGCAATGACTACACTACACTACACACTGACAGGACTTAGGCTCCTCCTCCTCAGGCCCAGCAATGACTACACTACACACTGACAGGACTTAGGCTCCTCCTCCTCAGGCGCAGCAATGACTACACTACACACTGACAGTACTTAGGCTCCTCCTCCTCAGGCGCAGCAATGACTACACTACACACTGACAGAACTTATGCTCCTCCTCCTCAGGCCCAGCAATGACTACACCACACACTGACAGGACTTATGCTCCTCCTCCTCAGACGCAGCAATGACTACACCACACACTGACAGGACTTATGCTCCTCCTCCTCAGACGCAGCAATGACTACACCACACACTGACAGCACTTATGCTCCTCCTCCTCAGGCGCAGCAATGACTACACCACACACTGACAGCACTTATGCTTCTCCTCCTCAGGCGCAGCAATGACTACACTACACACTGACAGGACTTAGGCTCCTCCTCCTCAGGCGCAGCAATGACTACACTACACACTGACAGGACTTATGCTCCTCCTCCTCAGACGCAGCAATGACTACACCACACACTGACAGCACTTATGCTCCTCCTCCTCAGGCGCAGCAATGACTACACCACACACTGACAGCACTTATGCTCCTCCTCCTCAGGCGCAGCAATGACTACACTACACACTGACAGGACTTAGGCTCCTCCTCCTAGGGCCCAGCAATGACTACACTACACACTGACAGGACTTAGGCTCCTCCTCCTCAGGCCCAGCAATGACTACACTACACACTGACAGGACTTAGGCTCCTCCTCCTCAGGCCCAGCAATGACTACACTACACACTGACAGGACTTAGGCTCCTCCTCCTCAGGCGCAGCAATGACTACACTACACACTGACAGGACTTATGCTACTCCTCCTCAGACGCAGCAATGACTACACCACACACTGACAGCACTTATGCTCCTCCTCCTCAGGCGCAGCAATGACTACACTACACACTGACAGCACTTATGCTCCTCCTCCTCAGGCGCAGCAATGACTACACTACACACTGACAGAACTTAGGCTCCTCCTCCTCAGGCCCACCAATGACTACACTACACACTGACAGAACTTAGGCTCCTCCTCCTCAGGCCCAGCAATGACTACACTACACACTGACAGGACTTAGGCTCCTCCTCCTCAGGCGCAGCAATGACTACACTACACACTGACAGGACTTAGGCTCCTCCTCCTCAGGCGCAGCAATGACTACACTACACACTGACAGGACTTATGCTACTCCTCCTCAGACGCAGCAATGACTACACCACACACTGACAGCACTTATGCTCCTCCTCCTCAGGCGCAGCAATGACTACACTACACACTGACAGCACTTATGCTCCTCCTCCTCAGGCGCAGCAATGACTACACTACGCACTGACAGAACTTAGGCTCCTCCTCCTCAGGCCCACCAATGACTACACTCCACACTGACAGAACTTAGGCTCCTCCTCCTCAGGCCCAGCAATGACTACACTACACACTGACAGGACTTAGGCTCCTCCTCAGGCCCAGCAATGACTACACCACACACTGACAGGACTTATGCTCCTCCTCCTCAGACGCAGCAATGACTACACCACACACTGACAGGACTTATGCTCCTCCTCCTCAGACGCAGCAATGACTACACCACACACTGACAGCACTTATGCTCCTCCTCCTCAGGTGCAGCAATGACTACACTACACACTGACAGCACTTATGCTCCTCCTCCTCAGGCGCAGCAATGACTACACTACACACTGACAGCACTTATGCTCCTCCTCCTCAGGCGCAGCAATGACTACACTACAAACTGACAGAACTTATGCTCCTTCTCCTCAGGCGCAGCAATGACTACACTACACACTGACAGGACTTATGCTCCTCCTCCTCAGGCGCAGCAATGACTACACTACACACTGACAGCACTTATGCTCCTCCTCCTCAGGCGCAGCAACGACTACACTACACACTGACAGCACTTATGCTCCTCCTCCTCAGGCGCAGCAATGACTACACACTGACAGAACTTAGGCTCCTCCTCCTCAGGCGCAGCAATGTTTACACTACACACTGACAGAACTTATGCTCCTCCTCCTCAGGTGCAGCAATGACTACACTACACACTGACAGGACTTAGGCTCCTCCTTCTCAGGCGCAGTAATGACTACACCACACACTGAAAGGACTTAGGCTCCTCCACAGGCCCAGCAATGAATACACTACAAACTGACAGGACTTAGACTCCTCCTCCTCAGACCCAGCAATGACTACACCACACACTGACAGGACTTAGGCTCCTCCTCCTCAGACCCAGCTATGACTACACTACACACTGACATTATTTAGGCTCCTCCTCCTCAGGCCCAGCAATGACTACACCACGCACTGACAGGACTTATGGTGGCCATACACACGCAGATTTATCTTCAGATCTTTGTTGCCCATAGCAACCAATCGGATTCTTCATCTTATTTAATAGATAGAATCTGATTGGTTGCATCCCATCTTCAATAGAACATTTCCCCCTACTAGTGTAGTGCCATTGGGAACATACTGGATTTGTGGAAGTCGGCGGTGTCCTTGTTCTCCATCCACAGTAACTGGCTGTTCATGCTGGTTGTGCTGCTGTAGTTTCTAGAACAGGATGCCGATTTCCAGGTGTTGGAAAGCCACGGGGAGTCACTTGTGTCCATCCTGTGGGAATAAATCATCATAATCATCTGAACTAGGGGTTCACTACAGGGTGTCTGCATATTGTGCAATGTAATTAGTCATTTTATACTTAAAAGGAGATCCTAAAAGCGCCGCATATCTCCAATGTACGTCCATTCATCTCTGATTTACACAGAGGAACAGATAATGTTTACATGTAGCCTTCAGGACACTGGCACCCCCAACATTAACCAACACCATTCCCTTCCCTGTACTACAACACGTACAGCATGGGCACCACCAACCCCAACCAGTACCATTCCCTTCCCTGTACTACAACACGTACAGCATGGGAAAACCCAGCCCCAACCAGAACCATTCCCTTCCCTGTACTACAACACGTACAGCATGGTCACACCCAACCCGAACCAGCACCATTCCCTTCCCCATACCACAACATGTACAGCATGGGCACCCCCAACATTAACCAACACCATTCCCTTCCCTGTACTACAACACGTACAGTATGGGCACCCCCAACCCGAACCAGCACCATTCCCTTCCCCGTACCACAACATGTATAGCATGGGCACCACCAACCCCAACCAGCACCATTCCCTTCCCTGGTACTACAACATGTACAGCATGGTCACACCACCAACCCCAACCAGCACCATTCCCTTCCCTGTACTACAACATGTACAGCATGGGCACCACCAACCCGAACCTGCACCATTCCCTTCCCTGTGCTACAACACGTACAGCATGGGCACCCCCAACCCGAACCTGCACCATTCCCTTTCCTATACTACAACACGTACAGCATGGGCACCACCAACCCGAACCAGCGCCATTCCCTTCCCTGTACTACAACACGTACAGCATGGGCACACCCAACATTAACCAACACCATTTCCTTCCCTGTACTACAACACGTACAGCATGGTCACACCCAACCCCAACCAGCACCATTCCCTTCCCTGTCCTACAACATGTACAGCATGGGCACCCCCAACATTAACCAACACCATTCCCTTCCCTGTACTACAACATGTACAGCATGGTCACACCCAACCCCAACCAGCACCATTCCCTTCCCTGTACTACAACACGTACAGCATGGGCACCCCCAACCCCAATTAGTACCATTCCCTTCCCCGTACCACAACATGTACAGCATGGGCACCCCCAACCCCAACCAGCACCATTCCCTTCCCTGTACTACAACATGTACAGCATGGTCACACCCAACATTAACCAACACCATTCCCTTCCCTGTACTACAACATGTACAGCATGGTCACACCCAACCCCAACCAGCACCATTCCCTTCCCTGTCCTACAACATGTACAGCATGGGCACCCCCAACATTAACCAACACCATTCCCTTCCCTGTACTACAACACATACAGCATGGTCACACCCAGCCCCAACCAGCACCATTCCCTTCCCTGTCCTACAACATGTACAGCATGGGCACCCCCAAAATTAACCAAAACCATTCCCTTCCCTGTACTACAACACATACAGCATGGTCACACCCAACCCCGACCAGCACCATTCCCTTCCCTGTCCTACAACATGTACAGCATGGGCACCCCCAACATTAACCAACACCATTCCCTTCCCTGTACTACAACATGTACAGCATGGTCACACCCAACCCCAACCAGCACCATTCCCTTCCCTGGTACTACAACACGTACAGCATGGGAACACCCAGCCCCAACCAGCACCATTCCCTTCCCTGTACTACAACATGCACAGCATGGGCAACCCCAACCAGAACCATTCCCTTCCCTGGTACTACAACACGTACAGCATGGGCACACCCAACCCCAACCAGCACCATTCCCTTCCCTGTACTACAACACGAGCAGCATGGTCACCACCAACCCCAACACCATTCCCTTCCCTGGTACTACAACATGTACAGCATGGTCACCACCAACCCCAAACCAGCATCATTCTCTTTCTGTACTACAACATGTACAGCATAGCCACCACCAACCCCAACCAGAACCATTCCCTTTCCTGTACTACAACATGTACAGCATGGCCACCATCAACCCCAACCAGAACCATTCTCTTCCCCTATACTACAACACGTACAGCATGGGCAACCCCAACCAGCACCATTCCCTTCACTGGTACTACAACATGTACAGCATGGCCACCACCAACCCCAACCAGCACCATTCCCTTCCCTGTACTACAACATGTACAGCATGGGCACCAACAACCCCAACCAGCACCATTCCCTTCCCTGTACTACAACATGTACAGCATGGCCACCATCAACCCCAACCAGAACCATTCTCTTCCCCTATACTACAACACGTACAGCATGGGCAACCCCAACCAGCACCATTCCCTTCCCTGTACTACAACATGTACAGCATGGCCACCATCAACCCCAACCAGAACCATTCTCTTCCCCTATACTACAACACGTACAGCATGGGCAACCCCAACCAGCACCATTCCCTTTACTGGTACTACAACATGTACAGCATGGCCACCACCAACCCCAACCAGCACCATTCCCTTCCCTGTACTACAACATGTACAGCATGGGCACCAACAACCCCAACCAGCACCATTCCCTTCCCTGTACTACAACATGTACAGCATGGGCACCAACAACCCCAACCAGCACCATTCCCTTCCCTGGTACTACAACACATACAGCATGGGCACCACCATCCCCAACCAGCACCATTCCCTTCCCTGTACTACAACATGTACAGCATGGGCACCACCAACCCCAACCAGCACCATTCCCTTCCCTGTACTACAACATGTACAGCATGGGCACCCCCAACATTAACCTGCACCATAAAACATAAAAGGGCTGCATTATGGCATATAGTTATGCCAAAGATAAGCCAATATATTAACAGTTAAATACAGTACGTTGAAGTGTATTATGATGTACTGTAATAAACAAATACATCTAATGTTTAGTGATATTTATAATGATACATTAAACAGTTTACACTGTTACTTGTAATACTTATTGTAACAGTTACTGTTTTTCAATAACAGACTGCAACAGTTATTTCTTATTAGCAAGATCTGATATCCAAACACTCTTATTGATAAGACACAATGGGACAGATGTATGAAAGATCATTATGGGGGAGAAGGGGTATCAGCGCACGTTAGGTGCACTGATGCTGCTTCTCCCCCATGTATGATGGAGCCAGCGTGCGGTAAAGGACAGGGGTGCTATGCGCCCCTGTCCATATCGGTGCTGCTATCTAAATGATAACAGGCCGAATGTATGAACGGTCAGCATCATTACTAGTGAAAAGTTAATGAGGCTTTTCTGTGAACTGTTGTATCACTGCCTTTTGGCCCTTATTCAAACCTGATCGCAGTAAAAATTTATTCTCAAAATGGGCAAAAAAATGCTGCACTGCAGGGGGGGCAGATGTAACATGTGCAGTGAGTTAGATATGGGTGGGGTGTGTTGATACTGAAATCTAAATTGCAGTGTAAAAATAAAGCAGCCAGAATTTACCTTGCACAGAAACAAAAAACTCACACAAATGTAACTCTCTCTGCACATGTTACATCTGCCCCACCTGCAGTGCAGCATTGTTTTGCCCATTTTGAGAACACATTTTTACTGCGATCAGGTTTGAATAAGGGCCAAAAGGCAGTGATACAACAGTTCACAGAAAAGCCTCATTAACTTTTCACTAGTAATGATGCTGACCGTTCATACATTCGGCCTGTTATCATTTAGATAGCAGCACCGATATGGACAGGGGCGCATAGCACCCCTGTCCTTTACCGCACGCTGGCTCCATCATACATGGGGGAGAAGCAGCATCAGTGCACCTAACGTGCGCTGATACCCCTTCTCCCCCATAATGATCTTTCATACATCTGTCCCATTGTGTCTTATCAATAAGAGTGTCTGGATATCAGATCTTGCTAATAAGAAATAACTGTTGCAGTCTGTTATTGAAAAACAGTAACTGTTACAATAAGTATTACAAGTAACAGTGTAAACTGTTTAATGTATCATTATAAATATCACTAAACATTAGATGTATTTGTTTATTACAGTACATCATAATACACTTCAACGTACTGTATTTAACTGTTAATATATTGGCTTATCTTTGGCATAACTATATGCCATAATGCAGCCCTTTTATGTTCCCAGCATAGGGGATGCAAACAGTGTTTCAGACTGCCACAAGTAAAGACAAACAGAAGTGTTTTAAATCCTGCACCAAAAGAACAGAGTGTAATGCATTGTTACTGAACTTACTGGAGCATTCAGTAAAGAGTTTGTTGGACATTAGAAGACACATACACTAGGTGCACTATTCTATTAAAGGCAAACAAAAGGGATTTACCCGGGTTTTTTTTCACCAAGTTTCTTTTCTTGATCACATCAATTATACCCCTTTTAGACATACTACCCGGGATTTTGGCCGGGTTTACCCGGAATTTTCAACCCAGGTCACTCCCAGGATTTTAGTAACAGACCCCCTTTCACACTACACCTCAAATCCGGGAAAAACCCGGTATACCCCTTTCACACATAAGCCAGGCTTTTCAAGCATTTCAGTGTTTCATCATTCAAATGGGACACGCCCCAGCAGCAAAAAAAAAGCAACATCACATGTTTAAAACTGAAAAACCCGGGTAAACCCATTCAGACATAAGCCGGGTATTATACCCGGGAGTTAACCCCTTCCCGCCGCAGCCTGTTTTTGCCTTCCTGACAGAGCCCTTTTTTTCAAATCTGACATGTATCACTTAAGTGGGGATAACTTTTTTTTGCTTTTACTTATCCCAGTGATTTTGAGATTGTTTTCTCGTGACACATTGTACTTCAAGTTAGTGGTAAATTTGGGTCGATACAGTCTGTGTTTTTTTGTGAAAAATACGAAAATGTCGTAAAAAAATGGAAAATTTAGCAATTTTCAAAATGTAAAATTTTCTGCTTGTGAGACAAATAATCATACCACTCAAAATAGTTAATAACTAACATAGACCATATGTCTACTTTATGTTTCCATCATTATTTCAACCTCCTTTTAATTTTTTTGGACACTAGGAGGCTTAAAATATGAATAGCAAATTCTCAAATTTTCAAGAAAATTTCAAACACTGATTTTTTTAGGGACAAGTTCAGTTCTGATGTGACTTTGAGGGACTTGTATGTGAGACACCCCCATAAATGATGCCATTTCAAAAACTGCACCCCTCACAGTATTCAAAACAGCATTTTGGAAGTTTGTTAACCCTTTAGGTGTTTCACAGGAATTAAAACAAAGTGTAGGTGAAATTTCAAAATTTCATTTTTTTTGCAGATTTTCAATTTTAATACATTTTTCTAAGGAACACAGTCGATTTTACTAGGGAAATGTGACTAAAAATTGATTCCCCCAATTCTTTTGTTTTCATAAATATCCTATATGTGGCCCTAGTGTGCACGTTGACCAAACCACAGGCTTCATAATAGAAGGAGCACCTACTTGATTTTGGAGCCTCCTTTTTATGAGATTATTTTTTAGGCACCATGTAGGTTTCTAGGCACCATAAGATGCTAAAAGTTAGGAACCCCCCCACAATTGACCCCATTTTGCAAACTACACCCCTCAGGGAATTCATCTAGGGGTATAGTGTACATTTCAAACCCCCAGGGGTTTCACCAATTGTGGTACAACTGGGCTGTGAAAATAAAAAATTAAATTTTTTACACAAAAATGCAGTTCTGGCTCAAAATTTTTCATTTTCACAAGGAATGAAGGAGACAAAGCACCCCAAAATCTGTGCCCCAATTTCTCCCGAGTACGGCAATGCCTCACATGTGACCAAAAAATACCATTTGGGTGCATGGCAGGACTCAGAAGGGAAGGAGTGATATTTGGATTTTGCAGCACAGATTCTGGTGGAATGTTGGTGGGTGCTATGTCGCATTAGCAAGACCCCCGAAGCACCAATACAGTGGAACCCCCCCACAAGTGACCCCATTTTGCAAACTACACCCCTCAGGGAATTCAACTAGGGGTATAGTGTACATTTCAAACCCCCAGGGGTTTCACCAATTGTGGTACAACTGGGCAGTGAAAATGAAAAATTAAATTTTTTACATAAAAATGCAGTTCTGGCTCAAAATTTTTCATTTTCACAAGGAATGAAGGAGACAAAGCACCCCAAAATCTGTGCCCCAATTTCTCCCGAGTACGGCAATGCCTCAAATGTGACCAAAAAATACCATTTGGGTGCATGGCAGGACTCAGAAGGGAAGGAGTGATATTTGGATTTTGCAGCACAGATTCTGGTGGAATGTTGGTGGGTGCTATGTCGCATTAGCAAGACCCCCGAAGCACCAATACAGTGGAACCCCCCCACAAGTGACCCCATTTTGCAAACTACACCCCTCAGGGAATTCATCTAGGGCTATAGTGTACATTTCAAACCCCCAGGGGTTTCACCAATTGTGGTACAACTGGGCAGTGAAAATGAAAAATTACATTTTTTACACAAAAATGCAGTTCTGGCTCAAAATGTTTCATTTTCACAAGGAATGAAGGAGACAAAGCACCCCAAAATCTGTGCCCCAATTTCTCCCGAGTACGGCAATGCCTCACATGTGACCAAAAAATACCATTTGGGTGCATGGCAGGACTCAGAAGGGAAGGAGTGATATTTGGATTTTGCAGCACAGATTCTGGTGGAATGTTGGTGGGTGCTATGTCGCATTAGCAAGACCCCCGAAGCACCAATACAGTGGAACCCCCCCACAAGTGACCCCATTTTGCAAACTACACCCCTCAGGGAATTCAACTAGGGGTATAGTGTACATTTCAAACCCCCAGGGGTTTCACCAATTGTGGTACAACTGGGCTGTGCAAATGAAAAATTAAATTTTTTACACAAAAATGCAGTTCTGGCTCAAAATTTTTCATTTTCACAAGGAATGAAGGAGACAAAGCACCCCAAAATCTGTGCCCCAATTTCTCCCGAGTATGGCAATGCCTCACATGTGACCAAAAAATACCATTTGGGTACATGGCAGGACTCAGAAGGGAAGGAGTGATATTTGGATTTTGCAGCACAGATTCTGGTGGAATGTTGGTGGGTGCTATGTAGCATTAGCAAGACCCCCGAAGCACCAATACAGTGGAACCCCCCCCACAAGTGACCCCATTTTGCAAACTACACCCCTCAGGGAATTCAACTAGGGGTATAGTGTA
Source organism: Crinia signifera (assembly GCF_055691185.1). Lineage (NCBI taxonomy): Eukaryota > Metazoa > Chordata > Amphibia > Anura > Myobatrachidae > Crinia > Crinia signifera. Next base: position 142,195,533 of record NC_139226.1, on the reverse strand, counting down.
CATTTCAAACCCCCAGGGGTTTCACCAATTGTGGTACAACTGGGCAGTGAAAATGAAAAATTTAATTTTTTACACAAAAATGCAGTTCTGGCTCAAAATTTTTCATTTTCACAAGGAATGAAGGAGACAAAGCACCCCAAAATCTGTGCCCCAATTTCTCCCGAGTACGGCAATGCCTCATGTGTGACCAAAAAATGGCAGGACTCAGAAGGGAAGGAGTGATATTTGGATTTTGCAGCACAGATTCTGGTGGAATGTTGGTGGGTGCTATGTCGCATTAGCAAGACCCCCAAAGCACCAATACAGTGGAACCCCCCCACCAAGTGACCCCATTTTGCAAACTACACCCCTCAGGGAATTCATCTAGGGGTATAGTGTACATTTCAAACCCCCAGGGGTTTCACCAATTTTGATACAACTGGGCTGTGCAAATGAAAAATTACATTTTTTTACACAAAAATGCAGTTCTGGCTCAAAATTTTTCATTTTCATAAGGTATGAAGGAGAAAAAGCACCCCAAAATCTGTGCCCCAATTTCTCCCGAGTATGGCAATGCCTCATATGTGACCAAAAAATACCAGTTGGGTGCATGGCAGGACTCAGAAGGGAAGGAGTGATTTTTGGATTTTGCAGCACAGATTCTGGTGGAATGAATGGTGGGTGCTATGTGGCATTAGCAAGACCCCCGAAGCACGGTGAAATGATGAACCTAATAATCCATAGATGTGTGGTATATTTTAAAACACTCCTTTATACATAGGCCGGGTTTGTCGGGGCAAGTTTCACAGTGGAAAATAGTATCCTTTCTTATTCCCTTTTTATAGCAAACTTTGCACCTTTTTTGTGTCCTGCCCTTTTTTGCAGTGGAGGGGATTTCGTTAGGAAAATGCTGCCCTGGTACAATACGGGGGCCAGTACGAGAAGTACTGGGGCCCTCTGCCTGCTGGTTCCCAAATATTAGGCCCTTTATGACTTCCTCTTGAAAGTGCTGGTAGAACGGAATAGCACGTAAGCGTTATACAGTGCCATCTGGATGATATACACGGCCAGCTTCTTGTAACAGATTATTGTTTTCCGCAGGGCACTGTACGGCTTCAGTACCTGATCTGAAAGATCCACTCCGCCCATGTACTTATTGTAATCTAGGATACAATTCGGTTTTGAGGTGTGGGTACTGGTACCTCGTACAGGGACGGAGGTGGTACTGTCTCCGTGAATTGTTGTCAGTATAAGGACATCCCTCTTGTCCTTATATTTGACCAACAACATATTTTCGGTGCATATTCCCCTGCTTTCACCCCTTCTCAGTACTTGGGCAATGTGCGTTTTTGGGAGGCCTCTTTGGTTCTTGCGCACAGTACCGCAAGCTGCTGTACCTCTTGAACCAAGGGCCTTAAACAGGGGGATGCTAGTGTAAAAGTTATCCACATAGAGGTGATAACCTTTATCCAGGAAGGGGTGCACTAAATCCCAGACAATTTTTCCACTAACACCTACGAGGGAGGGGGGGCATTCTGGCGGTTCAATTCTTGTGTCCTTCCCTTCATATACCCTAAACCTGTGGGTGTACCCTGAGGTGCTTTCACACAGTTTATACATTTTTATGCCATACCTTGCCCTCTTACTGGGAAGGTACTGGCGGAATTTAACCCTTCCTTTAAAATGTATAAGGGACTCGTCGATACAAATAAATTTTTCAGGGATGTACAACTCTGCAAATTTGGCACTGAAATGATCAATGACCGGCCTGACTTTGAATAGCCGGTCAAAGGTGGGATCATCTCTGGGTGGGCACTGTGCATTATCGGTGTAATGTAAAAATGTAAGGATTATCTCAAAACGAGTCCGAGTCATGGCCATACGGTAAAGTGGGGTGCTGTACAGAACATCTGTACTCCAATATTGCCTAATTTCTGGCTTTTTTACTATGCCCATATGTAACACCAGACCCCAAAACGTCATCATCTCTACTGCATCTACAGGGGTCCACCTAGCAAATGATGACGTGGGGTTTTGAGCAATAAACTGCTGGGCATATAAATTACTTTGGTCCACCATTAAATTTATAAAATCATCAGAGAAAAATAATTAAAAAAAGTCAATTTCTCTGAGACCTGTTGAATCAAATTGGATTCCTGGGATGGCCAAAAACTCAGGAACCTGGGGCTCTAAATTGTCTGGTGGTGGGGTCCATACGGGATCAATCATTTGGGGGGGGGGGGTCTCAGCTGCTCTACGGGGGCGTCTTTGAGGGGGTCCCTCATCACTAGAGGAGGAAGATGAGGTTAAGACGAATCCTTCAAATTCCCCGCTTGCATCACTGGCTGTGTCAGAGTCAGAGGCAAGCATGGCATATGCCTCCTCCGCTGAATACATTCTTCTGGATGACTGGGATGACATTTGGGATGACATTTGGGATGCCATTTTTATTTTTGTGTTTCTGTAAGTGTAATGTTTCAACACGTGAATAGTGTAGGGGGGTACAAACTTTATTTCAACACGGGGGGTATGTAGTGTGTAGTGTGTATGTAGTGCAGAAAAAAAAAATTCTTTATACAGGAATTTGATCCCAATAAAAAAAAAAAAAAAAAATTATATCAACCCTGTGCCAAAAATGCTGTTCAGTGATGTACGTCACTGATCAGCGCTCAGCGGCCACAGGACACCCACAAAAGCAACGTGGGTGTAAAAACAATTTAAAAAAAATAAACCACAGCACTCTCCAAAAAAAAAAAACAATTTAAAAAAACTGCAGAAAAAAAATTATATCAAACCTGTGCCAAAAATGCTGTTCAGTGATGTACGTCACTGATCAGCGCTCAGCGGCCACAGGACACCCACAAAAGCAACGTGGGTGTAAAAACAATTTAAAAAAAATAAACCACAGCACTCTCCAAAAAAAAAAAACAATTTAAAAAAACTGCAGAAAAAAAATTATATCAACCCTGTGCCAAAAATGCTGTTCAGTGATGTATGTCACTGATTAGCGCTCAGCGGCCACAGGACACCCACAAAAGCAACGTGGGTGTAAAAACAAAACCCCACTGCACTCTCCAAAAAAAAAAAACTGCAGATCAGTGATGCAACACTGATTAGCAGTGAGGGGCAGCAGGCACACAACTGTGGGTGCAACCTGACAGGGTATATATATAAAAAAAAAAAACCCTGGACCCCAAAAAAGGTGCTGATCACTTAGTTTATACTGATCAGCACAAAAGGGGGGGCAGCAGGGGGGGGCAGCAGTCAGTTGCACAGGCAGCACAACCTTTGGTGCAACTGACAGGTATATATATATATATATAATAAAAAAACTCCTGCACCCCCAAAAAGTTGCTGATCAGCACAGATATACTGATCAGCACAAGGGGGGCACCAGACACAAAATATAGCACTCTCTATCACTCTCTGTCACTATCTCTCACTATCTGTGACTCTATGACACTGCAGCAGCAGCACACAGGAAGTCACAAGATCCAGGAAGCATCCAGCTGCTGGCAGCACGCTACCAGCGGTGATCAGGTAAGTATCAGGCAAGGATCAGGTCAGTATATCACGACAGATTGGCACGGTGACCACTCTGCACGCAATTCCAGACCGGAATGGCGTCTGCAGCGCAGTCACCGTTAGTTTAAATCACGCGCCATGGCTGTGATTGGTCCGTCGGTCCGACGGACCAATCACAGCCTTGGGGGCAGGTGGGGTGAGGTGGGGTGAGGTGTGGTCATCACCGGTGACCCCCTCACGCCCCCTCCCACCCGGCAGTGATTGATCCCTGTGTTACCGAGCGTCTGATTCGCCGGTAACAAAGGAAAACGCTGCGACTGGCTGTTCACATTGAACAGCCAATCACAGCGATTGCCGACGGGGGGGAGGCATCGCCGCCCCCCCCTGGGCATGCAGGGACATGTCTGCTGTCAGGGACAGCAGACATGTTTAAACTGTCACCGCGTCTATAGACGCGGTGACAGTTTAAAGTCATGACGTATATATACGTCATGTGTCGGGAAGTACATCCCGGCCATGACGTATATATACGTCAAATGTCGGGAAGGGGTTAAATACCGGGAAAAACCCTGGTCAATTGCAGGTGCTCAGTATCCGGGAGTGAAATCCCGGGTATACCCTTTCAGACATACACTAGTCCCGGGTTTGGGCGCGTTCATGTGAAAAAACCCGGGATTTTCGCGTATGTCTGAAAGGGGTATTACAGAGCATCCTCTCCCAAAAAAAAATAAAAAATACACGTTCCGTAGAAAACACCACATTCACAATTGAAACCATGAAAATGGGTCATTTATCAGGGATTTTTTCTCTCACCAAAGTCAGTCACTTTGCAATAGGACAAGCTCGTGCTCTCTTTTACTAAGCTAAAGTATATTAATGAACCAGATTTAACTAGATTGAAGCATCTTCACAGTTTTTGTCATTTTCACCAAAAAAGTGAAATTTCAGGCCTCTTGCCAGAACAGAAGATGTTGACTCAGATCAAAAAGCTTTTGCACGTTTCTTATTCAGGTCAAGTCACAACTTTCCCACACTAGCCGATTTTGAATTTCTCAATTTCAGTTTTTTCACGCCGCCCTAATGTACAGCATGGGCACCACCAACCCCAACCAGCACCATTCCCTTCCCTGTACTACAACATGTACAGCATGGGCACACCCAACCCCAACCAGCACCATTCCCTTCCCTGTACTACAACATGTACAGCATGGCCACCACCAACCCCAACCAGCACCATTCCCTTAACTGGTACTACAACATGTACAGCATGGGCACCATCAACCCCAACCAGCACCATTCCCTTCACTGTACTACAACATGTACAGCATGGGCACCACCAACCCCAACCAACACCATTCCCTTCCCTGTACTACAACACGTACAGCATGGGCACCACCAACCCCAACCAGCTCCATTGCCTTCCCCCATGCTACAACACGTACAGCATGGGCACCACCAACCCCAACCAGCACCATTCCCTTCCCCTGTACTACAACACGTACAGCATGGGCACCACCAACCCCAACCAGCTCCATTCCCTTCCCTGTACTACAACACGTACAGCATGGGCACCACCAACCCCAACCAGCACCATTCCCTTCCCCTGTACTACAACACGTACAGCATGGGCACCACCAACCCTAACCAGCTCCATTCCCTTCCCTGTACTACAACACGTACAGCATGGGCACCACCAACCCCAACCAGCACCATTCCCTTCCCCTGTACTACAACACGTACAGCATGGGCACCACCAACCCCAACAAGCACCATTCCCTTCCCTGGTACAACAACATGTACAGCATGGCCACCACCAACCCCAATCAACACCATTCCCTTCCCTGTCCTACAACATGTACAGCATGGTCACACCGAACCCCAACCAGCACCATTCCCTTCCCTGTACTACAACACGTACAGCTTGGCCCCCACCATCCCCAACCAGCAGCATTCCCTTCCCTGTAGTACAACATGTACAGCATGGCCACCACCAACCCCAGCCAACACCATTCCCCTCCCTGTACTACAACATGTACAGCATGGGCACCACCAACCAGCACCAACACCATTCCCTTCCCTGGTACTACAACACGTACAGCATGGGCACCACCAACCCTAACCAGCACCATTCCCTTCCCTGTACTACAACATGTACAGCATGGGCACCACTAACCCCAACCAGTACCATTCCCTTCCCTGGTACTACAACATGTACAGCATGGGCACCACCAACCCCAACCAGCACCATTCCCTTCCCTGGTACTACAACACGTACAGCATGGGCACCACCAACCCCAACCAGCACCATACCCTTCCCTGTACTACAACATGTACAGCATGGACACCACCAACCCCAACCAGCACCATTCCCTTCCCTGGTACTACAACACGTACAGCATGGGCACCACCAACCCCAACCAGCACCATTTGGCCACCACCATCACATTCACTTCCACACAAGGTTTAGGTCGACAATGGGATGATCGATAGTCAAAAGATCAACACAAATCACTTTTTTTGTCCCGAATGTCGACACAGTTGACATGGACACTAAAAAAATGTGCTGTGCTCGCCATGCTTTGGGTACACTATTTTATTCTCTCACCACACCGTAGTGGATGGTAGGGCATGAAATAACGCCTGTTGGCACATGTCAGACCAAAAAACTTTGAAAAACATGCGTCCACATTTTGATTGCATCCCATTGTCAACCTAAAACTTGTGTCAACCTTTAGACCCTGTCGACCATGAGTATGTCAACCATTCAGTGGTGTCAACCTCCTGACTGTCAACCATAGGGTGTCGACCTAATGAATGTCGACCTAAGGTCCGGATATCCTGGAGCTTAGCTGCAAATTATTCGCAAGCCGTGAGCCATTAAATGATTCCCCAGTGTGCCCAGTTTGTGCGTAGTCCAGGACCTACTCGGCCAGTGCGATAAACCCAGGCTGACCCAGGGGGGTGGACCTGACATCACATGACTTCCCCTCAAAAACCTGGCCACGCCTGCATTATCCCTGACACTCCCAGAAAATGGATGGTTACCACCCCCAAACGCCAGCTAGCTGTCAATCAACTTGGTCAGCGATAAAAAAGTATCAGGATTTTATTGCAGTAGCTCCATTATGGGCTGGCCTGCAAATTAGCAGCCCAGCGATCAGGTATGAATAACCCCTCGGTCAGGAGCTTCTCTAGCCTCTGGACTGTGCAACCATCAGGACATTTCTCCAGCGGACCCCGTAACAGGATCCTCTGAAGTTTATTTCCTAGCTTCAGGTTCCTTCACTGAAACAGATTCAGATCTGAGGGGGAGAGATAATCGGTCATCTTTTAAGCAGCGAGTGAGAAATGTCACCCACGCAGGATCGGCCATCTCCCCTGCGGGAGGAATGTCACCCACGCAGGATCGGCCATCTCCGCTGCGGGAGGAATGTCACCCACGCAGGATCAGCCATCTCTGCTGCGGGAGGAATGTCACCCACGCAGGATCGGCCATCTCCCCGCGGGAGGAATGTCACCCACGCAGGATCAGCCATCTCCACTGCGGGAGGAATGTCACCCACGCAGGATCGGCCATCTCCGCTGCGGGAGAAATGTCACCCACGCAGGATCGGCCATGTCCACTGCGGGAGGAATGTCACCCACGCAGGATCGGCCATGTCCACTGCGGGAGGAATGTCACCCACGCAGGATCGGCCATCTCCGCTGCGGGAGGAATGTCACCCACGCAGGATCGGCCATCTCCGCTGCGGGAGGAATGTCACCCACGCAGGATCAGCCATCTCCGCTGCGGGAGGAATGTCACCCACGCAGGATCAGCCATCTCCGCTGCGGGAGGAATGTCACCCACGCAGGATCGGCCATCTCCCCTGCGGGAGGAATGTCCCCCACGCAGGATCGGCCATCTCCCCTGCGGGAGGAATGACACCCACGCAGGATCGGCCATCTCCGCTGCGGGAGGAATGTCACCCACGCAGGATCCGCCATCTCCGCTGTGGGAGGAATGTCACCCACGCAGGATCGGCCATCTCCGCTGCGGGAGGAATGTCACCCACGCAGGATCAGCCATCTCCGCTGCGGGAGGAATGTCACCCACGCAGGATCAGCCATCTCCGCTGCGGGAGGAATGTCCCCCATGCAGGATCGGCCATCTCTCCTGCGGGAGGAATGTCCCCCACGCAGGATCAGCCATCTCCGCTGCGGGAGGAATGTCACACTTGGCATTGTTATCCCCAATGTGCCCAGCGCCACTGCACCAGCTCTAACACCTATGGGGGTAGCAGTGCCCCCCTAGTAGGAGAAAGAAGAATAATGGGGGAGAACATAACAAGGTAGGGTGGGATTTGAATCCAACTGGAGCCGCTTACAGTAACTGGATACAATGGGGCAGATGTATTAAGCTTTAACAAGAGATAAATGCAAGGGTGATAAACGTCCAGCCAATCACCTGCTAACTGCCATGTTACAGGCTGTGTTTGAAAAAAGTCAGTAAGGAGCTGATTGGCTGGACGTTTATCTCTCCTTATCACCCTGGCATTTATCACTTGTTAAGGCTTAATACATCTGCCCCATTATGAGTAGACACTGCTGCCATGTCATACACGCCGTGATCTCCATTTGTTCTGCTTGTAGAGTCCGTCACACAGACATTTCCCTAATAGAGATGTGATTTCATTCATACTTAATACAGTTATCGGAGGAACCTGCTCGGTGGCTGGGAATGTGCTGAGCGGATGATGAAGTGCGCAGCGCCAGTGACATTACAGATCACAGCGCACATTGCACTCTGTGTCCTGGGGCTGTCATTTATAGCTGGATGTGAAGGACAAACCAAAACGAGTCTTATTGAGCTGAGAAATTGCTGAACCATAATGATATTCTATAGCGGATAACTGCCGCAAACCCATTTCTTTACTTGTTTATCTATCATTGAATTATGACCCGCCTTCATCTAACATTTACGGCGACGTCAGGGGGTTATTCAGTCCTGATCGCTGATGGGCGATTTATCAGAGACCTGCCACCAGATAGCAGCAGCCCAGCAAGAGTGAAATCCCGCCCTGTGCAAGGCTGTGATAGGCTAAGATCACACTGATCGGTGATTGGCTGCAAATCTACTCGCATCTCACTCACCATGGAATCATTGTCCCACTGTGCGCAGGACCTACTCTTCCTGTGCTACAGAGACAGGCTGATCGGGGGCGGAGCTGACTCACAGACCCTCCCTGAAAACACCTGACAATCCAGGAAAATGGCCGGTTACCACCCCAAACACCGGCTTCCTGTCAATCAACTTGCAAACGGCTTGCTTGGATTTTATCTCAGGCTGGCCTCGGCAGGTGTATGGAGAGCTCTACGCATGAGCAGTCTATCAATAATGTGCCAGGTTGGAAATTTGCAGCCCAGTGATCAGGTCGGAATAACTCCGCAGTACTGAGGCACCTGGTAGATACAAACACATACTCCCGCCGGCTAGCACCATCCGTCTGCTGCGGCTTGGTCACATGACCGCTGGATGGATTTCATTAACTGGCGGTGGCAATAAACAGGAATGAAACGGCTCCTACCTGTGTTTAATGATGGTGTCTTCACTGGCAAAGCGATACAGGCCTAAAATAAATGAGACGAGTTACACGTAAGAAGCAAATTATAAGAAGTGAATTACCGTAAATATTTGCGTTATAGGTACAGGTACAGTTATAGGTACAGGGAGATACATTGTATCAAGCAGTGTAATTGGTGGAGAAGTTCCCGTAGCGACCAATCAGCTTTTACCAATCATTATGAGGTCAGCACTCTAGAGTGAAGCCTTGTGTCGGTGATGTCACACATACAGGGGTTTATTCTATTTGCTACGGTGGGAACGTAAACGCAATGCGCATGTGCGGGGACCTCACACTGCTCACGGACGGGTCTCTCCGTGCGAAAAAACCTGTCCGCAAGAGTACGGTCATTGTGGGCGGCATGGGGACGTTTTTATGGGAGTGGCCGGAATAATGAGGTAAACATGGGCATATACGGGGGTGTGCACACAAAATGCACGGTGCCACAACCGCCTCAAAACGCACCGTGCATTTTGGCCCAAAAACAGGCGGATGCCAAAGATAGCTCCAGACCACCCCTAGAGATACCGCATGAGAGCGGACGCCTGGGTCTGCTAATTAACGGTGATTACTACACCTGAATGTAATAAGCAATGCTGCAGGCTATTAAGTGAAAACCATTATTTCACTACCTGCAAGCCACACACAGCCCTCAAACACATTGGAAGCTTATCTTTCTACACTTCTCTACATGTAAAGGTTGGTTTCATTTTAGGTAATAATCATTCTATGACCTGCTTATATATCAAGGTAGTTATTTTATAACCATCTACACCCATTCAGAAAGTGTTTTGGTATACTTTAAAAAGCAGGACACTCAATTCACAGAAGTCGACATGTGTCAACTTTTTCACTGTAGCACAAACATACCAGTTTTTTATTATGGAAAATACACATAAACCACGTCTAAGAGCAACAAGGATGTTTTTGGACTCAATTTCTACTTGCAATGTGGCGTACGCTCAGATATACGGAAGGTGTCGGTGGGAAAACGGATGAGATCCGTCCGTGCACTGTGGCGTACGCTCTGATGTACGCCAGGTATCGGTGGCTAAGAGGGAGATCCGTGCACGGTGGCGTACGCTCAAGTGTACGCCACTCCCCTTTGTCTGTGTTTGTGTCTGTCCATGTGCGGCTGTTAAGTGGGCGGACTTACGCTCACCGTGAGCGTACGGAAAACATACGGTGTGACGGACCGTACGTACGTTTCACCGTACCAAACAGAATAACCCCCACAGTCACTATACAGATTTCAGGACATAGAATGAGGGCTGCAATGTAATATCACAGCGACGTGACAGCTCACCACTGTGCTTCTTGGTGCTGTACCGCTTGGAGTGCCGCTGGCACAGGTACACCACCGTCGCCATCAGCATGACCCATATTGCTGCACCCACTGATGCTATAAAAGCCGGGTGCTTTATAACCTGAAGGATCAGATCCAGAGGAATCGTGTCTTCCCGCGTTTCCTTGCTCACATCCAAAGGTTCTAGAAGACAATGAAGTAACTGATGAGGAGAGGAAGGCAGGAGAAGGTTAGAGGACCGTCAGAGTATGAGATTCTCCAGCACACCCCAATGCCTGCATGGATGGCGATAGAGCGGGAGAGGGGTACAGGTGGGATATTGGCAGACTGTGTTCTAGTTCTCCAGCACAAGGGGGAGCTGTCCTGCTATTAGCCCCTAGGGAACAAGAAAATAGTGAATGGGGAAAGCACAGCGCTCAGTGTAAACAATGTGAACAAGGTGTTGATAGACCCTGTATATAGACAATTTTTAGAAAAATACACAACCAGGTCGAACTTTAGCAGGGTCGACAGGTATATTGCATGAGGTGTTCCAGATTAATCCAATCCGTATTCTCCCAATAAAGTGACTTGGTTAAAAGCATAAACAATGTGTCCCAGGCAGAAACAGCAGGCATATGATGTCATCAGGAGCGTCCTTCAGTCTGGGTCCCTTGATCCGGAGGCAAGGGGGGCTCAGTCCAGGATTCTCCTCTGCTTAAACGCTGCTTCCACAGGTCGACACAGACAGTTAAAATGCACGCTTAAACGCGTTTTCGGAAAGTCCTTCCTTCTTCAGAAGCGTGTCTAACTAGTTCACAATGGGGCGTATATATGATATATAATGATTAGCTTGTTAATCTGATTGATAGGGGTATATATACGCCCCATTGTGAACTAGTTAGACACGCTTCTGCATTTTAACTGTCTGTGTCGACCTGTGGAAGCAGCGTTTAAGCAGAGGAGAATCCTGGACTGAGCCCCCCTTGCCTCCGGATCAAGGGACCCAGACTGAAGGACGCTCCTGATGACATCATATGCCTGCTGTTTCTGCCTGGGACACATTGTTTATGCTTTTAACCAAGTCACTTTATTGGGAGAATACGGATTGGATTAATCTGGAACACCTCATGCAATATACCTGTCGACCCTGCTAAAGTTCGACCTGGTTGTGTATTTTTCTAAAAATTGTCTATATACAGGGTCTATCAACACCTTGTTCACATTGTTTACACTGAGCGCTGTGCTTTCCCCATTCACTATTTTCTTGTTTGCTATGCTAATTTTTGGTAGTTTAAGGTGATACTACTTTGTGAATTGGGATACAGCTGCACTCTGTATTAATTGCGCACCCACGTGGTTAATCTTTCTGTTCTTGCATCTATTAGCCCCTAGGGGACAGCGTCTCTGGTATGTGTATCCTTAGTGCACCATTATGGTTAGCCCTATTCTCACCTATAAAGATGGATTTGGGGTTACTCGGCCTCCCCATCCCAGCATCGTAGATGGCAGCGACTTGAACTTGGTACTTGATACCGGCAGGCAACATAGGAATCTCCAGGCTCCTGGTGGCTCCGTCCACTGTCCAGTTGGCTTCATAAAGGGTCTCATTTCCAAAGCACCAAATCTAAGCACCGCAGGGAGATACAACCATATTACAGGAGTGGATCACAGATGGTGATACTGAAGGCCGGACGTTCGCAAAGCCAAAAACACACAAATCATGCTGCACTGCAGGTGAGGCAGATGTAACAGGTGCATAGAGGGTTAGATTTGGGTGGGGTGAAATCTAAATTGCAGTGTAAGAATAAAGAAGCCAGTATTTACCCTGCACAGAAACAAAATAACCCACCCAAATCTAAAGGTCCATACACACTGAGCGATTGTGGACAGCGAATGCTGCTAAGTGCATACACACTGAGCGGCTTTCCCCCTGCCCGGCGCTGTCAGCGGGCAGAGGATGGCGTTACATAGTGCAGAGCTATGCAAAGCCGTCCTCAAAGCCGCTCATCTGCCGGTATTACCAACAGATGAGCGGCTTTCCCGCCGATTATGCGCGAGCGCGCAGTAGCGCTCACCCGCGGGGCATACATGCTGGACAGCTTTGAGCTGAAAGCCACTCAAACTGGGTGTTTTGAGCAGCTTCAGCTCAAAGTTGCCCAGTGTGTATGGGCCTTTACTCTCTTTGCACATGTTGCATCTGCCCCCCCCCCTGCAGTGTAGCATGGTTTTGTGCAGATGTGTGTTTTTTGCTTTGATAACAAACCTGAATGAGGCCCTACGTGCGACTGGGCAGGACAATAGCACGGACATAGAAAATGAACTATCTGGACTCTGGAATTAGTGTAAATCCCTACATAAATCTACTGTGCGAAATGTGGAAAACTTACTAAAGGAAATTTGTAAAAAAAAAAATAGGTGTATTTGTATCCAGAAATACACTTATTTTTGACATTTACTATCCCGAAAATACGGCAATTCGTATTCGTATTGATAGCACATCTATACGAATATGAATTGCCGTATTTTCGGGATAGTAAATGTCAAAAATAAGTGTATTTCTGAATACAAATACACCTATGTTTTACAAATTTCCTTTAGTAAATTTCCCCCTATATCCGGACTCCAGAACAGAGATGTAATAATATGTAATTAGTGATATATTAGACACATATCTCTTCCAGGTACAGTAGATCCCTAAATATACCGTAATCCTGTATCTCGCCCCTTCTATACTTGCCAGGGGATCATCGTGGTACGTACCCCACATTACATACATTACATACATTACATGTACACAAATGGTCCTATATAGGCGTTAATATTTAATTCGATGCAAAAGGAGCATATACATTATTCAAACACCCTGAGGCCAAACTCATACATTTGTGGTTCTGCAAAATGTATATTAAGACATTGTATTTATAGATTGTGCACTAAATATAACCAGACAATAAAACCATCTGACCTCAGAGGTGATTCCACCAGGAAGAATAATGGAACATGGCTGATTAATGCTGAGAACGCGCAGAATGTTAGGCAAACGTGATTCCACTGCGCAGAGTGCGGTCCCGGAACTAGATGGGAGATGATCGGGATGATGTGCGCCCTTACCAACACTAATGCTGTGTACACAGGGTGAGATTTATCATTAGGGGGAAAATTTAATAGGGTGAGAGATTCAGAAAGTGAGAGATTTGGTAGGAAATCTCAAATTTAAAGTGCCAATCATTTACACTGCAGAACCAGTTTGATTTAGATTTTGTAAATGATTGCCGCTTTAAGAACACTGGAGATTTCTTACCAAATCTCTCACTTTCTGATTCTCTCACCCTATTACATTTCACCCTAGATTTTGACTATATAGTCAAAATCACATGCAGATCGCACAGGTTTTTTACCTTGCGATCCCGATGCGCATCCCGGGACAGCACAAATAGAAACCCAGATAGACAGAGCAGCAATGACTATATAGTACAGATTGTATGGATTGTATGTAAATAGCACAGAGTTAGCAAAGATTGCTTAGCGCGAGGGAATCTCACCGTGTGTACACAGCATTAGGTTCCAAATGTTTCATTCCACGATGCAGCGAATAAGATGAAGTGCGGCAGATGTGAAATGATTGGGATTTAATAAACACAAAGTGGGAGCAGCTGTCACTCAGATGCCGCAGAGGAGCGACACTCCGCGTCAGGGCGACCGTCACAGGGAGGCTGGTGGTATGATGCACAGCGTGTCCTCTAATGTGCGCCTGACGTGGGCACAATCCTCCTACATCGGTGCAATGTCCTCCAGGCTGAGAAACACTCATTACGGTAACTCAGACCAATGCGTTGTTCACTAAACGAAAAGCGATCAGTAGGTCGACCTAATAATCAACCCCCCCCCCCACTAATCTTGGGACACTGTAACTAATGGCAATAAAGGACAGCTGTAATATATATAATGTATACTATGGGTACCAGAGGCATACAGATGTGTCCATGTACATCTTGGTTTTACTGCACCGTGTATGGCGCAATATGGCACACCTTGGACTCTGCAAAAGTCACACTTTGTGATTTTTCTAAAAAATTGCTTCTCTAATCTATTACTTTATACAAGTTCTACTGCTTCAGAATTTTTTTAGACTCTATCTACTTGCTACATTTGGAAAAACAGCTAAGCCGTGTTTTACATGTTGTGACAAATTGAGAAAAAAAAGCCAAGATGTATGTGGACACATCTGTATGTTCATCCCAAACAAATATAAACACACACGACTTAGAGAATACTATAGATCTACAGGGAACCCGCAGTGACAGCTCCACTATGTGACAATGGCCGATGGGTTAGTGCCAGGATCACGGGATTCAGCCGTCTGCAGCATCAGCGGCCACCAACGGAGCCCATCTCACAGACCAGCAGCAGCGGCGTGGGCACAGGTGCTTATTGCAGTGCCAGCTGTGTGGTACCACAGGAGCCACCCACTATTGCAGGTGTCAGCAGAGCTCCGCTGTAAGAGCAGCGACACTTACCCCAATGTGACCCACACAGGTGCTGCTGTACGGGATGCGGTCAATTTCCCGGCGGTTGGAATCCCGACACTTGCTCCCTCTATGGGTGTCCACGACACCCACAGAGGGAGAATAAATTAGTGTGCCGAGCACATGGAGGCACCGGGCCTGCTGCATTGGGAGCACAGCAAGCCTGCAAGGGCGGGCGATCCACGTCCCGCCCTTGTCAAGATTTCGGCGGTCGGGATTCCATACCGAATCCCTGCTGTAAAGGCAGGTGCCCCCTTCAGAGCTTGGAGCCCCGAGGCAGACACCGCCATTGCCTCTGAGTTACACCCCCCGATAGGTCCCAGATGCTCCTATACTAACACTTACACTAATGTATGTCAATGAAAATCATAATTACTTCTCCTGCATCACATATGAACCTATCAATCATCTGTTTCTATACAATGTAATGACGATAATTGTTGGCAAGATTCGTAAACAAATGAAACCCAAAGAGTGTTGGTTTCGGTGAAATAAGAAATAAACTCTTCTGTGTGTCTCTGCATCCAAACTCTGCAGACATTGCCCTAATGCAGGTAATGGGCGTCATAGCACCAACAAGGGGTGTCACGGTCTAGTGGCCTCCAGATAATGCAAAGGAACCATGAAGGGGGAGGAGCTTTGACAACCTGAAACAAGAGCCACCTGACCAGTAATAAAGGTCCCTGCGCAGGACCAGAGTGCAGGACAGCTACACTCTAAATTCTATTTTCTCCATCCTATTCTATCGAAGCAAAGTGATTTGGGTTTCTGACAAAATTAGATAGCACCCCCTCCCCGAAATTTTTCAACACCAATATGATTTAAACCATTAGCATGTCCGCGTTGTGATTATCTTCCCTGAGACCAGCAGGTGCGTTATATAGGGCTGATCTTCAGGTGTCAGTCATTAAACCTACTGCCTGCGTGGGTGATGAATTGGCTCCGTCGTCCCACCACCCGCGGCCCATCAGCCTCCTGCCTGCCAGGGACTCACCCAGCAGAGAATGCAATCATTACATGCCCTGCTCTCCGCTGGCGCTTCAAGGTAAGCATATGCAAATGTGTAATTAATAAATATTCACCCGTCATGTGTGACTGACTGGTGCCGCCGCGTCCGGCCATAATAAACTGTCATTTGAATTTATAATACGTTCTGAATTCTCTACATAAATCAGAGATCGGTGGATCAGGGGTGAGCGGCAGATTGGAGTGGAAGCGAGCAGGCACATGTCGGGAATAAATGCAGCCAGAGAAGGTGTATACGATACGGGAAGATATAGTATAACACAAACCGTCACACACAGCGGAAGAGGAGACTCACTTTATACGCTTTTATGTCCCAGTCTTGTGGAGGAGGCTCCCAGCTCACAATCACCGACCCGTTCCCACCGCCAGCCACGGTGACATTGACGTCCTGAGGAGCGTAGCCGGGAACTAGGAGAAGTGACAATGATATGTTATCATAAGCTGAACCCCCGAAGGGGGACAATATCATCCTGAGCGGTGTTCTGTCTTCATAGGCCTGAATCAGACCATGCTGTGCAGCAGGTGGAGCGGATGCAACATGTGCAGAGAGAGTTTCATTTGGGGGGGGGGGGGGTTTGTTTCTGTGCAAAGTAAATACTGGCTGCTTTATTCTTATGCTGCAATTTAGATTTCAGTTTGAAACAAACCCCCCCCCCCCCCCCTAAAAACCCACCCACCCAAATGTAGCTCTCTCTGCACGTTACATCTTCCCCGCTGCAGGGCAGCATGGTTTTGTCCAACTGCACCTGTGTGGCTGGAAACATAATTTGGAATTGCTATAAGCCAACATCTATGGGGTGTGAGGAAAAAACTGTGATGTTGGGGGTCGCCAGGTGCGGGCATACAGCACTTACACTAGCCCCTGTCCTGGTACATACAGCACTTACACTAGCCCCTGTCCTGCAGTGGTACATACAGCACTTACACTAGCCCCTGTCCTGGTACATACAGCACTTACACTAGCCCCTGTCCTGGTACATACAGCACTTACACTAGCCACTGTCCTGGTACATACAGCACTTACACTAGCCCCTGTCCTGGTACATACAGCACTTACACTAGCCCCTGTCCTGGTACATACAGCACTTACACTAGCCCCTGTCCTGGTACATACAGCACTTACACTAGCCCCTGTCCTGGTACATACAGCACCTACACTAGCCCCTGTCCTGGTACATACAGCACTTACACTAGCCCCTGTCCTGGTACATACAGCACTTACACTAGCCCCTGTCCTGGTACATACAGCACTGTACCTGCATTATGTTGTTCTGCGTATATTGTCTGCCACCTAGTGGTCACTGCTGTGTATGTACACCCATTCCTGAACAAAGACCTCAGGTAAGGTGAATTTCATTTACTGTGATTAATTTTATGAGTTATGTACTCTAATTATAGTCTATTACATTAATATTTGACGCCTATATTTTAAGTGAAGTTGAATAAAAGTTATTTCTTAACTCATTGTTACATCCATCACATCTATAATATAAGTGTGCCCCAAAAACCTGAAATGTTCTTCCTTTGTTCATCTTTGGACACCCTCCTTCTCCAAGGTGAATTTCATGGCAGATAAGAACCACTTGGCCCATCTAGTCTGCCCGTACATACCTCAGGTAACCTCAACCCTACCTGAGCCCTAGTTCTTTGTCACAATATTCTTATTCCTATCCCAAGCATGTGTAAGTTGTTCTACTGTCTTAGCCTCTAGCACCTCTGATGTTTCCTATGAACCTACCACCGTCAGTCTTAGCGCATGTCCTCGCATTGTGCTGCTCCTCTCCCACCTGTATTAGGTAATACCCCTGATATATGTGACAGTTTCTATCATGTCCCCCCTTTACCTCCTCTGCTCTAAACTATACATCTATCTATCTATCTATTGCAGTGTAAGAATACGACAGACAGTATTTACCCTGCACAGAAACAATATACTGTAACCTAAATCTAATTCTCTCTGCACAAGTTACATCTGCCCCCCCCCCCCCCCTTCAGTGCACATGGTTTTGCCCATAAAGAGAGATTTCGCTTTTCTGACCCAAGCTGAATCGCCCCCAATATATGCTTGGTATTTACACTGCGCATATTTTTGTTGAGTATACATGTGTGTCCACTGACATCTACTGTAGCTTCCCAGCACCTTATACAGCCCTCCTAGCCCAGTGTCTTTTCCTGCGACTGTAGCCATTAAAATGCATTTTACATTGCACACGCAGACTCTGCTGATTAAAAAGATATGTAGCATGCCTATATTCTGTGTGAGCCTGTATCTGTGCGCAAACTGCTATCTCTTATATATTTGGCTACATCTGTCACTCAAAGTGTGTGAGTGTGTCTGTAATGCTGGGTGGAGCCTCTGACTCACATGACTGACTCACATGACAGAGAACCAGCTCAGTGAGCCTACAGTGCCAGACACCCTCTGCCTCCCCATGCTACCCAGAAACCTACTCCACAGTCACCAGGTGAGCGCGCCCCCCCCCCGCGCCCACCCTCCCACGATTCGCGGCAAAACACACCCCCCCGCCCCCCCTCCCGCGATTCACGGCAAAGCACACCCCCCCCCACGCGCGCGATTCGCGGCATCCCCCCCGCCATTCGCGGCTCCCCCCAACCCTGCCACCCCCCCCCACCACGATTCACGGCAACCCCAGGATTAAATGGCACATGCAAAACACTGACATGGCTATGGTCGACAATGAAAAAGGTTGACATGAGTTTTTGAAGATTTATTTTTAAATTTTTGAATGTTTTCATATTCATTCTCATGTGTCGACATGGACACCAATGAAGTGCCACACTTATGTCAACATTTACATGTGTTGACCTGTCTATGTTGATTTTTTCTTGTGGCGATTCGGGGCACCCCCCCCCACGATACGCGCACCCCCGCGACCCCCCTCCCGTGATTCGCGGCACCCCCGCGACCCCCCCCTCCCACGATTCGCGGCAACCCCTGTGACCCCCCCTCCAACGATTCACACCAACCCCCCCGCGACCCCCCCTCTCGCGATTCAATGCAAACCCCGCCCCCCTCTCCCGCAATTGGCGGACGCCCCACCCCCCATTTTTGCTTGTGGCGATTCGCAGCAAAAAAACACAATTCGCGGCACCCCCCGCCCCCGCGACCCCCCCTCCCGCGATTCGAGGGAACCCACCGCGCCCTCCCGCGATTCACGGCACACACCCCCCCCGTATGCCCACACACACCTATCACTACCCAGCTTCCGGTTTTCCTGTGTCGCGACCTCCGCCAGTGGGGAGCCGCTGACCCAAAAGCACCCTACTATACTATTGCACACACACACACACACACAAACAACCACTTTTTAATTAAACAAAACAATACACACCCCCTTCCACATCATATGCTCCCTATTTAACACATTTAACCTATAACTCAAGTTGCAATACAGGCATCTGTCATACAATTCTAACCATATTTCTCATATACAAACGATCACAAATTAAGGGGGCGCAGCCCCTTACGCCGGTGTGAAGAGCGCCCGTAGGGCGCGATGAATCACCTAGTGCTACAATAATTTCCTAGAAAATGATGTAAAGTACCATTCCATATGAAGACACAGCCGCACACAGAATATAGTCACACATAATATGAATCAGCAGACTCTGCTTGTGCATCCTATTTGAATATATATATATATATATATATATATATATATATATATATATAAACACATGAAAAGCCTGTGTTTGTCCCTCTGTACCTTATTCTGTAGGAGCCCTGACAGGCTCTAATTAAAAACCCTCCCATGATGAGGCCGCTGCTGCTGCTGTCCACCATGGGCCTGAGAAGCATATGATTTGCCTTACCAAGCAGAGCTCATCATAAGCCTCTCAGCCTCTGCCCTCTCCCTCTTGTGCAAAGTGTCATAGGACTTAGCCAAGTCCCAGTAATGCACTGCACACTTGTGTGCCCTGGCTCCCAATGCTCAGCACCATTAATCATTGTCACATTGGCAATTAGGTGAAGCTGCAGCACTACCTCACTCCCATGCACAAAACCTTTAGCTAAAAAAAAAAAAATATGTATATATATATATATATATTTTTTTTAAATACATGCCAAGCTAGAGGGGTGCCCAGGGGTAATGACCCCCTGTGCCCGCGCCCCCCCCCCCCCACCCCTTTAATCCAGCCCTGACCTGCAGTCTCCTGTTAGATGTTTATTTTTAAAATATGAATAGGCTGCAGTTATCGATCTATGTCGTTACCCTAAAATATATTTCATAATTCAGATGATGTTACATTAAACACATAGAGAGATAAATATCCCTCAGGACACAGTTACCTCCATCAGGGACCAGAATGTGTTTGACGTTACTGTCAGCGCCATAGACTGACCACCCATAAGGTCTGATTTTGAACTCATATCGCTGTCCTCTGCGCAGAGATGGAATGACCGTACTGCTCTCGCTAACCGGGATAACGTTCCATTTCACCCAATCAGAATTTGACGGCGAATGAGGGCGATAAAACACGGCATAGCCTTCAGTGTATCGGGACACGGGGGAAACCTGCGTCACAAGACAATGTACAATGACACAATAATATACAAGATACCGGGACACCTAACACGTGCCGGCTCAATGCTGTATAGACACAATATGGGGAGGTACCATGTGGGATGCCCGCTCCCCTCCAGTTCCCATGTTCCAGGGGTGCTCCCAGGTGTCCCACAGAGGATACTGCGGCCTGTGGCGCTCTTACCCTCCACTGCACTCTGACTGAGGACGAGTTCTGCGCTGTGACCACGTCTAGGTACACTCGCACATTGGACAATTCGGCAATGATATCCTTCTGCCTGTCCCTCTGACCAGTGTCCAGAGGATCTAAGAGAAACACAGGACAAAGCAAAGGAATCTTCACTGCGCACAATAAAGCTACTTAGCTCCATCTTCTGTCCAGCGGGTGTCATGGGCGGATTATGTGGTCATAGGAAGTATAGAAAGGATGCACCGCTCAGTCTGATTGTACAGAAGAGAGTCCAGGCACCTGTAGGGATCTGCACTTACCTTCTACCACCAGCTGGGCTGAGGCAATCACAGCATCCACCTGGTTTCTGGCCGTGCACAAATATCTCCCCGAGTCCTGAGTGGTTACTCTCTGAAGGCTCAGTGTGTTCTCATTGGTAATCGCGTACCTGCCACAGTGACAAACAGGACAGGACTGTCAGTACACGAACGGCCGTTGTATAATGTCTATAGGGTTTACTAGCATTTATACACAACTGGCCACTATACAGTAATTAGCTGTAATTACACCTACCGCCCAGTGGGGAGCGCTCCATGCTCTTTGCTCCATTGTACAATAGGTCTGGGGACCCCTTGTGCTCCACATAGAAACTGGACAGTGCTCCCAGACTTCGTCACCACATCTGCTGGCTTACTGGTGAACTGGGGGGGTTCTGGGAAATGGGCAGAGGATACAGTGAGTTCTTACTATGACAATGACAGACAATGGTGAGCTGTAGTGTGGGGAGCCCCATACAGGACACCATGACAGTGACAGAGAATGGAGATCTGTAGTGTGGGCAGCCCCATACAGGACACCATGACAGTGACAGAGAATGGAGATCTGTAGTGTGGGGAGCCCCATACAGGACACCATGACAGTGACAGAGAATGGAGATCTGTAGTGTGGGGAGCCCCATACAGGACACCATGACAGTGACAGACAATGGGGATCTGTAGTGTGGGGAGCCCCATACAGGACACCATGACAGTGACAGACAATGGAGATTTGTAGCGTGGGGAGCCCCATAGAGGACACCATGACAGTGACAGACAATGGGGATCTGTAATGGGGGGAGCCCCATACAGGACAACATGACAGTGACAGACAATGGAGATTTGTAGCGTGGGGAGCCCCATAGAGGACACCATGACAGTGACAGACAATGGGGATCTGTAGTGTGGGGAGCCCCATACAGGACACCATGACATTAACAGACAATGGGGATCTGTAGTGTGGGGAGCCCCATACAGGACACCATGACAGTGACAGACAATGGAGATCTGTAGTGTGGGGAGCCCCATACAGGACACCATGACAGTAACAGACAATGGGGATCTGTAGTGTGGGGAGCCCCATACAGGACACCATGACAGTAACAGACAATGGGGATCTGTAGTGTGGGGAGCCCCATACAGGACACCATGACAGTAACAGACAATGGAGATCTTTAGTGTGGGGAGCCCCATACAGGACACCATGACAGTAACAGACAATGGGGATCTGTAGTGTGGGGAGCCCCATACAGGACACCATGACAGTAACAGACAATGGGGATCTGTAGCGTGGGGAGCCCCATACAGGACACCATGACAGTGACAGACAACAGAGATCTGTAGCGTGAGGAGCCCCATACAGGACACCATGACAGTGACAGACAATGGAGATCTGTAGTGTGGGGAGCCCCATACAGGACACCATGACAGTGACAGACAATGGAGATCTATAGCGTGGGGAGCCCCATACAGGACATCATGACAGTAACAGACAATGGGGATCTGTAGTGTGGGGAGCCCCATACAGGACACCATGACAGTGACAGACAACAGAGATCTGTAGCGTGAGGAGCCCCATACAGGACACCATGACAGTGACAGACAATGGAGATCTATAGCGTGGGGAGCCCCATACAGGACACCATGACAGTGACAGACAATGGGGATCTGTAGCGTGGGGAGCCCCATACAGGACACCATGACAGTGACAGACAATGGGGATCTGTAGCGTGGGGAGCCCCATACAGAACACCATGACAGTGACAGACAATGGGGATCTGTAGCGTGGGGAGCCCCATACCGGACACCATGACAGTGACAGACAATGAGGATCTGTAGCGTGGGGAGCCCCATACAGGACACCATGACAGACAATGGGGATCTGTAGTGTGGGGAGCCCCATACTGGACACATGACAGTGACAGACAATGGAGATCTGTAGTGTGGGGAGCCCCATACAGGACACCATGACAGTGACAGACAATGGGGATCTGTAGCGTGGGGAGCCCCATACAGAACACCATGACAGTGACAGACAATGGAGATCTGTAGCGTGGGGAGCCCCATACAGAACACCATGACAGTGACAGGCAATGGGGATCTGTAGTGTGGGGAGTCCCATACAGGACACCATGACAGTGACAGACAATGGGGATCTGTAGTGTGGGGAGCCCCATACAGGACACCATGACAGTAACAGACAATGGAGATCTGTAGTGTGGGGAGCCCCATACAGGACACCATGACAGTGACAGACAATGGGGATCTGTAGCGTGGGGAGCCCCATACAGAACACCATGACAGTGACAGACAATGGAGATCTGTAGCGTGGGGAGCCCCATACAGAACACCATGACAGTGACAGGCAATGGGGATCTGTAGTGTGGGGAGTCCCATACAGGACACCATGACAGTGACAGACAATGGGGATCTGTAGTGTGGGGAGCCCCATACAGGACACCATGACAGTGACAGACAATGAGGATCTGTGTTATGATGTAATGACCAGTCTCACCCAGCACAGAGATCTGCGCAGCGCGGCTAGTCTTCTCTCCGGCCTGATTGGCAGCGACACAAATGTAGACACCGGAGTCCGTCCTCAGTGCGCGGGTGATGATGAGCTTACCAGCAGCAAACTGAGAGGTAACGGGAGAGAAGTCAGTAACAGCGTAGTCTCCTATATACCTGGTCATGTGTCCTAATCACCGCACATGTATGTGGTCAGCACGGCACTTATCATGTGTCCTAATCACCGCACAGATATGTGGTCAGCTCATCACTTATCATGTGTCCTAATCACCGCACATGTATGTGGTCAGCTCACTTATCATGTGTCCTAATCACCACACATATATGGTCAGCTCACTTATCATCCACACATGTATGTGGTCAGCCGTCCTAATCACCACACATGTATGTGGTCAGCACGCCACTCATCATGTATCAAAATCAACGCACATATATGTGGTCAGCTCATCATTTATCATGTGTCCTAATCACCGCACATATATGTGGTCAGCACGCCACTCATCATGTATCAAAATCAACGCACATGTATGTGGTCAGCACGGCACTTATGTGTCCTAATCACCGCACATGTATGTGGTCAGCTCATCACTTATCATGTGTCCTAATCACCACACATATATGTGGTCAGCTCATCACTTATCATGTATCCTAATTACCGCACATATATGTGGTCAGCACGCTACTCATCATGTATCAAAATCAACGCACATATATGTGGTCAGCTCATCACTTATGTGTCCTAATCACTGCACATATATGTGGTCAGCACTGCACTTATGTGTCCTAATCACTGCACATGTATGTGGTCAGCTCACATATCATGTTGTCCTAATCACCGCACATGTATGTGGTCAGCACGTCACTTACGTTGTCCTTATAACCTCACATGTATGTGGTCAGCTCACTTATCATGTTGTCCTAATCACTGCACATGTATGTGGTCAGCTCACTTATGTTGTCCTAATAACCGCACATGGTCAGCTCATCACTTATCATGTGTCCTAATTACCGCATATGTATGGTCAGCTCACTTATCATGTTGTCCTAATAACTGCACATGTATGTGGTCAGCCGCCCTAATCACCACACATGTATGTGGTCAGCTCATCACTTATCATGTGTCCTAATCACCGCACATGTATGTGGTCAGCTCATCACTTATCATGTGTCCTAATCACCGCACATGTATGTGGTCAGCTCACTTATCATGTGTCCTAATCACCGCATATGTATGGTCAGCTCACTTATCATGTTGTCCTAATAACTGCACATGTATGTGGTCAGCCGCCCTAATCACCACACATGTATGTGGTCAGCTCATCACTTATCATGTTTCCTAATCACCGCACATGTATGTGGTCAGATCATCACTTATCATGTGTCCTAATCACCGCAGATGTATGTGGTCAGCTCACTTATCATGTGTCCTAATCACCGCACATGTATGTGGTCAGCTCACTTATCATGTGTCCTAATCACCGCACATATATGGTCAGCTCACTTATCATGTGTCCTAATCACCACACATATATGGTCAGCTCATCACTTATCATGTGTCCTAATCACCGCACATGTATGTGGTCAGCCGTCCTAATCACCACACATGTATGTGGTCAGCTAATCACTTATCATGTGTCCTAATCACCGCACATGTATGTGGTCAGCTCACTTTTCATGTGTCCTAATCACTGCACATGTATGTGGTCAGCCGTCCTAATCACCACACATGTATGTCAGCTCACCACTTATCATGTGTCCTAATCACCGCACATGTATGTGGTCAGCTCACTTATGTTGTCCTAATAACCGCACATGTATGTGGTCAGCACGGCACTTATGTTGTCCTAATAACCGCACATGTATGTGGTCAGATCACTTATCATGTTGTCCTAATCACCGCACATGTATGTGGTCAGCTCATTTATGTTGTCCTAATCACTGCACATGTATGTGGTCAGCATGTCACTTACGTTGTCCTAATAACCGCACATATATGTGGTCAGCATGGCACTCATCATGTGTCCTAATCACCGCACATGTATGTGGTCAATGCACTTATCATGCTGTCCTAATCACTGCACATGTATGTGGTCAGCTCACTTATCATGTTGTCCTAATCACTGCACATGTATGTGGTCAGCTCACTTATCATGTTGTCCTAATAACCGCACATGTATGTGGTCAGCTCATCACCTATCATGTCGTCCCTACTCTCCTGGAAGCTGCTGGAGGCTCCTGCTTTTCGGATGAGTCCCCTGCAAGAATTAGTACTGGGTGGGATGTAATAAGGTCCCAAGTTCGGCTATTGTGCCGGGTGAATCCAACATTTTGTTAAAGGGGCTATCATTTACATGGCATGGTTTTGCCTTGTAAGTTCAGCCGGCATTGTGCATGGACGGCATTACATCCGCCCCTATGTCTGTATGAAGCAGATATCACAGGAAATACTTAATACCTGCTGCAATCCCTCTATTCCTGCCAGCAGCAAAGGACCCCATAGGTTTCTATGCAGGATGCAGTGCTGCCCAATTTATCCAGCTGCGGAACCCTCCCCAGCAATGGGCACTACACATGCGTGGTCAGTAGAGTGATGTCCCGGAACTGCTGAGAACATATCACAGATTACATTTTACGCATGTCGCATCCGCACTGTATATTTGTGCTGCCTCGCTAAGCATTGCCAATACACCAATCTGCACTTATTATCTGCTCTAACCGACCGTACTGATGTCTGTCATATTTTGTGAATGCAAGGAGAAGCCCCGCCTTCTGTGGCACTCCAGTCTCATCTCAGCCAATAGAATGCAGATGCAGCTGTGATCATGTTTTCTGATTCGCGGTCTGACTCTGAATAAGCCCCTGCAGAGATGTTCAGTGTACGGGCTAAATATCAGCTGTGTTTCAGCACCATCTAGTGTTACTAGCATGTAGTAGGTAAGTCATTCCTGGGAATTACAGTATGATGACCAGTGCTAATATTACAGTGGTACTCTCAACATTAAGCAAGGTCATTTGTGACCTTTAAATTAATAGATATATTTGTCAGGGTAACACATTGGAGGAAATGTAATAGGTCATTATAATCAGAGAGTTTGTTTTAAAGCTGCAATCATTTACAGTGCAAAATTAACCTGGTTCTGCGGTGTAACCGATTGCCCCTTTAAAAAGACCTGGAGCATTCTTATTTGCGACCCGTAGACATAAATGGGCGTTAATGCGGTGCTCTAACATAGGCGAGTCCAGCGAGAGCACTCTGATGGAACCGTAGGCTCTGCCTCAGAGTTGTGCGTATGTGTAGATATACATCTGTCTCCACCAGTGTACATGGAGCTGCTGCAAATGTAGAGTGTAGATGGAAATGTTTCTAGATGCATCCGTATAGTGTGGAATCATGATGACGATACTAAGCGTACGGTTATGGGATGTATGACCTCATGATGACGATACTAAGTGTATGGTTAATGGATGTGTGACCTCATGATGACGATACTAAGCGTACGGTTAAGGGATGTGTGACCTCATGATGACAATACTAAGCGTACGGTTATGGGATGTATGACCTCATGATGACGATACTAAGCGCATGGTTATGGGATGTATGACCTCATGATGACGATACTAAGCGTACGGTTATGGGATGTGTGACCTCATGATGACGATACTAAGCGCATGGTTATGGGATGTGCGACCTCATGATGATGATACTAAGCGCATGGTTACTAAGCGACCTCATGATGATACTAAGCAACCTCATGATAATGATACTAAGCGCATGGTTATGGGATGTGTGACCTCATGATGACGATACTAAGTGTACGGTTATGGGATGTGTGACCTCATGATGACGATACTAAGCGCATGGTTATGGGATGTATGACCTCATGATGACGATACTAAGCGCATGGTCATGGGATGTGCGACCTCATGATGATGATACTAAGCGCATGGTTACTAAGCTACCTCATGATGATGATACTAAGCGACCTCATGATGATGATACTAAGCGCATGGTTAAGGGATGTGTGACCTCATTATGATGAGACTAAGCGCCTTGTTATGGGATGTGTGACCTCATTATGATGATACTGAGCGCATGGTTACTAAGCAACCTCATGATGATACTAAGCGCATGGTTAAGGGATGTATGTCCTCATGATAAATGACACTAAGTGTATGGTTAGGGGATGTGCAACCTCATGATGATGATACTAAGCGCATGGTTATGGGATGTACGACCTCATGATGACGATACTAAGCGCATGGTTATGGGATGTGTGACCTCATGATGATGAAACTAAGCGCATGGTTATGGGATATGTGACCTCATTATGATGAGACTAAGCGCATGGTTACTAAGCGACCTCATGATGATGATACTAAGCGCATGGTTATGGGATGTGCGACCTCATGATGATGATACTAAGTGCATGGTTAGGGGATGAGCGACCTCATGATGACTATACTAAGCATACGGTTAGGGGACGTATGACATCATAATGACGATACTAAGCGCACGGTTAGGGGATGAGCGACCTCATGATGTCTATACTAAACGTACGGTTAGGGGATGTATGACCACATGATGATGATACTAAGCGTACGGTTAGAGGATGTATGACAACATGATGACGATACTAAGCGTACGGTAAGGGGATGAGCGACCTCATGATGTCTATACTAAACGTACGGTTAGGGGATGTATGACCACATGATGACGATACTAAGCGTACAGTTAGGGGATGTATGACCACATGATGATGATACTAAGCGTATAGTTAGGGGATGTATGACATCATAAGGACGATACTAAGCGTACGGTTAGGGGATGTATGACATCATAAGGCCGATACTAAGCGTATGGTTAGAGGATGTATGACCACATGATGATGATACTAAGCGTACGGTTAGGGGATGTATGACCACATGATGACGATACTAAGCGTACGGCTACCTAACACTACATCGGGCCGGGGATGTTCACTACAGCAGCAGTACATGATATTAGTAATGCCCAAGTCACACGCCTGTTATAGGAATTAATACACCTCCATTTCACTTCTGATTTAAAGGACTCTCCACAAATAATATCATTGTTCCGTCCCCTCCATGTGCCAGGTGAATACCCGTGTGGCCTATGCAGCATAAGGAGTGCTTTGTATGTAATCATTACAGTGCAATCACACAATGGGCGGTACCGTGTAATGGCTGCTGTTCCGGTCCAGCGGGACGCCATCTTTCTTCCACGTCACCACTGGTTCTGGGTGTCCTTTGGGTGGTGAGCACTCTATGACCAGCTGCTTGCCGGTGGCTACCACCTTATCTGAGGGCTCTTGCCGAAATTCTTCTTTTAAGACTGAAAAAGAATAAGAACAACTAGTACCAGATAACGGCGTAAATAATAAAACAATATTCTCATTTGCAGGACAGCAGTGACCAATGAGGATTCCTCCTAATATTAATAATTATTGCTGCCACAGATATTCACACAAAGCTTATTAGACGCGCCCCTTAGAAAAGGGCCACACAGAGATGTCTTAGAATTTGCTGGGGAAACCAACAGTCAGAATGGCCCCATCTACAGACGCGGACAGCGTCCTTGTACATTCATACTGACGGATGTACACCACGGAGTGGCTTTGTAGCGGAGATGTACCAGGCTCAGAGTGAAGTTGTTGCATCTTGCATGGTGCTGCTGCCACATGGAATGTGGGAACGTAGTCCTGGACATAGCCGTCTGATAAAGGGATTTGGAATAATCACCAGGTTCCCATGGACCCAGTTGCAGGGTCAGGATTTTTTTGGATGATAATAGACTTTGGACATTATCGCTGTTATTTCCTGGCTCTGTGTCCTCTCTGTGAATAGTGGAATGTGTCTGTAGTCCAAGACGTTTGACTCCTTACAGCACCATCTGCCCTCATACTCTGTGGCACTTGGTACTTGTGTAAGAGCAGAGCTGGCGAGACCTGAGTTCATCGACTCACACCTGGGGTCGCACGGAATTTGGTGCGAGTAACTTAGCGTGATTGCATTTATGTGCAAGTTTTGTGTGTGAAAGTTAAGAAAAGGTTAAAAAAATGAGGTGGGGACCCCTCCCAAAAGTATAATTAGCACCAGGTTTTTAGGGAAACAGTTGAAAAAATGGCGTGAATTGTTATTCTTTTTTTTTTTCTTTACACACAAGTAGCACCAGGCTCCTGAGCCAGTCATGATGCTTTCCAGTTTGGGTGTAATGCCACAGCCGGGTGACGTCATCTCGATAGCTCAGCTCTCTCCACCGCTTGGTACATCAGCTACATCCTCTCCAGACCTCGGATCCCTCCACAGTATAGGACAGTGATGGAAAACCTTGACACTCCAGCTGTTGTTGAACTACACATCCCAGCATTCCCTCTTACAATTTTACTATTTGGCAATGCTAAAACTGATGCTGGGATATGTAGTTTAACAACAGCTGGAGTGTCAAGGTTAGCCATCACTGGCATAGGACATCAGCTACATTATCTCTAGAGCTCATATCTCTCCACAGCATAGAATATCAGCTACAGAATCTGCAGAGTTCAGTTTTCTCCACAGCATAGTACAGTAGCTACTTCATCTCCAGAGCTCAGCCCTATCCACAGCATAGGACATCAGCTACATCATCTCCAGAGCGCCGCCCTATCCTCAGCATAGGACATCAACTACATCATCTCCAGAGCTCAGCCCTATCCACAGCATAGGACATCAGCTACATCATCTCCAGAGCTCAGCCCTATCCACAGCATAGGACATCAACTACATCATCTCCAGAGCTCCGCCCTATCCACAGCATAGGACATCAACTACATCATCTCTAGAGCACAGCCCTGTGCAGAGAATAGGACATCAGCTACATCATATCTAGAGCTCAGCCCTGTGCAAAGAATAGGACATCAGCTACATCATCTCTAGAGCTCAGCCCTGTGCAGAGAATAGAACATCAACTGCATCATCTCTAGAGCACAGCGCTGTGCAGAGAATAGGACATCGGCTACATCATCTCCAGAGCACAGCCCTGTGCAGAGAATAGGACATCAACTACATCATCTCCAGAGCTCCGCCCTATCCACAGCATAGGACATCAACTACATCATCTCTAGACTCAGCCCTGTGCAGAGAATTGGACATCGGCTACATCATCTCTAGAGCACAGCCCTGTGCAGAGAATAGGACATCGGCTACATCATCTCTAGAGCTCAGCCCTGTGCAGAGAATAGGACATCGGCTACATCATCTCTAGAGCTCAGCCCTGTGCAGAGAATAGGACATCGGCTACATCATCTCTAGAGCTCAGCCCTGTGCAGAGAATAGGACATCAACTACATCATCTCCAGAGCTCCGCCCTATCCACAGCATAGGACATCAACTACATCATCTCTAGACACAGCCCTGTGCAGAGAATTGGACATCGGCTACATCATCTCTAGAGCACAGCCCTGTGCACAGAATAGGACATCGGCTACATCATCTCTAGAGCTCAGCCCTGTGCAGAGAATAGGACATCGGCTACATCATCTCTAGAGCTCAGCCCTGTGCAGAGAATAGGACATCAACTACATCATCTCTAGAGCACAGCCCTGTGCAGAGAATAGGACATCAGCTACATCATCTTTAGAGCTCAGCCCTGTGCATAGAATAGGACATCAGCTACATCATCTCTAGAGCTCAGCCCTGTGCAGAGAATTGGACATCGGCTACATCATCTCTAGAGCTCAGCCCTGTGCAGAGAATAGGACATCGGCTACATCATATCTAGAGCACAGCCCTGTGCAGAGAATAGGACATCAACTACATCATCTCTAGAGCACAGCCCTGTGCAGAGAATAGGACATCAGCTACATCATCTCTAGAGCACAGCCCTGTGCAGAGAATAGGACATCAGCTACATAATCTCTAGAGCACAGCCCTGTGCAGAGAATAGGACATCAACTACATCATCTCTAGAGCTCAGCCCTGTGCAGAGAATAGGACATCAGCTACATCATCTCCAGAGCTCCGCCCTGTGCAGAGAATAGGACATCGGCTATATCAGAGCTGGCCCTAGCCAATATGATGCCCTAGGCAAGATTTTGGCTGGTGCCCCCTAGCACTGCCAATACTTCCACCTCTGACCCTGCACCCCTTTCCCAGCACCATCATCACTCATCACAACAGTCATCATTTTGGTGCTCCTACCCTCTGTATTTTAAATAGAAATGGTGCTCACATTTGGCGCGCATCCCAAAAAGGGGTGTGTTCTAGCTGGGAAGGGGCATGGCCACACAATAGTACCCCCAATTCAAATTATGCCACACAGTAGTACAACTTTATTCACGTTATATCATGCGATAGAGTCTCTTATTCACGTTACATCACTTAGTAGTACCACTTTACCTTATATACTTTACTTCTCACAGTAGTGCCCATTATTCACATTACATCACACTGAATTGCTCTTTTTTCACATTAGACCACACAGTAGTGCCCATTCTATGTTACACCATACAGTAGAGCACCTTGTACACATAATGCCACACATTAGTAATGCCTTTATACACATAATACCACACATTAATACCCCTTACACATGGCATACTGTACATTATTAATGTCCTTATAAACATAATGCACCTTACACATTAAGCCAACCTTTATTAATGCCCTTCGTACACATAATGACACACATAATGCCCCTTACACATATGTTGCACATTATTAATGCCCTTATACACATGACACACATAATGTATGTTACACATGTCGCACATTATTAATGCATTTATACATGATACACATAATGCCCCTTACACATTAAGCCAACCTTTTCTAATGCCCTTATACACATAATGACACACATAATGCCCCTTACACATATGTTGCACATTATTAATGCCCTTATACACATAATGACACACATAATGCCCCTTACACATACGTCGCACATTACTAATGCATTTATACATGACACACATAATGCCCCTTACACATAAGCTGAACACTATTGCACAACCAACCCACCCGCAGACAGCACTCGCACAGCCGCTAACACTGTGACCTCGGCCTCTGCTTGGATACAGATGTTTCCTCATACATCTTGCCTTAATAAGCCATGCAGCTCCTGGCCAGTTCTGCTAACTTTGGGTGTCTTTTTTGCTGAACATTCATCTCATTTGCATTGTTATGTGACCAGGACACACAAGGAGCTTCCAATGATTAAAATGATATGCAGCGTGCCTATATTCTGTGTGCGACTGTGGCTGTACCTGCATACGGAATGCTATGTTACAGTGATTTCCATGAATACACTATTTCATATGCAGACACAGCCTCACTCACACACAGAACATAGGCATGCTGCATATCATTTTTATCAGCAGAAGCTGCTGGTGCCAAATGCCCTAGGCAGTTGCCTAGTTTGTCTATGCCTAGGGCCGGCTCTGAGCTATATCAAAGTGAAAAACTCATATCGACCTTTTGACTGTCAACCTTCCCATTGTCGACCTCATGCTTGTGTCAACCTCATGACCGTGTAAACCTTGGCCAAGTCACCTTATTCCATGTCTCACCCTAAGCCCTGTCCACCTAGTGGTCGATCTTGATACTGCCTATGATCCATACCCATTTTGTGTCATGGGGCCAGAGCCTAATGACGCGGATGCCCGGTTTCATCCTCAGAGTCCCGGAGAGCAGCATTAGAATAGAAGCAATATAATAATGTGGGCTGCATGCAAACAATGTCAATATTTACCCTGCATGCAAATGTATAAATAAATGTATTTGCCCCCTTGCATTGCAGCATTTGTTCCATGTGAAAACTTTATACTTTATTTTCATGTTTTACTCTCCTCCATGGGGTGTATTCAATGCGGCCGCGAGGGGGTGAAACGGTGGAAAACCAGCAATCCTCGCAGTTTTACAGCGCAAGGCTTGCGGCTAATGCTGTGCACACACAGGGTGATTTCAAGCACATATCGCTGAGAACCATATTACCAGTGATTTGTATGTGCTGTGCGCGCTCCTGTGTTCAGCCCCTAATAGAAGCTGGTCGCAGGAGCATGCGGCCCCCGGCAATATATTGCACCGCATGTACACAGGTTAATGCAGGGAGCCCGCTGCATTTAGCCGCAAGTCTCGCTGTTTTAGAGGCCGCATACAGTTTTCCCCTCACTCCAAAAACGGAGCGAGGGGGAAGCGGTGTATGCAGGGGGTCAGTTGAATACTGACCCTGCTTGCTGTCACAGCCCACCCCCAGCATTGAATACTGCCCCATAACTTATAATAAATGGACTCGATCCACTGCCCCACGCACACAATGCAGCCCCCCCCCCCAGTCCTACATGGGAAGTACGGCCGGTGTGTCGCTCATTTCCCAATAACATTCTTTACATTGAGAGCTGGCAGAGGAACCCTTCCACTCCGGTCTCATCCCCGTACCCGTAATAATGACGCCGCCATATGAATATTTATGCACAATGACCCCGGGGAGCAGACTATATAGAAATCCCGTGGGAGCCAAAAAGGAATATTGTAAACTTGACAACTAACCAAGTGTTAATGAAAGACTCGGCCTTTATGTTTGACAGGAATTAATTACACTGCTAATTAATCAGTTCCTTAGTTATTGTTCTCCATAATACTCACAGAGTATACACAGAAATGGCAGCAATGGGGAAGAGGAAACAACGGATAATGGCACCTCGGACGGTCCGAGCGGTCGCTGCGCTGCCTGGGCGGGGCTCCGGAGAAAGTGATATTTTATATTTGCGGGTTGCAAGCCGCCACACATCGGATGCGGCAATGAGATGTACCCTGGTGGCATCACTTACCTACTCTCCTAGCCGTATTTGCTACTTATGCATCTTACGCTTGCAGCATCGATAGCAAAATATGGCTTATTTTTCTTGTACGCAAATTGCACTCAATTCTGCAGGAGATAGCTGTTGTGCACCGGTGCGTTTCCCCAGGAGGATCCAGGTCATAGCATGTATTATACATGTTGGGGGCGATTCTAATTGACGTGATAAGTTGCAAAGCTCACAGCGTACTTGTCCTAGTGACGCCGCCCCGGGGAATACCCACCCTCCGCCACCATTGCCGCTGGCAACCTTTGACCGTCTAATGATTTTTCCTGCCTTCGTAAATACAAGTCAGTGGAGACTGAGTTATATTTGTGGGCGCCAGGACGAAGACAGGGCAGGCGGCTGACGTCCCCTTCTTGCCCACATACCCAGGCTTTCCATCGCCCTCCCCTCTGCGAATGGCCCAGCGATATTGTAGATCATCGAGGCTATTCGCAGTCCTGTTTGCACATGAGCAGAAATGCACAAGTACAAACCCCAACCACCAGAACCGGAATTGGCCCCTTTGCACCATGTGGCTATAGATGTAAATCACACACATGCCTGATACAGCAGCGTTATACGAGGTTACTTACCAGCGATGGTGAGCGAGGCGTTCCTGCTGAGGGCCGCCCCCAGGCGATTTCTGGCCAGGCAGGTGTAGACCCCCTCATCAGACTTTTCTTTAATACGATAGAAGAAGAGAGAGCCGCCTAGGATGAGGGACCCGTGCGCCTTAGTGACATCCACATACTCGCCGTTCCGGTACCACTCTATTGTGGGCGCCGGGTTCCCCTCAGCACGACAGTTCATGGTGCCTGGCTGGTCTCGCCGCACCACAAGGTCTGAAGGATGCTCAACGATGTGGGGCGTAAACTCATCAGCGCGGGATTTGGGGCCTGAAAGACAGTAACAACAGCTCATCATTATTATTATTATTATTATACGCAACGCAAACCACAAAGAACACATGACGCTATTGTAGGGTAGAGGTCAAATAACAAAAAAGATTTTGTCCCTGTTAGGAGGACAAGGTGTGGGTCTGCTATAGCATGCAGACAATCAGGATGTCGACATGGCCTGAATGTCGACATCTGCATTGTTGACATGTGGACAATGCTGGCATTTCACATGTTGGCAATTACAATGTTGATGCTTTTTCTAAAAGATGAAATTAAATTGTATCTGGATGGCTGACCGACGATGTCTAAGTCGGCAGTCAATGGGTGAACACCAAAAAAGTCGACATGTGTTTTGTGGGTTGTATGAAAACGTATTACAAAAAGCCAGAAATTGCTTAATTACACAATGTAAATGATCATATATATTATGTCTAAAAGGTGATTTTTGGTGACGCTCCCTTTCTGACGTCATGCTTTACCAAAATCAATAAATGAGTTCCCATTTTATAGATGAGGAATTGTTTGTTTACAAATCAATGATAAAAACTGATTTTTGGCCCATTCATAATTTTTCTAGAAGGTGATTATTGGCGACGATCCCTTCATACCATTTTAAAGATTAAAGGCTCCCATACACTAGTCTGACTTGTCCTAAGGACAAGTTGGACCCAATTTCCCCTGAGCTCCCCCAGCAACCCCCCGGGGGAGCTCACTATATACGATAGCGCCCGGAGGGTGACCGTGCAGGGACGGCCATGGGCAGTGTCGGCCGGCCTGTCTTTTGAATTTTTTTCTATAAATGATGCTGCCGCTTTTGCCCAGCACTTGCCGTTCAGTGCTTCCTGACATTAGCCACCCGACACTGCAAAGGACCCGATGCTGCAGGGTCACCCCCGCTCCCGGGCGCTCAGCGCAGCCTGTACTCGCTGATGCACATGACCCGCCGCTGCTCCCCCACTTCCGTGCGCTCAGCGCAGCCTGGCACCCCTGATGCCCGTACCTGCACACAGTTATGCGCCAGGAGTGCTGTATACACTGACGGAATTGGACCCAACACATCACGGGAGCTAAAAAGTACCCACAATGTGCCTCTGATGGGTCCGATCCGATAGACAGAACCTGCAGCGGGTTTAATCTGTAGGGTCTGACCCAATGCACACAGGACCGCGCACCAGGTCAGACAGGATGTCAAACACATACAATTTGGGCTGATTTCTTGGCCCAATCTGTTGGGATCGGGTGGAATCAGTCCAAATTGTACTAATGTATGGGGAATAAAGTTCTCTGCGTCCGATGATTTGTTCATTTAGAATTACACATTGTATTGTTTAAAATGGAAGTAATCATTTTGCTTTTGGCACATTCGCACGGATCATTCGTATGTAATAATTCTACTCAGTTATATATATACATTACACAGTATAAATTAAAGTCCCCGAAGTGCGTCTGTTCTCGACGAAGGTTTCTGTATTGTTAACATCGGCCAATCGCTAATTTGCAAGGTGCATTGTTAGTGATGTCCACACCAGTTTACAGCCACCACCACCAGTTCCACTGTTATCCACTGGTCTCTTCCTGCTCCAGTCCTGTCTCTGTATCCTGAGCATACAGTATGAGACGGCTCCAACACAAATCTGCTATGGGGGCAGGGTTCAGCCCATGGTAAGCGCCCCCAACATCCTCATTCTGAACATAAGATTAGCCCCGATTAACAAGCCAGAACGCCTGCCTATAACTCATTGTGTTGACAGCATTTGGAGAAAGTAGAATTTTTGGGCTGTGTCTCATATTTTTCAAATCTCATTGGCCTATGTGGGAAGGAGCCAGGAACGAGGGGACAGGTTAAGCACTTGTTTTCCTTAGACGCGGGGGGCAGGTTTACCCTATACCCAATGATGGAGGACAAATCACCCACTTGACATCCGCAATGCGCATCTCCAGGTGCAGCGAGCTGACTTTACAGAGGCATTTCCAAGTCACTGTAAGCGGACGATCCGGGAGATCTTATTTTCGTATAAATCTCGGTGTGTAAAATATGTCAGAAACGCGCTGCACAGGAAGAGGTTCCGGAAAGTGACGGGACACAAAGGAACACGATGACAGTCTCTTCCTGGAAATATCTTTGTGTTGTTATTTTTGGGTCTCGGCGATCTGAGTGTTTACTGCGCAGTGACAATGAGAGGAAGTCGGGAATAGGACGCGGTAAACAGAATGAGACATATGATAGCTGACTCCGTCCTCTCCTGCTTACACGGCCTCATCTCCAGCCTTATTAGTGACAGGCGAATGGATTGTACCACTGCCTCATTAATGGTGCATATGGTGCTGACGCAGAGGAGAACCTACATCCACATTGGTTCAATTGGGGCGTGTCCATGCAAATGCGTGTTACACAGACCGGTACATATGTGTATATACTTTATGGATATAACTTGTACTCACTGATGGTGATGGCCATATGCTGCCAACACACAGGCCAGTGTGTACGAGCGATATATCTGTGAATGGCGACTTTCATAGATATATCACGTCAGCTGATGCCCGATATATCTATAGATATCTATAGTGTACGAGCGATCCACCTACTGCAATGCTGGGAGCTGCCAGTGATTGACAGCTCAGTGGGCGGGCACATGCAAATGTACCCGCCCATTTGTAATGTCAGTCCAAACGGATCGGGCAGTGTGTATGAAGAACATCCTGCCCGATCCATCTGTAGATATATCTCATACTTGCCACCTTTTCGAGAAGCCTCTCCGGGAGAAGCCTGGAGAGGACAGCCGGATCTTCAGGTCAGGGGGCGGGAAATCCCCGCCCCCAATCCAGGGAAATGCTGCGATTCACGGGTTTAGGGGGTGGAGCTAAAATGGCACAATTTGCGTTATTTGAATCCCGCCCCTTGCCGCGGACCCGTGAAAGAACATACACGTCACTTTCCTTTTTGTAGTCTAGGATCTGAAGGTGCAAATGATCCTAGGGAATCTCAGTAGTATCCCATGACAATGTTCATATGGAGAGGCATGAAATAGATGAAGACAATGTACTTTGTGTCAGAATACATGTAACTTTATATACAACACAAGCCCCAGGTGAATCACTCTCAGGGAAAAAGGTGTTTTGATAGGTGTCCTTCCACCATCAGGTGCGTGAATGAATGTCGTACCGAAAAACTCACTTCAGTGAGGTGCAGAACCCACATATAAAGGTATCTTTAAGGATATTGAAGGTCGTACCCCACTCACAGTAAAGACAAGCAGATATTTCCTATAAAGGTATCTTTAAAGGGAAATTTCCATGGGGAGCATACCCCAACTCACTGTGGGAAGTGCGACTCGCATCAAGGTTTCTTTATGACACTCATGATGGTGTCCAAAAAGATATTTATTCATAAAAAACACTCCATCGAATGATTTCTACAGCACTTGCAGATCTAAGACACCTCTATGGTGTCTTAGATCTGTGGGTGCCCTGTACGGGAACATCCGCTGCCCACCCCTGCGTCACCAGACAATTTGCATGAGAACACCCAGCTTACTCAAGGAAACGCCCATGGAACATGGGTATTCACATATGCAAATTGCAAGGCCCGCCGCCCCACGCTCACCCGCCTGGACTTCTGTGTGCGAGCGCTGTGGGGGCTCACACACAGCGGCTGCACATGCACATAATAAGCTATGCGCAGTCGCAAACCATTGGTCCCCCATGCAAACGAGCGGGGGACCGATTGAATCAGAATAACCCCCAGTGTGTATACAGCTTGCGATGCTGATGTGCGCCCCTGTGTGATTGGCATTGCAAAATAAAATACACTGTTACGGCCAGCCCATTATGACTACAATGTGTATACAGTCTAGTGTTCTAGTAGTATTTCTGCACAGCACCAAGACTGAGAATCTCTGCACTCATAGCGTTGGGCGGAATATAGAACAGATTTCTGCTGTGTGAACTTGCAGAGGACTACGTCAGATAGGCACCACCCAGACAGAGTGACATCCCATCCCGTGCAAGTCTGGAAATGACGTACGGATGGATTGCTGATCTGCAAATCCATTCGCATCACCACCACCTGGGAAGTCCCAGCAGTATAGTAAGGCCTAGGGAGGGAATCTCCACACTCCCAGCATTATATCACCTATACAACGGCAATGCCTCATCTCCCAGCAGCACAGTACATCTCTGTCATAGCCATCACCACCGTACTCCCAGCAGTATAGTAAGGCCTAGAGAGGGAATCTCCACACTCCCAGCATTATATCAGCTATACAACAGCAATGCCTCATCTCCCAGCAGCACAGTACATCTCTGTCATAGCCATCACCACCGTACTCCCAGCAGTATAGTAAGGCCTAGGGAGGGAATCTCCACACTCCCAGCATTATATCACCGATATAACGGCAATGCCTCCTCTCCCAGCAGCACAGTACATCTGTCATAGCCATCACCACCGTACTCCCAGCAGTATAGTAAGGCCTAGGGAGGGAATCTCTACACTCCCAGCATTATATCACCTATACAACGGCAATGTCTCCTCTCCCAGCAGCACAGTACATCTGTCATAGCCATCACCACTGTACTCCCAGCAGTATAGTAAGGCCTAGGGAGGGAATCTCCACACTCCCAGCATTATATCAGCTATACAACGGCAATGCCTCCTCTTCCAGCAGCACAGTACATCTCTGTCATAGCCATCACCACCGTACTCCCAGCAGTATAGTAAGGCCTAGGGAGGGAATCTCCACACTCCCAGCATTATATCAGCTATACAACAGCAATGCCTCATCTCCCAGCAGCACAGTACATCTCTGTCATAGCCATCACCACCATACTCCCAGCAGTATAGTAAGGCCTAGGGAGGGAATCTCCACACTCGCAGCATTATATCACCTATATAACGGCAATGCCTCATCTCCCAGCAGCACAGTGCATCTGTCATAGCCATCACCACCGTACTCCCAGCAGTACAGTAAGGCCTAAGGAGGGAATCTCTACACTCCCAGCATTATATCACCTATACAACGGCAATGCCTCCTCTCCCAGCAGCACAGTACATCTCTGTCATAGCCATCACCACCGTACTCCCAGCAGTATAGTAAGGCCTAGGGAGGGAATCTCCACACTCCCAGCATTATATCACCTATACAACGGCAATGCCTCATCTCCCAGCAGCACAGTACATCTCTGTCATAGCCATCACCACCGTACTCCCAGCAGTATAGTAAGGCCTAGGGAGGGAATCTCCACACTCCCAGCATTATATCACCTATACAACAGCAATGCCTCCTCTCCCAGCAGCACAGTGCATCTCTGTCATAGCCATCACCACCGTACTCCCAGCAGTATAGTAAGGCCTAGGGAGGGAATCTCCACACTCCCAGCATTATATCACCTATACAACGGCAATGCCTCCTCTCCCAGCAGCACAGTGCACCTCTGTCATAGCCATCACCACCGTACTCCCAGCAGTATAGTAAGGCCTAGGGAGGGAATCTCCACACTCCCAGCATTATATCAGCTATACAACCAACGGCAATGCCTCCTCTCCCAGCAGCACAGTACATCTCTGTCATAGCCATCACCACTGTACTCCCAGCAGTATAGTAAGGCCTAGAGAGGGAATCTCCACACTCCCAGCATTATATCACCTATACAACGGCAATGTCTCCTCTCCCAGCAGCACAGTACATCTGTCATAGCCATCACCACTGTACTCCCAGCAGTATAGTAAGGCCTAGGGAGGGAATCTCCACACTCCCAGCATTATATCACCTATACAACGGCAATGCCTCCTCTCCCAGCAGCACAGTACATCTCTGTCATAGCCATCACCACCGTACTCCCAGCAGTATAGTAAGGCCTAGGGAGGGAATCTCCACACTCCCAGCATTATATCAGCTATACAACGGCAATGTCTCCTCTCCCAGCAGCACAGTACATCTCTGTCATAGCCATCACCACTGTACTCCCAGCAGTATAGTAAGGCCTAGGGAGGGAATCTCCACACTCCCAGCATTATATCAGCTATACAACGGCAATGCCTCCTCTCCCAGCAGCACAGTACATCTTTGTCATAGCCATCACCACCGTACTCCCAGCAGTATAGTAAGGCCTAGGGAGGGAATCTCCACACTCCCAGCATTATATCACCTATACAACTGCAATGTCTCCTCTCCCAGCAGCACAGTACGTATTAGTCATAGCCATCACCACCGTACTCCCAGCAGTATAGTAAGGCCTAGGGAGGGAATCTCCACACTCCCAGCATTATATCACCTATACAACGGCAATGCCTCCTCTCCCAGCAGCACATTGCATCTCTATCATAGCCATCACCACCGTACTCCCAGCAGTATAGTAAGGCCTAGGGAGGGAATCTCCACACTCGCAGCATTATATCAGCTATACAACGGCAATGCCTCCTCTCCCAGCAGCACATTGCATCTCTGTCATAGCCATCACCACCGTACTCCCAGCAGTATAGTAATGCCTAGGGAGGGAATCTCCACACTCCCAGCATTATATCAGCTATACAACAGCAATGCCTCATCTCCCAGCAGCAGAGTACATCTCTGTCATAGCCATCACCACCGTACTCCCAGCAGTATAGTAAGGCCTAGGGAGGGAATCTCTACACTCCCAGCATTATATCAGCTATACAACGGCAATGCCTCCTCTCCCAGCAGCACAGTACATCTCTGTCATAGCCATCACCACCGTACTCCCAGCAGTATAGTAATGCCTAGGGAGGGAATCTCCACACTCCCAGCATTATATCACCTATACAACGGCAATGCCTCCTCTCCCAGCAGCACAGTACATCTCTATCATAGCCATCACCACCGTACTCCCAGCAGTATAGTAAGGCCTAGGGAGGGAATCTCCACACTCCCAGCATTATATCACCTGTACAATGGCAATGCCTCATCTCCCAGCAGCACAGTAAATCTCTGTCATAGCCATCACCACCGTACTCCCAGCAGTATAGTAATGCCTAGGGAGGGATTCTCCACACTCCCAGCATTATATCAGCTATACAACCAACGGCAATGCCTCCTCTCCCAGCAGCACAGTACATCTCTGTCATAGCCATCACCACTGTACTCCCAGCAGTATAGTAAGGCCTAGAGAGGGAATCTCCACACTCCCAGCATTATATCACCTATACAACGGCAATGTCTCCTCTCCCAGCAGCACAGTACATCTGTCATAGCCATCACCACTGTACTCCCAGCAGTATAGTAAGGCCTAGGGAGGGAATCTCCACACTCCCAGCATTATATCACCTATACAACGGCAATGCCTCCTCTCCCAGCAGCACAGTACATCTCTGTCATAGCCATCACCACCGTACTCCCAGCAGTATAGTAAGGCCTAGGGAGGGAATCTCCACACTCCCAGCATTATATCAGCTATACAACGGCAATGTCTCCTCTCCCAGCAGCACAGTACATCTCTGTCATAGCCATCACCACTGTACTCCCAGCAGTATAGTAAGGCCTAGGGAGGGAATCTCCACACTCCCAGCATTATATCAGCTATACAACGGCAATGCCTCCTCTCCCAGCAGCACAGTACATCTTTGTCATAGCCATCACCACCGTACTCCCAGCAGTATAGTAAGGCCTAGGGAGGGAATCTCCACACTCCAAGCATTATATCACCTATACAACTGCAATGTCTCCTCTCCCAGCAGCACAGTACGTATTTGTCATAGCCATCACCACCGTACTCCCAGCAGTATAGTAAGGCCTAGGGAGGGAATCTCCAAACTCCCAGCATTATATCACCTATACAACAGCAATACCTCCTCTCCCAGCAGCACAGTACATATTTGTCATAGCCATCACCACCGTACTCCCAGCAGTATAGTAATGCCTAGGGAGGGAATCTCCACACTCCCAGCATTATATCACCTATACAACGGCAATGTCTCCTCTCCCAGCAGCACAGTACATCTCTGTCATAGCTATCACCACCGTACTCCCAGCAGTATAGTAAGGCCTAGGGAGGGAATCTCCACACTCCCAGCAT
Source organism: Crinia signifera (assembly GCF_055691185.1). Taxonomy (NCBI): domain Eukaryota; kingdom Metazoa; phylum Chordata; class Amphibia; order Anura; family Myobatrachidae; genus Crinia; species Crinia signifera. The sequence continues at coordinate 142,152,259 of NC_139226.1, read as the reverse complement.
TATATCACCTATACAACGGCAATGCCTCATCTCCCAGCAGCACTGTACATCTGTCATAGCCATCACCACCGTACTCCCAGCAGTATAGTAAGGCCTAGGGAGGGAATCTCCACACTCCCAGCATTATATCACCTATACTACTGCAATGCCTCCTCTCCCAGCAGCACAGTACGTATTTGTCATAGCCATCACCACCGTACTCCCAGCAGTATAGTAAGGCCTAGGGAGGGAATCTCCACACTCCCAGCATTATATCACCTATACAACAGCAATTCCTCCTCTCCCAGCAGCACAGCACATATTTGTCATAGCCATCACCACCGTACTCCCAGCAGTATAGTAATGCCTAGGGAGGGAATCTCCACACTCCCAGCATTATATCAACTATACAACGGCAATGCCTCCTCTCCCAGCAGTACAGTACATCTCTGTCATAGCCATCACCACCATACTCCCAGTAGTATAGTAAGGCCTAGGGAGGGAATCTCCACACTCCCAGCATTATATCAGCTATACAACGGCAATGCCTCCTCTTCCAGCAGCACAGTACATCTCTGTCATAGCCATCACCACCGTACTCCCAGCAGTATAGAAAGGCCTAGGGAGGGAATCTCCACACTCCCAGCATTATATCAGCTATACAACAGCAATGCCTCCTCTCCCAGCAGCACAGTACATCTCTGTCATAGCCATCACCACCATACTCCCAGTAGTATAGTAAGGCCTAGGGAGGGAATCTCCACACTCCCAGCATTATATCAGCTATACAACGGCAATGCCTCCTCTCCCAGCAGTACAGTACATCTCTGTCATAGCCATCACCACCATACTCCCAGTAGTATAGTAAGGCCTAGGGAGGGAATCTCCACACTCCCAGCATTATATCAGCTATACAACGGCAATGCCTCCTCTTCCAGCAGCACAGTACATCTCTGTCATAGCCATCACCACCGTACTCCCAGCAGTACAGTAAGGCCTAGGGAGGGAATCTCCACACTCCCAGCATTATATCACCTATACAACGGCAATGACTCCTCTCCCAGCAGCACAGTACATCTCTGTCATAGCCATCACCACCGTACTCCCAGCAGTATAGTAATGCCTAGGGAGGGAATCTCCACACTCCCAGCATTATATCACCTATACAACGGCAATGTCTCCGCTCCCAGCAGCACAGTACATCTGTCATAGCCATCACCACTGTACTCCCAGCAGTATAGTAAGGCCTAGGGAGGGAATCTCCACACTCCCAGCATTATATCACCTATACAACGGCAATGCCTCCTCTCCAAGCAGCACAGTAAATCTCTGTCATAGCCATCACCACTGTACTCCCAGCAGTATAGTAAGGCCTAGGGAGGGAATCTCCACACTCCCAGCATTATATCAGCTATACAACGGCAATGCCTCATCTCCCAGCAGCACTGTACATCTCTGTCATAGCCATCACCACCGTACTCCCAGCAGTATAGTAATGCCTAGGGAGGGAATCTCCACACTCCCAGCATTATATCACCTATACAACTGCAATGTCTCCTCTCCCAGCAGCACAGTACATATTTGTCATAGCCATCACCACCGTACTCCCAGCAGTATAGTAAGGCCTAGGGAGGGAATCTCCACACTCCCAGCATTATATCACCTATACAACGGCAATGCCTCCTCTCCCAGCAGCACAGTACATCTCTGTCATAGCCATCACCACCGTACTCCCAGCAGTATAGTAAGGCCTAGGGAGGGAATCTCCACACTCCCAGCATTATATCAGCTATACAACGGCAATGCCTCCTCTCCCAGCAGTACAGTACATCTCTGTCATAGCCATCACCACCGTACTCCCAGCAGTATAGTAATGCCTAGGGAGGGAATCTCCACACTCCCAGCATTATATCAGCTATACAACGGCAATGCCTCCTCTCCCAGCAGCACAGTACATCTCTGTCATAGCCATCACCACCGTACTCCCAGCAGTATAGTAAGGCCTAGGGAGGGAATCTCCACACTCCCAGCATTATATCAGCTATACAACGGCAATGTCTCCTCTCCCAGCAGCACAGTACATCTCTGTCATAGCCATCACCACTGTACTCCCAGCAGTATAGTAAGGCCTAGGGAGGGAATCTCCACACTCCCAGCATTATATCAGCTATACAACGGCAATGCCTCCTCTCCCAGCAGCACAGTACATCTTTGTCATAGCCATCACCACCGTACTCCCAGCAGTATAGTAAGGCCTAGGGAGGGAATCTCCACACTCCAAGCATTATATCACCTATACAACTGCAATGTCTCCTCTCCCAGCAGCACAGTACGTATTTGTCATAGCCATCACCACCGTACTCCCAGCAGTATAGTAAGGCCTAGGGAGGGAATCTCCAAACTCCCAGCATTATATCACCTATACAACAGCAATACCTCCTCTCCCAGCAGCACAGTACATATTTGTCATAGCCATCACCACCGTACTCCCAGCAGTATAGTAATGCCTAGGGAGGGAATCTCCACACTCCCAGCATTATATCACCTATACAACGGCAATGTCTCCTCTCCCAGCAGCACAGTACATCTCTGTCATAGCCATCACCACCGTACTCCCAGCAGTATAGTAAGGCCTAGGGAGGGAATCTCCACACTCCCAGCATTATATCACCTATACAACGGCAATGCCTCATCTCCCAGCAGCACTGTACATCTGTCATAGCCATCACCACCGTACTCCCAGCAGTATAGTAAGGCCTAGGGAGGGAATCTCCACACTCCCAGCATTATATCACCTATACAACGGCAATGCCTCATCTCCCAGCAGCACTGTACATCTGTCATAGCCATCACCACCGTACTCCCAGCAGTATAGTAAGGCCTAGGGAGGGAATCTCCACACTCCCAGCATTATATCACCTATACAACAGCAATTCCTCCTCTCCCAGCAGCACAGCACATATTTGTCATAGCCATCACCACCGTACTCCCAGCAGTATAGTAATGCCTAGGGAGGGAATCTCCACACTCCCAGCATTATATCAGCTATACAACTGCAATGCCTCCTCTCCCAGCAGTACAGTACATCTCTGTCATAGCCATCACCACCATACTCCCAGCAGTATAGTAAGGCCTAGGGAGGGAATCTCCACACTCCCAGCATTATATCAGCTATACAACAGCAATGCCTCCTCTTCCAGCAGCACAGTACATCTCTGTCATAGCCATCACCACCGTACTCCCAGCAGTATAGAAAGGCCTAGGGAGGGAATCTCCACACTCCCAGCATTATATCAGCTATACAACAGCAATGCCTCCTCTCCCAGCAGCACAGTACATCTCTGTCATAGCCATCACCACTGTACTCCCAGCAGTATAGTAAGGCCAAGAGAGGGAATCTCCACACTCCCAGCATTACTGTATATCACCTATACAACGGCAATGCCTCATCTCCCAGCAGCACTGTACATCTGTCATAGCCATCACCACCGTACTCCCAGCAGTACAGTAAGGCCTAGGGAGGGAATCTCCACACTCCCAGCATTATATCACCTATACAACGGCAATGACTCCTCTCCCAGCAGCACAGTACATCTCTGTCATAGCATTTACCACCGTACTCCCAGCAGTATAGTAATGCCTAGGGAGGGAATCTCCACACTCCCAGCATTATATCACCTATACAACGGCAATGCCTCATCTCCCAGCAGCACAGTGCATCTCTGTCATAGCCATCACCACCGTACTCCCAGCAGTATAGTAAGGCCTAGAGAGGGAATCTCCACACTCCCAGCATTATATCACCTATACAACGGCAATGTCTCCGCTCCCAGCAGCACAGTACATCTGTCATAGCCATCACCACTGTACTCCCAGCAGTATAGTAAGGCTTAGGGAGGGAATCTCCACACTCCCAGCATTATATCAGCTATACAACGGCAATGCCTCCTCTCCCAGCAGTACAGTACATCTCTGTCATAGCCATCACCACCGTACTCCCAGCAGTATAGTAATGCCTAGGGAGGGAATCTCCACACTCCCAGCATTATATCAGCTATACAACGGCAATGCCTCCTCTCCCAGCAGCACAGTACATCTCTGTCATAGCCATCACCACCGTACTCCCAGCAGTATAGTAAGGCCTAGGGAGGGAATCTCCACACTCCCAGCATTATATCAGCTATACAACGGCAATGTCTCCTCTCCCAGCAGCACAGTACATCTCTGTCATAGCCATCACCACTGTACTCCCAGCAGTATAGTAAGGCCTAGGGAGGGAATCTCCACACTCCCAGCATTATATCAGCTATACAACGGCAATGCCTCCTCTCCCAGCAGCACAGTACATCTTTGTCATAGCCATCACCACCGTACTCCCAGCAGTATAGTAAGGCCTAGGGAGGGAATCTCCACACTCCAAGCATTATATCACCTATACAACTGCAATGTCTCCTCTCCCAGCAGCACAGTACGTATTTGTCATAGCCATCACCACCGTACTCCCAGCAGTATAGTAAGGCCTAGGGAGGGAATCTCCAAACTCCCAGCATTATATCACCTATACAACAGCAATACCTCCTCTCCCAGCAGCACAGTACATATTTGTCATAGCCATCACCACCGTACTCCCAGCAGTATAGTAATGCCTAGGGAGGGAATCTCCACACTCCCAGCATTATATCACCTATACAACGGCAATGTCTCCTCTCCCAGCAGCACAGTACATCTCTGTCATAGCCATCACCACCGTACTCCCAGCAGTATAGTAAGGCCTAGGGAGGGAATCTCCACACTCCCAGCATTATATCACCTATACAACGGCAATGCCTCATCTCCCAGCAGCACTGTACATCTGTCATAGCCATCACCACCGTACTCCCAGCAGTATAGTAAGGCCTAGGGAGGGAATCTCCACACTCCCAGCATTATATCACCTATACAACGGCAATGCCTCATCTCTCAGCAGCACTGTACATCTGTCATAGCCATCACCACCGTACTCCCAGCAGTATAGTAAGGCCTAGGGAGGGAATCTCCACACTCCCAGCATTATATCACCTATACAACTGCAATGCCTCCTCTCCCAGCAGCACAGTACGTATTTGTCATAGCCATCACCACCGTACTCCCAGCAGTATAGTAAGGCCTAGGGAGGGAATCTCCACACTCCCAGCATTATATCACCTATACAACAGCAATTCCTCCTCTCCCAGCAGCACAGCACATATTTGTCATAGCCATCACCACCGTACTCCCAGCAGTATAGTAATGCCTAGGGAGGGAATCTCCACACTCCCAGCATTATATCAGCTATACAACGGCAATGCCTCCTCTCCCAGCAGTACAGTACATCTCTGTCATAGCCATCACCACCATACTCCCAGCAGTATAGTAAGGCCTAGGGAGGGAATCTCCACACTCCCAGCATTATATCAGCTATACAACAGCAATGCCTCCTCTTCCAGCAGCACAGTACATCTCTGTCATAGCCATCACCACCGTACTCCCAGCAGTATAGAAAGGCCTAGGGAGGGAATCTCCACACTCCCAGCATTATATCAGCTATACAACAGCAATGCCTCCTCTCCCAGCAGCACAGTACATCTCTGTCATAGCCATCACCACTGTACTCCCAGCAGTATAGTAAGGCCAAGAGAGGGAATCTCCACACTCCCAGCATTACTGTATATCACCTATACAACGGCAATGCCTCATCTCCCAGCAGCACTGTACATCTGTCATAGCCATCACCACCGTACTCCCAGCAGTACAGTAAGGCCTAGGGAGGGAATCTCCACACTCCCAGCATTATATCACCTATACAACGGCAATGACTCCTCTCCCAGCAGCACAGTACATCTCTGTCATAGCATTCACCACCGTACTCCCAGCAGTATAGTAATGCCTAGGGAGGGAATCTCCACACTCCCAGCATTATATCACCTATACAACGGCAATGCCTCATCTCCCAGCAGCACAGTGCATCTCTGTCATAGCCATCACCACCGTACTCCCAGCAGTATAGTAAGGCCTAGAGAGGGAATCTCCACACTCCCAGCATTATATCACCTATACAACGGCAATGTCTCCGCTCCCAGCAGCACAGTACATCTGTCATAGCCATCACCACTGTACTCCCAGCAGTATAGTAAGGCCTAGGGAGGGAATCTCCACACTCCCAGCATTATATCACCTATACAACGGCAATGCCTCCTCTCCAAGCAGCACAGTACATCTCTGTCATAGCCATCACCACTGTACTCCCAGCAGTATAGTAAGGCCTAGGGAGGGAATCTCCACACTCCCAGCATTATATCAGCTATACAACGGCAATGCCTCATCTCCCAGCAGCACTGTACCTCTCTGTCATAGCCATCACCACCGTACTCCCAGCAGTATAGTAAGGCCTAGGGAGGGAATCTCCACACTCCCAGCATTATATCACCTATACAACTGCAATGTCTCCTCTCCCAGCAGCACAGTACATATTTGTCATAGCCATCACCACCGTACTCCCAGCAGTATAGTAAGGCCTAGGGAGGGAATCTCCACACTCCCAGCATTATATCAGCTATACAACGGCAATGCCTCCTCTCCCAGCAGTACAGTACATCTCTGTCATAGCCATCGCCACCGTACTCCCAGCAGTATAGTAATGCCTAGGGAGGAAATCTCCACACTCCCAGCATTATATCAGCTATACAACGGCAATGCCTCCTCTCCCAGCAGCACAGTACATCTCTGTCATAGCCATCACCACCGTACTCCCAGCAGTATAGTAAGGCCTAGGGAGGGAATCTCCACACTCCCAGCATTATATCACCTATACAACAGCAATGCCTCCTCTCCCAGCAGCACAGCACATATTTGTCATAGCCATCACCACCGTACTCCCAGCAGTATAGTAATGCCTAGGGAGGGAATCTCCACACTCCCAGCATTATATCAGCTATACAACGGCAATGCCTCCTCTCCCAGCAGTACAGTACATCTCTGTCATAGCCATCACCACCGTACTCCCAGCAGTATAGTAATGCCTAGGGAGGGAATCTCCACACTCCCAGCATTATATCAGCTATACAACGGCAATGCCTCCTCTCCCAGCAGTACAGTACATCTCTGTCATAGCCATCACCACCGTACTCCCAGCAGTATAGTAATGCCTAGGGAGGGAATCTCCACACTCCCAGCATTATATCACCTATACAACGGCAATGCCTCATCTCCCAGCAGCACAGTACATCTCTGTCATATCCATCACTACCATACTCCCAGCAGTATAGTAAGGCCTAGGGAGGGAATCTCCACACTCCCTGCATTATATCAGCTATACAACGGCAATGCCTCCTCTTCCAGCAGCACAGTACATCTCTGTCATAGCCATCACCACCGTACTCCCAGCAGTATAGTAATGCCTAGGGAGGGAATCTCCACACTCCCAGCATTATATCAGCTATACAACGGCAATGCCTCCTCTCCCAGCAGTACAGTACATCTCTGTCATAGCCATCACCACCATACTCCCAGCAGTATAGTAAGGCCTAGGGAGGGAATCTCCACACTCCCAGCATTATATCAGCTATACAACGGCAATGCCTCCTCTTCCAGTAGCACAGTACATCTCTGTCATAGCCATCACCACCGTACTCCCAGCAGTATAGTAAGGCCTAGGGAGGGAATCTCCACACTCCCAGCATTATATCAGCTATACAACAGCAATGCCTCCTCTCCCAGCAGCACAGTACATCTCTGTCATAGCCATCACCACTGTACTCCCAGCAGTATAGTAAGGCCTAGAGAGGGAATCTCCACACTCCCAGCATTATATCACCTATACAACGGCAATGCCTCATCTCCCAGCAGCACTGTACATCTGTCATAGCCATCACCACCGTACTCCCAGCAGTACAGTAAGGCCTAGGGAGGGAATCTCCACACTCCCAGCATTATATCACCTATACAACGGCAATGTCTCCTCTCCCAGCAGCACTGTACATCTCTGTCATAGCCATCACCACCGTACTCCCAGCAGTATAGTAATGCCTAGGGAGGGAATCTCCACACTCCCAGCATTATATCACCTATACAACGGTAATGACTCCTCTCCCAGCAGCACAGTACATCTCTGTCATAGCCATCACCACCGTACTCCCAGCAGTATAGTAATGCCTAGGGAGGGAATCTCCACACTCCCAGCATTATATCAGCTATACAACGGTAATGCCTAATCTCCCAGCAGCACAGTGCATCTCTGTCATAGCCATCACCACCGTACTCCCAGCAGTATAGTAAGGCCTAGAGAGGGAATCTCCACACTCCCAGCATTATATCACCTATACAACGGCAATGTCTCCGCTCCCAGCAGCACAGTACATCTTTCATAGCCATCACCACTGTACTCCCAGCAGTATAGTAAGGCCTAGGGAGGGAATCTCCACACTCCCAGCATTATATCACCTATACAACGGCAATGCCTCCTCTCCAAGCAGCACAGTACATCTCTGTCATAGCCATCACCACTGTACTCCCAGCAGTATAGTAAGGCCTAGGGAGGGAATCTCCACACTCCCAGCATTATATCAGCTATACAACGGCAATGCCTCATCTCCCAGCAGCACTGTACATCTCTGTCATAGCCATCACCACCGTACTCCCAGCAGTATAGTAATGCCTAGGGAGGGAATCTCCACACTCCCAGCATTATATCACCTATACAACTGCAATGTCTCCTCTCCCAGCAGCACAGTACATATTTGTCATAGCCATCACCACCGTACTCCCAGCAGTATAGTAAGGCCTAGGGAGGGAATCTCCACACTCCCAGCATTATATCACCTATACAACGGCAATGCCTCCTCTCCCAGCAGCACAGTACATCTCTGTCATAGCCATCACCACCGTACTCCCAGCAGTATAGTAAGGCCTAGGGGGGGAATCTCCACACTCCCAGCATTATATCAGCTATACAACGGCAATGCCTCCTCTCCCAGCAGTACAGTACATCTCTGTCATAGCCATCACCACCATACTCCCAGCAGTATAGTAATGCCTAGGGAGGGAATCTCCACACTCCCAGCATTATATCAGCTATACAACGGCAATGACTCCTCTCCCAGCAGCACAGTACATCTCTGTCATAGCCATCACCACCGTACTCCCAGCAGTATAGTAATGCCTAGGGAGGGAATCTCCACACTCCCAGCATTATATCAGCTATACAACGGCAATGCCTCCTCTCCCAGCAGCACAGTACATCTCTGTCATAGCCATCACCACCGTACTCCCAGCAGTATAGTAAGGCCTAGGGAGGGAATCTCCACACTCCCAGCATTATATCAGCTATACAACAGCAATGCCTCCTCTCCCAGCAGCACAGTACATCTCTGTCATAGCCATCACCACCGTACTCCCAGCAGTATAGTAAGGCCTAGAGAGGGAATCTCCACACTCCCAGCAGTATATCACCTATACAACGGCAATGCCTCATCTCCCAGCAGCACTGTACATCTGTCATAGCCATCACCACCGTACTCCCAGCAGTACAGTAAGGCCTAGGGAGGGAATCTCCACACTCCCAGCATTATATCACCTATACAACGGCAATGCCTCCTCTCCCAGCAGCACAGTGCATCTCTGTCATAGCCATCACCACCGTACTCCCAGCAGTATAGTAAGGCCTAGAGAGGGAATCTCCACACTCCCAGCATTATATCAGCTATACAACCAACGGCAATGCCTCCTCTCCCAGCAGCACAGTACATCTCTGTCATAGCCATCACCACTGTACTCCCAGCAGTATAGTAAGGCCTAGAGAGGGAATCTCCACACTCCCAGCATTATATCAGCTATACAACCAACGGCAATGCCTCCTCTCCCAGCAGCACAGTACATCTCTGTCATAGCCATCACCACCGTACTCCCAGCAGTATAGTAAGGCCTAGAGAGGGAATCTCCACACTCCCAGCATTATATCACCTATACAACGGCAATGCCTCATCTCCAGCAGCACTGTACATCTGTCATAGCCATCACCACCGTACTCCCAGCAGTACAGTAAGGCCTAGGGAGGGAATCTCCACACTCCCAGCATTATATCACCTATACAACGGCAATTTCTCCTCTCCCAGCAGCACTGTACCTCTCTGTCATAGCCATCACCACCGTACTCCCAGCAGTATAGTAAGGCCTAGGGAGGGAATCTCCACGCTCCCAGCATTATATCACCTATACAACGGCAATGCCTCATCTCCCAGCAGCACAGTACATCTCTGTCATAGCCATCACCACCGTACTCCCAGCAGTATAGTACATCTCTGTCATAGCCATCACCACTGTACTCCCAGCAGTATAGTAAGGCCTAGGGAGGGAATCTCCACACTCCCAGCATTATATCACCTATACAACGGCAATGCCTCCTCTCCCAGCAGCACAGTACATCTCTGTCATCGCCATCACCACCGTACTCCCAGCAGTATAGTAAGGCCTAGAGAGGGAATCTCCACACTCCCAGCATTATATCACCTATACAACGGCAATGCCTCATCTCCAGCAGCACTGTACATCTGTCATAGCCATCACCACCGTACTCCCAGCAGTACAGTAAGGCCTAGGGAGGGAATCTCCACACTCCCAGCATTATATCACCTATACAACGGCAATTTCTCCTCTCCCAGCAGCACTGTACCTCTCTGTCATAGCCATCACCACCGTACTCCCAGCAGTATAGTAAGGCCTAGGGAGGGAATCTCCACGCTCCCAGCATTATATCACCTATACAACGGCAATGCCTCATCTCCCAGCAGCACAGTACATCTCTGTCATAGCCATCACCACCGTACTCCCAGCAGTATAGTACATCTCTGTCATAGCCATCACCACTGTACTCCCAGCAGTATAGTAAGGCCTAGGGAGGGAATCTCCACACTCCCAGCATTATATCACCTATACAACGGCAATGCCTCCTCTCCCAGCAGCACAGTACATCTCTGTCATCGCCATCACCACCGTACTCCCAGCAGTATAGTAAGGCCTAGAGAGGGAATCTCCACACTCCCAGCATTATATCACCTATACAACGGCAATGCCTCCTCTCCCAGCAGCACAGTACATCTCTGTCATCGCCATCACCACCGTACTCCCAGCAGTATAGTAAGGCCTAGAGAGTGAATCTCCACACTCCCAGCATTATATCACCTATACAACGGCAATGTCTCCTCTCCCAGCAGCACAGTACATCTCTGTCATAGCCATCACCACCGTACTCCCAGCAGTATAGTAAGGCCTAGAGAGGGAATCTCCACACTCCCAGCATTATATCAGCTATACTACGGCAATGCCTCATCTCCCAGCAGCACAGTACATCTGTCATAGCCATCACCACTGTACTCCCAGCAGTCAATTATGACCTTCTATTATTGTTTGTTTATATGGCGCCACAAGGGTTCCGCAGTGCCTAGCAGAACATGAAAATGAGCAAACACAAGAAAACAATCACTTACAATATAAGACAATGTAAGAGAAGTACATGGGAAATACATATTGCATCATGGCGTCAGGACACTGATAACTATTAGGGTGGCAGAGAGATAGGGTTACGTACCATTGTCATAGTCTTACAGGCCCATTTATCATTCCATATTTGCAGATATCCATTCTGGATTACTGGCACCAGCCATCAGACAATAGTGGTGCTGACCAGGCTTCGGGTTCACCAGGAAGGGGCCACTGTGCAGCGTGATCTGGCTGACCACACATGTGCAGCTACCCCTGCGGGATGGACTCCGTCTGCCCGATAATAAGATCCCGCCCAGATGACACTTATCCATATGTGATCCATAATAAATGGTCCCCTATGAGAGGGGAGAGGGCCCTGCTCTGAAGGTAAAGGGCAGAGACACAGAGGTGACACAGAAGTGGGCATGTAACAGAGGGTTAGGGTGAGAGGTGGCTGGCTGCTGGGTTTGGTGAAGAAATAGGTCTTCAGAGCCCGTTTAATGTTTTGTATAGAAGTGGAGAATCTGATAGGGATAAGGAGTACACAATGCCTTAGTTCTCAAACAGCCATCACCACCAAACTCCCAGCACTGGGAGTACCTGTACATATAGTATGGCGGGCACCTCACAGCACTGGGAGTACCTGTATATATAGTATGGCGGGCACCTCACAGCACTGGGAGTAGCTGTGTATATATAGTATGGCGGGCACCTCACAGCACTGGGAGTACCTGTACATATAGTATGGCGGGCACCTCACAGCACTGGGAGTACCTGTACATATAGTATGGCGGGCACCTCACAGCACTGGGAGTACCTGTGTATATATAGTATGGCGGGCACCTCACAGCACTGGGAGTACCTGTACATATAGTATGGCGGGCACCTCACAGCACTGGGAGTACCTGTGTATATATAGTATTGCGAGCACCTCACAGCACTGGGAGTACCTGTGTATATATAGTATGGCGAGCACCTCACAGCACTGGGAGTACCTGTATATATAGTATGGCGGGCACCTCACAGCACTGGGAGTACCTGTACATATAGTATGGCGGGCACCTCACAGCACTGGGAGTACCTGTACATATAGTATGGCGGGCACCTCACAGCACTGGGAGTACCTGTGTATATATAGTATGGCGAGCACCTCACAGCACTGGGAGTACCTGTATATATAGTATGGTGGACACTACACAGCACTGGGAGTACCTGTGTATATATAGTATGGCGGGCACCTCACAGCACTGGGAGTACCTGTATATATAGTATGGCGGGCACCTCACAGCACTGGGAGTACCTGTGAGTATATAGTATGGCGGGCACCTCACAGCACTGGGAGTACCTGTGTATATATAGTATGGCGGGCACCTCACAGCACTGGGAGTACCTGTATATATAGTATGGCTGGCACCTCACAGCACTGGGAGTACCTGTATATATAGTATGGCGGGCACCTCACAGCACTGGGAGTACCTGTGAGTATATAGTATGGCGGGCACCTCACAGCACTGGGAGTACCTGTGTATATATAGTATGGCGGGCACCTCACAGCACTGGGAGTACCTGTGTATATATAGTATGGCGGGCACCTCACAACACTGGGAGTACCTGTATATATAGTATGGCGGGCACCTCACAGCACTGGGAGTACCTGTGTATATATAGTATGGCGGGCACCTCACAGCACTGGGAGTACCTGTGTATATATAGTATGGCGGGCACCTCACAGCACTGGGAGTACCTGTGTATATATAGTATGGCGGGCACCTCACAGCACTGGGAGTACCTGTACATATAGTATGGCGGGCACCTCACAGCACTGGGAGTACCTGTGTATATATAGTATGGCGAGCACCTCACAGCACTGGGAGTACCTGTGTATATATAGTATGGCGAGCACCTCACAGCACTGGGAGTACCTGTATATATAGTATGGCGGGCACCTCACAGCACTGGGAGTACCTGTACATATAGTATGGCGGGCACCTCACAGCACTGGGAGTACCTGTACATATAGTATGGCGGGCACCTCACAGCACTGGGAGTACCTGTGTATATATAGTATGGCGAGCACCTCACAGCACTGGGAGTACCTGTATATATAGTATGGTGGACACTACACAGCACTGGGAGTACCTGTGTATATATAGTATGGCGGGCACCTCACAGCACTGGGAGTACCTGTATATATAGTATGGCGGGCACCTCACAGCACTGGGAGTACCTGTGTGTATATAGTATGGCGGGCACCTCACAGCACTGGGAGTACCTGTATATATAGTATGGCGGACACTACACAGCACTGGGAGTACCTGTGTATATATAGTATGGCTGGCACCTCACAGCACTGGGAGTACCTGTATATATAGTATGGCGGGCACCTCACAGCACTGGGAGTACCTGTGAGTATATAGTATGGCGGGCACCTCCACAACACTGGGAGTACCTGTATATATAGTATGGCGGGCACCTCACAGCACTGGGAGTACCTGTATATATAGTATGGCTGGTACCTCACAGCACTGGGAGTACCTGTACATATAGTATGGCGGGCACCTCACAGCACTGGGAGTACCTGTGTGTATATAGTATGGCGGGCACCTCACAGCACTGGGAGTACCTGTGTGTATATAGTATGGCGGGCACCTCACAGCACTGGGAGTACCTGTGTGTATATAGTATGGCGGGCACCTCACAGCACTGGGAGTACCTGTGTGTATATAGTATGGCGGGCACCTCACAGCACTGGGAGTACCTGTGTGTATATAGTATGGCGGGCACCTCACAGCACTGGGAGTACCTGTATATATAGTATGGCGGGCACCTCACAGCACTGGGAGTACCTTTATATATAGTATGGCGGACACCTCACAGCACTGGGAGTACCTGTATATATAGTATGGCGGACACATCACAGCACTGGGAGTACCTGCACATATAGTATGGCGGGCACCTCACAGCACTGGGAGTACCTGCACATATAGCATGGCGGGCACCTCACAGCACTGGGAGTACCTGTATATATAGTATTGCGGACACCTCACAGCACTGGGAGTACCTGTATATATAGTATGGCGGACACATCACAGCACTGGGAGTACCTGTATATATAGTATGTTGGACACCTCACAGCACTGGGAGTACCTGTATACTGTATATATAGTATGGCGGGCACCTCACAGCACTGGGAGTACGTGTGTGTGTCTGTGTATGTGTGTGTATATATATATATATATATATATATATATATATATATATATATATATATATATATATATATAGTATGGCGGGCACCTCACAGCACTGGGAGTACCTGTATATATATATATAGTATGGTGGACACCTCACAGCACTGGGAGTACCTGTGTGTGTGTGTGTATATATATATAGTATGGCGGGCACCTCACAGAACTGGGAGTACCTGTGTGTGTGTATATATATATAGTATGGCGGGCACCTCACAGCACTGAACCAGGCCAGTTATACACAGAATCCCGTCAGAGCACTCACCTTGTATCAGCTCATTATCTGCAGCACACGCTATAACCACTAGCAGAAGACCCCAGGCTGGAGGCATCTCTGTCCCCTGTATAATGTGCTCTTCCTCTGCAGGACGCGGCTCACATTCCAGCAGGTCTGTGTGACAATGAGCCCTCTGCTACCACTGCTACAGTCCTGTTTCCTATTTCCTCACATAGAAGCTGCTGTATGTCCCCCAGTGACCAGGTCCCTCCCATCCCACAGGAGAAGACAATCCAAAGTTACTGGTTCACCACAGTTCCTCAGGATCTGCTGTCCCATGGCCGCCCGTACTGATACCCCCCTGTGTTCTGTGGCTGACCGCCCCCTATTGTCACGCTGTAGCACATTACATACACAACAAAGGGAACATCATGGAACATATTAAACAATTCTATGAAAATAAAATATTCTTCCCATATTTCAGTTCAATAACGATAATGCACTGAGATATATATGTATACAGGTGGGGCAGATGTAACTTGTGCAGAGAGAATTAGATTTGGGTGGGGCAAAACTTCTTTTATATAGCAAACATAGGTGCAAAGAGAAAACCAACGTTTCGGGGTGCTTGACCCCTTTTTCAAGGTGCACCTATGTTTGGTATATAATGGAAGCAAACATAGGTGCATGGAAAAGGACGACACATAAAAATGGTCAACATGGGTTTTTCACAGTTTTTGGTGTCAATGTCGACATGGACCCCCAATTAGTGTAACCTGAACCCTTGTCATGCTTCGCTAGGCACACTTCACCGTTCCCAATTGTAGTCCACATGGATAACGCATAAAAAAATAGCAAAAGAAAAAAAAATGTCAACCTTTTCATGTGTCGTCATTTTTTCATGTCAACCTTTTTCACATTTCGACATAGCGGGGGACATTTACCAAAATGGATTCGTAGAAAAAAGGTGTATTCGTAGGCAGAAATACACCTTTTTTTTACGAATTTGTATTTTTGGGATTTACAATCCCAAAAATACAACAATTCGTAGTCCTAAAGATGGAACATTCGTATTTGTATTTACAAATACGAATGTCTACACCATCGATAGGATACGACAGAAATCACTATTCAAAAGAATGGTGATTCCTGATTTACTAAGCAGCCGTACTGACAATACGGCTGCTTAGTGGTGTGAAACACCCACGCAAATACGACAGGAAAATAGAACACCATTTTCCTGTTCTATTTGCGTTTTAGCCTTCACGGATCAGTCAGATCCGTGCAGGCTACAGTGTAAAAAAATAGAAAAATAAATTTTAAAAAAAAAAAAAACGGCGTGGGGTCCCCCCCACAGCCGAAACCAGCACCAGGCTGAAGGAGCCGGGGCCGGTAATTAAAAATCAGGGAACCCGACAAATAGGGGTTCCCCGATTTTTAACAACCAGCCCCAGGCTCCAGGTCCGGGGCTGGTTCCCAAAATACGGGGGACAAAATGACTAGGGGTCCCCCGTATTTTAAGAACCAGCCCCAGGCACAACCAGCCAGCAGGGTAATGTCACAGCCGGGGGACACTTATAATATAAGGTCCCGCGGCCAAAACATTCTCCCTACCGACCAGTCAGCCTGGCCAGGGGCCCTGGGGGAGTGGGGACCCCCCCAATGAAGGGGTCCCCCCCCTCCAGGACTAACCTGACCAGGCTGAAGCCTAGTGCTGTCCTCGATGCCCCTGGGCGGTGGGCATCGAGCTGATAAATGGTGTAAAAAAATAGATAAACTATTGTTTTTTACTGTGGCACTACAAGTGCCAGCAAGCCTCCCCAGCAAGCTGGGACTTGGAGAACCACAAGTCCCAGCCTGCTGGGCATTAAAGGGCCCGCTGGCACTTTTAGTTCTACAGTTAAAAAAATAGTGCACAAAACACACTGATACACTTTTAAAATAAAACTTTATTACATACAAAGCCCACACATACTAATACTTACCTATCTTCTTTCCGTAGGTAGCCCTGATGTCCTGTGTCGGAGTCTTCTGGTCCTGTGTCGTCTTCTTCCTCCATGTCGACCGTCGCTGTCGCCGTCCGGATCCGACGAAATCCATTTGGGAAGCTGTGGAAGGAAACCATACTCACCTGTCCCAGTGCGACGTAGTCCAGGTAAGTGTCTTGGCAAAAAAACAAAACGAACACCCGAATCCAGCCGGACAAGCAGGGAGCCGCACGGTGTTTACATCGTGCGGCTCCGCCTCCCGAATGCCGCTATTGGCCGCCTTGCGGCCTAGCGGCTCCTGATTGGCCGCTAGGCCGCAAGGCGGCCAATAGCGGCATTCGGGAGGCGGAGCCGCACGATGTAAACACCGTGCGGCTCCCTGCTTGTCCGGCTGGATTCGGGTGTTCGTTTTGTTTTTTTGCCAAGACACTTACCTGGACTACGTCGCGCTGGGACAGGTGAGTATGGTTTCCTTCCACAGCTTCCCAAATGGATTTCGTCGGATCCGGACGGCGACAGCGACGGTCGACATGGAGGAAGAAGACGACACAGGACCAGAAGACGCCGACACAGGACATCAGGGCTACCTACGGAAAGAAGATAGGTAAGTATTAGTATGTGTGGGCTTTGTATGTAATAAAGTTTTATTTTAAAAGTGTATCAGTGTGTTTTGTGCACTATTTTTTTAACTGTAGAACTAAAAGTGCCAGCGGGCCCTTTAATGCCCAGCAGGCTGGGACTTGTGGTTCTCCAAGTCCCAGCTTGCTGGGGAGGCTTGCTGGCACTTGTAGTGCCACAGTAAAAAACAATAGTTTGTTCTATTTTTTACACAACTATCAGCTCGATGCCCACCGCCCAGGGGCATCGAGGACAGCACCAGGCTTCAGCCTGGTCAGGTTAGTCCTGGAGGGGGGGGACCCCTTCATTGGGGGGGTCCCCACTCCCCCAGGGCCCCTGGCCAGGCTGACTGGTCGGTAGGGAGAATGTTTTGGCCGCGGGACCTTATATTATAAGTGTCCCCCGGCTGTGACATTACCCTGCTGGCTGGTTTTGCCTGGGGCTGGTTCTTAAAATACGGGGGACCCCTAGTCATTTTGTCCCCCGTATTTTGGGAACCAGCCCCGGACCTGGAGCCTGGGGCTGGTTGTTAAAAATCGGGGAACCTCTATTTGTCGGGTTCCCTGATTTTTAATTACCGGCCCCGGCTCCTTCAGCCTGGTGCTGGTTTCGGCTGTGGGGGGGACCCCACGCCGGGTTTTTTTTTATTTATTTTTTTTTTCTATTTTTTTTTACACTCTGCAGCCTGCACGGATCTGACTGATCCGTGCAGACTGCTAGAAATAATTCGTATTAGCGGCCGTATATACGGCCGCTAATACGGATGGCTACACCATCGGAGGGTTACAAAGCAGTCGTATCTGACTGCTTTGTAACTGATCCTCCAGAACACGAGTTTGCATACGACTTAAACAGTCGTATGCAACCGTAGGGAAAATACGAATACGAAAAACTAGGTTTTTCATATTGGTAAATTTCCCCCAGCGTGTCATCCTTTTGTCACTGCCGACCTAATGCAAGTTGACCTTTTGTCTATATTGACCTATTGCACAGTAACCTTTCATGCGCTGTACAGCAGCCCCCAACACGTTGTCAGTACAACGGCCGACAGACCTGGTGCTGTACAGCAGCCCCAACACGTTGTCGGTACAATGGCCGACAGACCTGGTGTTGTACAGCAGCCCCAACACGTTGTCAGTACAACGGCCGACAGACCTGGTGCTGTACAGCAGCCCCAACACGTTGTCAGTACAACGGCCGACAGACCTGGTGTTGTACAGCAGCCCCAACACGTTGTCAGTACAATGGCCGACAGACCTGGTGTTGTACAGCAGCCCCAACACGTTGTCGGTACAACGGCCGACATACCTGGTGCTGTACAGCAGCCCCAACACGTTGTCAGTACAACGGCCGACAGACCTGGTGCTGTACAGCAGCCCCCAACACGTTGTCAGTACAACGGCCGACAGACCTGGTGCTGTACAGCAGCCCCAACACGTTGTCAGTACAACGGACGACAGACCTGGTGTTGTACAGCAGCCCCAACACGTTGTCAGTACAATGGCCGACAGATCTGGTGTTGTACAGCAGCCCCCAACAAATTGTCAGTACAATGGCCGACAGACCTGGTGTTGTACAACAGCCCCAACACGTTGTCAGTACAACGGCCGACAGACCTGGTGTTGTACAGCAGCCCCAACACATTGTCTGTACAACGGCCGACAGACCTGGTGCTGTACAGCAGCCCCCAACACGTTGTCGGTACAATGGCCGACAGACCTAGTGTTGTACAGCAGCCCCCAACACGTTGCGACAGACCTGGTGCTGTACAGCAGCCTCCAACACGTTGTCAGTACAACGGCCGACAGACCTGGTGCTGTACAGCAGCCCCAACACGTTGTCAGTACAACGGACGACAGACCTGGTGTTGTACAGCAGCCCCAACACGTTGTCAGTACAATGGCCGACAGATCTGCTGTTGTACAGCAGCCCCCAACACGTTATCAGTACAATGGCCGACAGACCTGGTGTTGTACAACAGCCCCAACACGTTGTCAGTACAACGGCCGACAGACCTGGTGTTGTACAACAGCCCCAACACATTGTCTGTACAACGGCCGACAGACCTGGTGCTGTACAGCAGCCCCCAACACGTTGTCGGTACAATGGCCGACAGACCTGGTGTTGTACAGCAGCCCCCAACACGTTGTCAGTACAACGGCCGACAGACCTGGTGTTGTGCAACAGCCCCAACACATTGTCTGTACAACGGCCGACAGACCTGGTGTTGTGCAGCAGCCCCCAACACGTTGTCGGTACAATGGCCGACAGACCTGGTGTTGTACAGCAGCCCCCAACACGTTGTCGGTACAATGGCCGACAGACCTGGTGTTGTACAGCAGCCCCAACACGTTGTCGGTACAACGGCCGACAGACCTGGTGCTGTACAGCAGCCCCCAACACGTTGTCGGTACAATGGCCGACAGACCTGGTGTTGTACAGCAGCCCCCAACACGTTGTCGGTACAACGGCCGACAGACCTGGTGTTGTACAGCAGCCCCCAACATGTTGTCGGTACAACGGCCGACAGACCTGGTGTTGTACAGCATCCCCAACACGTTGTCAGTACAACGGCCGACAGACCTGGTGTTGTACAGCAGCCCCCAACACGTTGTCGGTACAATGGCCGACAGACCTGGTGTTGTACAGCAGCCCCCAACACGTTGTCTGTACAACGGCCGACAGACCTGGTGTTGTACAGCAGCCCCCAACACGTTGTCTGTACAATGGCCGACAGACCTGGTGTTGTACAGCAGCCCCCAACACGTTGTCGGTACAACGGCCGACAGACCGGGTGTTGTACAGCAGCCCCCAACACGTTGTCGGTACAACGGCCGACATACCTGGTGCTGTACAGCAGCCCCAACACGTTGTCGGTACAACGGCCGACATACCTGGTGCTGTACAGCAGCCCCAACACGTTGTCAGTACAACGGCCGACAGACCTGGTGCTGTACAGCAGCCCCAACACGTTGTCAGTACAACGGCCGACAGACCTGGTGCTGTACAGCAGCCCCCAACACGTTTTCAGTACAACGGCCGACAGACCTGGTGTTGTACAGCAGCCCCAACACGTTGTCAGTACAACGGCCCACAGATCTGGTGTTGTACAGCAGCCCCCAACACGTTGTCAGTACAATGGCCGACAGACCTGGTGTTGTACAACAGCCCCAACACGTTGTCAGTACAACCGCCGACAGACCTGGTGTTGTACAGCAGCCCCCAACACGTTGTCTGTACAACGGCCGACAGACCTGGTGTTGTACAGCAGCCCCCAACACGTTGTCTGTACAACGGCCGACAGACCTGGTGTTGTACAGCAGCCCCCAACACGTTGTCAGTACAATGGCCGACAGACCTGGTGTTGTACAGCAGCCCCCAACACGTTGTCGGTACAACGGCCGACAGATCTGG
The DNA here is from genome assembly GCF_055691185.1 of Crinia signifera. Classification (NCBI taxonomy): domain Eukaryota; kingdom Metazoa; phylum Chordata; class Amphibia; order Anura; family Myobatrachidae; genus Crinia; species Crinia signifera. The sequence continues at coordinate 142,131,302 of NC_139226.1, read as the reverse complement.
TGTTGTACAGCAGCCCCAACACGTTGTCAGTACAACGGCCGACAGACCTGGTGTTGTACAGCAGCCCCCAACATGTTGTCCGTACAATGGCCGACAGACCTGGTGTTGTACAGCAGCCCCAAACACGTTGTCAGTACAACGGCCGACAGACCTGGTGTTGTACAGCAGCCCCCAACACGTTGTCAGTACAATGGCCGACAGACCTGGTGTTGTACAGCAGCCCCCAACACGTTGTCAGTACAACGGCTGACAGACCTGGTGCTGTACAGCAGCCCCCAACACGTTGTCAGTACAATGGCCGACAGACCTGGTGTTGTACAGCAGCCCCCAACACGTCAGTACAACGGCCGACAGACCTGGTGCTGTACAGCAGCCCCCAACACGTTGTCGGTACAACGGCCAACAGACCTGGTGTTGTACAGCAGCTCCCAACACGTTGTCGGTACAACGGCCAACAGACCTGGTGTTGTACAGCAGCCCCCAACACGTTGTCGGTACAACGGCCGACAGACCTGGTGTTGTACAGCAGCCCCCAACACGTTGTCGGTACAACGGCCAACAGACCTGGTGTTGTACAGCAGCTCCCAACACGTTGTCGGTACAACGGCCAACAGACCTGGTGTTGTACAGCAGCCCCCAACACGTTGTCGGTACAACGGCCGACAGACCTGGTGTTGTACAGCAGCCCCAACACGTTGTCAGTACAATGGCCGACAGACCTGGTGTTGTACAGCAGCCCCCAACACGTTGTCAGTACAACGGCCGACAGACCTGGTGTTGTACAGCAGCCACCAACACGTTGTCAGTACAACGGCCGACAGACCTGGTGTTGTACAGCAGCCCCAACACGTTGTCAGTACAACGGCCGACAGACCTGGTGTTGTACAGCAGCCCCCAACACATTGTCAGTACAACGGCCGACAGACCTGGTGTTGTACAGCAGCCCCCAACACGTCAGTACAATGGCCGACAGACCTTGTGCTGTACAGCAGCCCCCAACACATTGTCGGTACAACCGCCAACAGACCTGGTGTTGTACAGCAGCTCCCAACACGTTGTCGGTACAACGGCCAACAGACCTGGTGTTGTACAGCAGCCCCCAACACGTTGTCAGTACAACGGCCGACAGACCTGGTGTTGTACAGCAGCCACCAACACGTTGTCAGTACAACGGCCGACAGACCTGGTGTTGTACAGCAGCCCCAACACGTTGTCAGTACAACGGCCGACAGACCTTGTGTTGTACAGCAGCCCCAACACGTTGTCGGTACAATGGCCGACAGACCTGGTGTTGTACAGCAGCCCCCAACACGTTGTCTGTACAACGGCCGACAGACCTGGTGTTGTACAGCAGCCCCCAACACATTGTCTGTACAACGGCCGACAGACCTGGTGTTGTACAGCAGCCCCCAACACGTTGTCGGTACAACGGCCGACAGACCGGGTGTTGTACAGCAGCCCCCAACACGTTGTCGGTACAACGGCCGACAGACCTGGTGCTGTACAGCAGCCCCAACACGTTGTCAGTACAACGGCCGACAGACCTGGTGTTGTACAGCAGCCCCAACTTTTAGGAACCAGGTTCAGTCTGTTTTGTTTTCTGTCAGTTTCTGTTTGGCATTTGGACTCACTGGTGGCCCCCAGTGGCAGGTCTGTTGCCATTACAGCTCTGTGTTCTGGGAGCTTAATTTTATTCACTAGGCTGTGAGATAATTAAGCTAATCAAGCACTTGCTGGGAGACTGCCTGGAGATTCACCAGGTGTTATCAATCACCTGAGGCCTTTATAAGGCATGCTCTTCTTTGGATCTCTGCCAGTTATAGCTTGCTGTTTTCTGTGCTGGTAGCTGCAGATCTACTGCTCTCTGGTCCTAGGTCCTGCTCCTGTTCTATTCCGTCTGGATTCTGTTGGAGTCCTTCTCACTTCAGTCTGGGTCCTGTTTACAGTCTTGTCCTGTGTCGTCTGGGTCCAGTCAAGTGTCCTATCCTGCTGCAGTCTGGATCAAATATCATTGTCCCCTTGCTGTCCTAGTCCAGGGACCTCCAGCCGTGGTGCAGCCATTGTCCAGCTGCCGTCTCACTGCGGTCACCGTGCAGCTGTAGTCCAGCCGTTATCCAGCTGCCCGATTGCTGCGGTCAGTGTCCAGTCTTGGGCCGGTCACGTAAGTGCTCCAGTGGAGCCTGGTTCCTTATTCTTTATTCCTACGGGAAAGCGGCCCTTCTTCCTTAGTTATAATCATTATTATCCTGGTTCTGCTCTTTGTGGTTCGGAGAGGCCCACAACTGTGGGTTAACGTCTGTTTTGGGGTACCGTCACATTAAGAGTACTAATTTTTATGTTGGCGTGTGTTTGGTTTGGTGGCGCCCTATTGTACTTTGCTCTGGTGTTTGCGACTCGGTCGCGCTGTCCCGTCCTTGGCCTGGTGCCGGTTAGTCAGGGGTTTCTTCAGGTAGGCCCGTTAGTTAGATCTGCCTTTTGAGATACCCCCTGGCGATCGCTCACCCCTTGTCGCCACATAACTCCTGGCTGCATCGGGGTCGGAGCAGGCTTAACCAGCTCCTTCGAACGCGGCGGCTACAGGCGAAGCCTAGCACTACCGCAGGGGTATTCCATCTGCCCGGGGGACTCAACAGAGTCAGTGTAGGGTTTCGCTGTGGCCGTTCTAACCAGCGGTCCCGGCTACGGGCTCACGCCTGATCTCCAGCTCCCTGTCTCCTGCAGCACCACACCAACATCCTCACGTTACTGTCTCCGGACTCCCACGGTGGGTAACCCCCAAGTCCGTAACACCAACACGTTGTCAGTACAACGACCGACAGACCTGGTGTTGTACAGCAGCCCCAACACGTTGTCAGTACAACGGCCGACAGACCTGGTGTTGTACAGCAGCCCCAACACGTTGTCAGTACAATGGCCGACAGACCTGGTGTTGTACAGCAGCCCCAACACGTTGTCGGTACAATGGCTGACACACCCGGTTCAGCATCTTTGGGGCCAAAGGGTCCATTACTATTAAATTGCGGCTAATTCCCCAAAATCACCCGTTTTCAGAAGTTAGCCGCAAATATTATGTACCCCCACATGTATCACGGAGGGACTGCTGCGATTCCTCCTGCACAATTGCCACCGGCCGCATCCCTCATAGGTTACTATAGGGGATGTGATATTGCCCGATGCATCTACATGCATCAGGTGCCAGGGCTATATGGGGGTAGCCTATTGTAGCCTATGGGCTACGGACCGCACTGCCCTGCCGACACATGTCAGCACTAACTGTGCATGCGTAGATCCCCCAGCATTAGCCATTAGGAATTTGGTGGCTAATATGCAGCTACGCTTGCACACTGTGGCCAATGCGCACGTGCAATTATTCAATAATCAACTGAATTGTGAGGTTGCTTATTAGCAATCCAGGCTGAATTAGGCCCTATGTAAGGACTCTGGAGGGTACCACCAAAACTGACCCCTAACTCTGTTGCCTCTCCTCGTGGTTGGCGGATACGTGCGGTGCTAGTCTTCAACTACAACAGCCGCGTTCGAACCCGATATCGCCAGGCCTTACATGAGACAACGTGTCCGCCAAGCGAGGAGAGTGCAAGAGGAAAGCTGACTAAAGAGACACACAGGATGGGGTACCCCCAGAGTCTACACAAATACGGGTGCAACAATGCACTATGGTGGTAAAGAACAAATACAAGCCCAGACTTTTGCACAAAGAAGGAATGGCCCCTAGAGGGCAACCAGACCCACAGTGTGAGCTGCTGCAACAATGCAGAGATGGTACTGTACAAAATAATAAGAAAAGAAGCAGCTGCAGGGAGAAGCCCCTGACTTATCTGGGGTGATGGTATTACAGCGGACAGATCTCAGGAGGCTGCAGCGTGGGCAGTACAAGCAGAGCTGGAAATGGGGCACTGGATACAAGGACCCGAACCGCTCTGGAGCAGGAGCCTAGACAAACCAAATTGTACCGAGGAACTGACAAGCTGCAAGCTGACAGGCAGCTAGGACAAACCTCTGACTAGACCAGGCATTAAGTCACCTGTGCTCAAGGCTGGATATCTACAAAAACCTGCACTGTTGGTGTGCCTTGAGATCACAGAGAATGCAGTTGATCCAGTCACAAAAAAACAGTGACATCACAGACACTGCAGATGATTCAGTCACTAGAAACCAGTGACATCACAGAGAGTGCAGCCGATTCAGTCAATAGAAACCAGTGACATCACTGAGAGTCACTAATATATTATGAAGTATGGCACCTATTAACTGCTTCGTATACAGCCTCAGTCACACGCAGTATACAGGTGTCACATATCACATCACTCAGCGCAGTCTGCTCCGTATACAGCCTCAGTCACACACAGTATACAGGTGTCACATATCACATCACTTAGTGCAGTCTGCTCCGTATACAGCCTCAGTCACACACAGTATACAGGTGTCACATATCACATCACTCAGCGCAGTCTGCTCCGTATACAGCCTCAGTCATACGCAGTATACAGGTGTCACATATCACATCACTCAGTGCAGTCTGCTCCGTATACAGCCTCAGTCGCACGCAGTATACAGGTGTCACATATCACATCACTCAGCGCGGTCTGCTCCGTATACAGCCTTAGTCGCACGCAGTATATAGGTGTCACATATCACATCACTCAGCGCAGTCTTCTCCGTATACAGCCTCAGTCACACGCAGTATACAGGTGTCAAATATCACATCACTCAGCGCAGTCTGCTCCATATATAGCCTCAGTCACACGCGGTATACAGGTGTCACATATCACATCACTCAGCGCAGTCTTCTCCGTATACAGCCTCAGTCACACGCAGTATACAGGTGTCAAATATCACATCACTCAGCGCAGTCTGCTCCATATATAGCCTCAGTCACACGCGGTATACAGGTGTCACATATCACATCACTCAGCGCAGCCTGCTCCGTATACAGCCTCAGTCACACGCAGTATACAGGTGTCACTTATCACATCACTCAGCGCAGTCTGCTCCGTATACAGCCTCAGTCACACACAGTATACAGGTGTCACATATCACATCACTCAGCGCAGTCTGCTCCGTATACAGCCTCAGTCACACGCAGTATACAGGTGTCACATATCACATCACTCAGCTCCGTATACAGCCTCAGTCACACGCAGTATACAGGTGTCACATATCACATCACTCAGCGCAGTCTGCTCTGTATACAGCCTCAGTCACACGCAGTATACAGGTGTCACATATCTCATCACTCAGCGCAGTCTGCTCCGTATACAGCCTCAGTCACACGCAGTATACAGGTGTCACATATCACATCGCTCAGCGCAGTCTGCTCTGTATACAGCCTCAGTCACACACAGTATACAGGTGTCACATATCACATCACTCAGCGCAGTCTGCTCCGTATACAGCCTCAGTCACACGCAGTATACAGGTGTCACATATCACATCACTCAGCGCAGTCTGCTCCGTATACAGCCTCAGTCACACGCAGTATACAGGTGTCACATATCACATCACTCAGCGCAGTCTGCTCTGTATACAGCCTCAGTCACATGCAGTATACAGGTGTCACACACACAGTCACACGCAGTATACAGGTGTCACATATCACATCGCTCAGCGCAGTCTGCTCTGTATACAGCCTCAGTCACACACAGTATACAGGTGTCACATATCACATCACTCAGCGCAGTCTGCTCCGTATACAGCCTCAGTCACACGCAGTATACAGGTGTCACATATCACATCACTCAGCGCAGTCTGCTCCGTATACAGCCTCAGTCACATGCAGTATACAGGTGTCACATATCACATCACTCAGCGCAGTCTGCTCTGTATACAGCCTCAGTCACATGCAGTATACAGGTGTCACATCACATCACTCAGCTCCGTATACAGCCTCAGTCACACGCAGTATACAGGTGTCACATATCACATCACTCAGCGCAGTCTGCTCCGTATACAGCCTCAGTCACACGCAGTATACAGGGGTCATACATCACATCACTCAGCGCAGTCTGCTCTGTATACAGCCTCAGACACATGCAGTATACAGGTGTCACATATCACATCACTCAGCGCAGTCTGCTCCGTATACAGCCTCAGTCACATGCAGTATACAGGTGTCACATATCACATCACTCAGCGCAGTCTGCTCTGTATACAGCCTCAGTCACATATGGTATACAGGTGTCACATCACTCAGCGCAGTCTGCTCCGTAAACAGCCTCAGTCACACACAGTATACAGGGGTCACACATCACATCACTCAGCGCAGTCTGCTCCGTATACAGCCTCAGTCACACGCAGTATACAGGTGTCACATATCACATCACTCAGCTCCGTATACAGCCTCAGTCACACGCAGTATACAGGTGTCACATATCACATCACTCAGCGCAGTCTGCTCTGTATACAGCCTCAGTCACACGCAGTATACAGGTGTCACATATCTCATCACTCAGCGCAGTCTGCTCTGTATACAGCCTCAGTCACACGCAGTATACAGGTGTCACATATCACATCGCTCAGCGCAGTCTGCTCTGTATACAGCCTCAGTCACACACAGTATACAGGTGTCACATATCACATCACTCAGCGCAGTCTGCTCCGTATACAGCCTCAGTCACACACAGTATACAAGTGTCACATATCACATCACACAGCGCAGTCTGCTCCGTATACAGCCTCAGTCACACGCAGTATACAGGCGTCACATATCACATCACTCAGCGCAGTCTGCTCCGTATACAGCCTCAGTCACACGCTGCATCACTCAGCACAGTCTGCTCCGTATACAGCCTCAGTCACACGGTATACAGGTGTCACATATAACATCACTCAGCACAGTCTGCTCCGTATACAGCCACAGTCACACGCGGTATACAGGTGTCACATATAACATCACTCAGCACAGTCTGCTCCGTATACAGCCTCAGTCACACGCGGTATACAGGTGTCACATATCACATCACTCAGCGCAGTCTGCTCCGTATACAGCCTCAGTCACACAGTATACAGGTGTCACATATCACATCACTCAGCGCAGTCTGCTCCGTATACAGCCTCAGTCACACGCAGTATACAGGTGTCACATATCACATCACTCAGCGCAGTCTGCTCCGTATACAGCCTCAGTCACATGCAGTATACAGATGTCACATATCACATCACTCAGCGCAGTCTGCTCTGTATACAGCCTCAGTCACATGCAGTATACAGGTGTCACATCACATCACTCAGCTCCGTATACAGCCTCAGTCACACGCAGTATACAGGTGTCACATATCACATCACTCAGCGCAGTCTGCTCCGTATACAGCCTCAGTCACACGCAGTATACAGGGGTCATACATCACATCACTCAGCGCAGTCTGCTCTGTATACAGCCTCAGTCACATGCAGTATACAGGTGTCACATATCACATCACTCAGCGCAGTTTGCTCCGTATACAGCCTCAGTCACATGCAGTATACAGGTGTCACATATCACATCACTCAGCGCAGTCTGCTCTGTATACAGCCTCAGTCACATATGGTATACAGGTGTCACATCACTCAGCGCAGTCTGCTCCGTAAACAGCCTCAGTCACACACAGTATACAGGGGTCACACATCACATCACTCAGCGCAGTCTGCTCTGTATACAGCCTCAGTCACATGCAGTATACAGGTGTCACATATCACATCACTCAGCGCAGTCTGCTCCGTATACAGCCTCAGTCACACGCGGTATACAGGGGTCACATATCCCATCACTCAGCACAGTCTGCTTCGTATACAGCCTCAGTCACATGCAGTATACAGGTGTCACATATCACATCACTCAGCGCAGTCTGCTCCGTATACAGCCTCAGTCACACACAGTATACAGGGGTCACACATCACATCACTCAGCGCAGTCTGCTCTGTATACAGCCTCAGTCACATGCAGTATACAGGTGTCACATATCACATCACTCAGCGCATTCTGCTCCGTATACAGCCTCAGTCACACGCGGTATACAGGGGTCACATATCCCATCACTCAGCACAGTCTGCTTCGTATACAGCCTTAGTCACATGCAGTATACAGGTGTCACATATCACATCACTCAGCGCAGTCTGCTCCGTATACAGCCTCAGTCACACGCGATATACAGGTGTCACATATCACACCACTCAGCGCAGTCTGCTCCGTATACAGCCTCAGTCACACACACAGTATACAGGTGTCACATATCACATCACTCAGCGCAGTCTGCTCCGTATACAGCCTCAGTCACACGCAGTATACAGGTGTCACATATCACATCACTATGCACAGTCTGCTCTGTATACAGCCTCAGTCACATGCAGTATACAGGTGTCACATATCACATCACTCAGCGCAGTCTGCTCCGTATACAGCCTCAGTCACACGCGGTATACAGGTGTCACATATCACATCACTCAGCGCAGTCTGCTCCGTATACAGCCTCAGTAATACACAGTATACAGGTGTCACATATCACATCACTCAGCGCAGTCTGCTCCATATACAGCCTCAGTCACACACAGTATACAGGTGTCACATATCACATCACTCAGCGCAGTCTGCTCCGTATACAGCCTCAGTCACACACAGTATACAAGTGTCACATATCACATCACACAGCGCAGTCTGCTCCGTATACAGCCTCAGTCACACGCAGTATACAGGCGTCACATATCACATCACTCAGCGCAGTCTGCTCCGTATACAGCCTCAGTCACACGCTGCATCACTCAGCACAGTCTGCTCCGTATACAGCCTCAGTCACACGGTATACAGGTGTCACATATAACATCACTCAGCACAGTCTGCTCCGTATACAGCCACAGTCACACGCGGTATACAGGTGTCACATATAACATCACTCAGCACAGTCTGCTCCGTATACAGCCTCAGTCACACGCGGTATACAGGTGTCACATATCACATCACTCAGCGCAGTCTGCTCCGTATACAGCCTCAGTCACACAGTATACAGGTGTCACATATCACATCACTCAGCGCAGTCTGCTCCGTATACAGCCTCAGTCACACGCAGTATACAGGTGTCACATATCACATCACTCAGCGCAGTCTGCTCCGTATACAGCCTCAGTCACATGCAGTATACAGATGTCACATATCACATCACTCAGCGCAGTCTGCTCTGTATACAGCCTCAGTCACATGCAGTATACAGGTGTCACATCACATCACTCAGCTCCGTATACAGCCTCAGTCACACGCAGTATACAGGTGTCACATATCACATCACTCAGCGCAGTCTGCTCCGTATACAGCCTCAGTCACACGCAGTATACAGGGGTCATACATCACATCACTCAGCGCAGTCTGCTCTGTATACAGCCTCAGTCACATGCAGTATACAGGTGTCACATATCACATCACTCAGCGCAGTTTGCTCCGTATACAGCCTCAGTCACATGCAGTATACAGGTGTCACATATCACATCACTCAGCGCAGTCTGCTCTGTATACAGCCTCAGTCACATATGGTATACAGGTGTCACATCACTCAGCGCAGTCTGCTCCGTAAACAGCCTCAGTCACACACAGTATACAGGGGTCACACATCACATCACTCAGCGCAGTCTGCTCTGTATACAGCCTCAGTCACATGCAGTATACAGGTGTCACATATCACATCACTCAGCGCAGTCTGCTCCGTATACAGCCTCAGTCACACGCGGTATACAGGGGTCACATATCCCATCACTCAGCACAGTCTGCTTCGTATACAGCCTCAGTCACATGCAGTATACAGGTGTCACATATCACATCACTCAGCGCAGTCTGCTCCGTATACAGCCTCAGTCACACACAGTATACAGGGGTCACACATCACATCACTCAGCGCAGTCTGCTCTGTATACAGCCTCAGTCACATGCAGTATACAGGTGTCACATATCACATCACTCAGCGCATTCTGCTCCGTATACAGCCTCAGTCACACGCGGTATACAGGGGTCACATATCCCATCACTCAGCACAGTCTGCTTCGTATACAGCCTTAGTCACATGCAGTATACAGGTGTCACATATCACATCACTCAGCGCAGTCTGCTCCGTATACAGCCTCAGTCACACGCGATATACAGGTGTCACATATCACACCACTCAGCGCAGTCTGCTCCGTATACAGCCTCAGTCACACACACAGTATACAGGTGTCACATATCACATCACTCAGCGCAGTCTGCTCCGTATACAGCCTCAGTCACACGCAGTATACAGGTGTCACATATCACATCACTATGCACAGTCTGCTCTGTATACAGCCTCAGTCACATGCAGTATACAGGTGTCACATATCACATCACTCAGCGCAGTCTGCTCCGTATACAGCCTCAGTCACACGCGGTATACAGGTGTCACATATCACATCACTCAGCGCAGTCTGCTCCGTATACAGCCTCAGTAATACACAGTATACAGGTGTCACATATCACATCACTCAGCGCAGTCTGCTCCATATACAGCCTCAGTCACACACAGTATACAGGTGTCACATATCACATCACTCAGCGCAGTCTGCTCCGTATACAGCCTCAGTCACACACAGTATACAAGTGTCACATATCACATCACACAGCGCAGTCTGCTCCGTATACAGCCTCAGTCACACGCAGTATACAGGCGTCACATATCACATCACTCAGCGCAGTCTGCTCCGTATACAGCCTCAGTCACACGCTGCATCACTCAGCACAGTCTGCTCCGTATACAGCCTCAGTCACACGGTATACAGGTGTCACATATAACATCACTCAGCACAGTCTGCTCCGTATACAGCCACAGTCACACGCGGTATACAGGTGTCACATATAACATCACTCAGCACAGTCTGCTCCGTATACAGCCTCAGTCACACGCGGTATACAGGTGTCACATATCACATCACTCAGCGCAGTCTGCTCCGTATACAGCCTCAGTCACACAGTATACAGGTGTCACACATCACATCACTCAGCGCAGTCTGCTCCGTATACAGCCTCAGTCACACGCGGTATACAGGTGTCACATATATCACATCACTCAGCGCAGTCTGCTCCGTATACAGCCTCAGTCACACGCAGTATACAGGTGTCACATATCACATCACTCAGCGCAGTCTGCTCCGTATACAGCCTCAGTCACACGCAGTATACAGGTGTCACATATCACATCACTCAGCGCAGTCTGCTCCGTATACAGCCTCAGTCACACACACAGTATACAGGTGTCACATATCACATCACTCAGCGCAGTCTGCTCCGTATACAGCCTCAGTCACACGCAGTATACAGGTGTCACATATCACATCACTATGCACAGTCTGCTCTGTATACAGCCTCAGTCACATGCAGTATACAGGTGTCACATATCACATCACTCAGCGCAGTCTGCTCCGTATACAGCCTCAGTCACACGCGGTATACAGGTGTCACATATCACATCACTCAGCGCAGTCTGCTCCGTATACAGCCTCAGTAATACACAGTATACAGGTGTCACATATCACATCACTCAGCGCAGTCTGCTCCATATACAGCCTCAGTCACACACAGTATACAGGTGTCACATATCACATCACTCAGCGCAGTCTGCTCCGTATACAGCCTCAGTCACACACAGTATACAAGTGTCACATATCACATCACACAGCGCAGTCTGCTCCGTATACAGCCTCAGTCACACGCAGTATACAGGCGTCACATATCACATCACTCAGCGCAGTCTGCTCCGTATACAGCCTCAGTCACACGCTGCATCACTCAGCACAGTCTGCTCCGTATACAGCCTCAGTCACACGGTATACAGGTGTCACATATAACATCACTCAGCACAGTCTGCTCCGTATACAGCCACAGTCACACGCGGTATACAGGTGTCACATATAACATCACTCAGCACAGTCTGCTCCGTATACAGCCTCAGTCACACGCGGTATACAGGTGTCACATATCACATCACTCAGCGCAGTCTGCTCCGTATACAGCCTCAGTCACACAGTATACAGGTGTCACACATCACATCACTCAGCGCAGTCTGCTCCGTATACAGCCTCAGTCACACGCGGTATACAGGTGTCACATATATCACATCACTCAGCGCAGTCTGCTCCGTATACAGCCTCAGTCACACGCAGTATACAGGTGTCACATATCACATCACTCAGCGCAGTCTGCTCCGTATACAGCCTCAGTCACACGCAGTATACAGGTGTCACATATCACATCACTCAGCGCAGTCTGCTCCGTATACAGCCTCAGTCACACGCGGTATACAGGTGTCACATATCACATCACTCAGCACAGTCTGCTCCGTATACAGCCACAGTCACACGCAGTATACAGGTGTCACATATCCCATCACTCAGCGCAGTCTGCTCCGTATACAGCCTCAGTCACACACAGTATACAGGTGTCACATATCACATCACACAGCGCAGTCTGCTCCGTATACAGCCTCAGTCACACGCAGTATACAGGCGTCACATATCACATCACTCAGCGCAGTCTGCTCCGTATACAGCCTCAGTCACACGCGGTATACAGGTGTCACATATCCCATCACTCAGCGCAGTCTGCTCCGTATACAGCCTCAGTCACACACAGTATACAGGTGTCACATATCACATCACTCAGCACAGTCTGCTCCGTATACAGCCTCAGTCACACACAGTATACAGGTGTCATACATCACATCACTCAGCACAGTCTGCTCCGTATACAGCCTCAGTCACACACAGTATACAGGTGTCACATATCACATCACTCAGCGCAGTCTGCTCCGTATACAGCCTCAGTCACACGCAGTATACAGGTGTCACATATCACATCACTCAGTGCAGTCTGCTCCGTATACAGCCTCAGTCACACGCAGTATACAGGTGTCACATATCACATCACTCAGCGCAGTCTGCTCCGTATACAGCCTCAGTCACACACAGTATACAGGTGTCACATATCACATCACTCAGCGCAGTCTGCTCTGTATACAGCCTCAGTCACACGCGGTATACAGGTGTCACATATCACATCACTCAGCGCAGCCTGCTCCGTATACAGCCTCAGTCACACATGGTATACAGGTGTCACATATCACATCACTCAGCACAGTCTGCTCCGTATACAGCCACAGTCACACGCGGTATACAGGTGTCACATATAACATCACTCAGCGCAGTCTGCTCCGTATACAGCCTCAGTCATACGCAGTATACAGGTGTCACATATCACATCACTCAGCACAGTCTGCTCCGTATACAGCCTCAGTCACACGCGGTATACAGGTGTCACACATCACATCACTCAGCGCAGTCTGCTCCGTATACAGCCTCAGTCACACAGTATACAGGTGTCACACATCACATCACTCAGCGCAGTCTGCTCCGTATACAGCCTCAGTCACACGCGGTATACAGGTGTCACATATCACATCACTCAGCGCAGTCTGCTCCGTATACAGCCTCAGTCACACGCAGTATACAGGTGTCACATATCACATCACTCAGCGCAGTCTGCTCCGTATACAGCCTCAGTCACACGCAGTATACAGGTGTCACATATCACATCACTCAGCACAGTCTGCTCCGTATACAGCCTCAGTCACACAGTATACAGGTGTCACACATCACATCACTCAGCACAGTCTGCTCCATATACAGCCTCAGTCACACGCAGTATACAGGTGTCACATATCACATCACTCAGCGCAGTCTGCTCCGTATACAGCCTCAGTCACACACAGTATACAGGTGTCACATATCACATCACTCAGCGCAGTCTGCTCCGTATACAGCCTCAGTCACACGCGGTATACAGGTGTCACATATCACATCACTCAGCGCAGTCTGCTCCGTATACAGCCTCAGTCACACGCGGTATACAGGTGTCACATATCACATCACTCAGCGCAGTCTGCTCCGTATACAGCCTCAGTCACACACGGTATACAGGTGTCACATATCACATCACTCAGCGCAGTCTGCTCCGTATACAGCCTCAGTCACACACAGTATACAGGTGTCACATATCACATCACTCAGCGCAGTCTGCTCCGTATACAGCCTCAGTCACACGCAGTATACAGGTGTCACATATCACTCAGCGCAGTCTGCTCCGTATACAGCCTCAGTCACACGCGGTATACAGGTGTCACATATCACATCACTCAGCACAGTCTGCTCCGTATACAGCCTCAGTCACACGTGGTATACAGGTGTCACATATCACATCACTCAGCGCAGTCTGCTCCGTATACAGCCTCAGTCACACACAGTATACAGGTGTCACATATCACATCACTCAGCGCAGTCTGCTCCGTATACAGCCTCAGTCACACGCGGTATACAGGTGTCACATATCACATCACTCAGTGCAGTCTTCTCAGTATACAGCCTCAGTCTCACGTGGTATACAGGTGTCACATATCACATCACTCAGCGCAGTCTGCTCCGTATACAGCCTCAGTCACACACAGTATACAGGTGTCACATATCACATCACTCAGCGCAGTCTGCTCCGTATACAGCCTCAGTCACACGCGGTATACAGGTGTCACATATAACATCACTCAGCACAGTCTGCTCCGTATACAGCCTCAGTCACACGCGGTATACAGGTGTCACATATCACATCACTCAGCGCAGTCTGCTCCGTATACAGCCTCAGTCACACAGTATACAGGTGTCACATATCACATCACTCAGCGCAGTCTGCTCCGTATACAGCCTCAGTCACACGCAGTATACAGGTGTCACATATCACATCACTCAGCGCAGTCTGCTCCGTATACAGCCTCAGTCACATGCAGTATACAGATGTCACATATCACATCACTCAGCGCAGTCTGCTCTGTATACAGCCTCAGTCACATGCAGTATACAGGTGTCACATCACATCACTCAGCTCCGTATACAGCCTCAGTCACACGCAGTATACAGGTGTCACATATCACATCACTCAGCGCAGTCTGCTCCGTATACAGCCTCAGTCACACGCAGTATACAGGGGTCATACATCACATCACTCAGCGCAGTCTGCTCTGTATACAGCCTCAGTCACATGCAGTATACAGGTGTCACATATCACATCACTCAGCGCAGTTTGCTCCGTATACAGCCTCAGTCACATGCAGTATACAGGTGTCACATATCACATCACTCAGCGCAGTCTGCTCTGTATACAGCCTCAGTCACATATGGTATACAGGTGTCACATCACTCAGCGCAGTCTGCTCCGTAAACAGCCTCAGTCACACACAGTATACAGGGGTCACACATCACATCACTCAGCGCAGTCTGCTCTGTATACAGCCTCAGTCACATGCAGTATACAGGTGTCACATATCACATCACTCAGCGCAGTCTGCTCCGTATACAGCCTCAGTCACACGCGGTATACAGGGGTCACATATCCCATCACTCAGCACAGTCTGCTTCGTATACAGCCTCAGTCACATGCAGTATACAGGTGTCACATATCACATCACTCAGCGCAGTCTGCTCCGTATACAGCCTCAGTCACACACAGTATACAGGGGTCACACATCACATCACTCAGCGCAGTCTGCTCTGTATACAGCCTCAGTCACATGCAGTATACAGGTGTCACATATCACATCACTCAGCGCATTCTGCTCCGTATACAGCCTCAGTCACACGCGGTATACAGGGGTCACATATCCCATCACTCAGCACAGTCTGCTTCGTATACAGCCTCAGTCACATGCAGTATACAGGTGTCACATATCACATCACTCAGCGCAGTCTGCTCCGTATACAGCCTCAGTCACACGCGGTATACAGGTGTCACATATCACACCACTCAGCGCAGTCTGCTCCGTATACAGCCTCAGTCACACACACAGTATACAGGTGTCACATATCACATCACTCAGCGCAGTCTGCTCCGTATACAGCCTCAGTCACACGCAGTATACAGGTGTCACATATCACATCACTATGCACAGTCTGCTCTGTATACAGCCTCAGTCACATGCAGTATACAGGTGTCACATATCACATCACTCAGCGCAGTCTGCTCCGTATACAGCCTCAGTCACACGCGGTATACAGGTGTCACATATCACATCACTCAGCGCAGTCTGCTCCGTATACAGCCTCAGTAATACACAGTATACAGGTGTCACATATCACATCACTCAGCGCAGTCTGCTCCATATACAGCCTCAGTCACACACAGTATACAGGTGTCACATATCACATCACTCAGCGCAGTCTGCTCCGTATACAGCCTCAGTCACACACAGTATACAAGTGTCACATATCACATCACACAGCGCAGTCTGCTCCGTATACAGCCTCAGTCACACGCAGTATACAGGCGTCACATATCACATCACTCAGCGCAGTCTGCTCCGTATACAGCCTCAGTCACACGCTGCATCACTCAGCACAGTCTGCTCCGTATACAGCCTCAGTCACACGGTATACAGGTGTCACATATAACATCACTCAGCACAGTCTGCTCCGTATACAGCCACAGTCACACGCGGTATACAGGTGTCACATATAACATCACTCAGCACAGTCTGCTCCGTATACAGCCTCAGTCACACGCGGTATACAGGTGTCACATATCACATCACTCAGCGCAGTCTGCTCCGTATACAGCCTCAGTCACACAGTATACAGGTGTCACACATCACATCACTCAGCGCAGTCTGCTCCGTATACAGCCTCAGTCACACGCGGTATACAGGTGTCACATATATCACATCACTCAGCGCAGTCTGCTCCGTATACAGCCTCAGTCACACGCAGTATACAGGTGTCACATATCACATCACTCAGCGCAGTCTGCTCCGTATACAGCCTCAGTCACACGCAGTATACAGGTGTCACATATCACATCACTCAGCGCAGTCTGCTCCGTATACAGCCTCAGTCACACACACAGTATACAGGTGTCACATATCACATCACTCAGCGCAGTCTGCTCCGTATACAGCCTCAGTCACACGCAGTATACAGGTGTCACATATCACATCACTATGCACAGTCTGCTCTGTATACAGCCTCAGTCACATGCAGTATACAGGTGTCACATATCACATCACTCAGCGCAGTCTGCTCCGTATACAGCCTCAGTCACACGCGGTATACAGGTGTCACATATCACATCACTCAGCGCAGTCTGCTCCGTATACAGCCTCAGTAATACACAGTATACAGGTGTCACATATCACATCACTCAGCGCAGTCTGCTCCATATACAGCCTCAGTCACACACAGTATACAGGTGTCACATATCACATCACTCAGCGCAGTCTGCTCCGTATACAGCCTCAGTCACACACAGTATACAAGTGTCACATATCACATCACACAGCGCAGTCTGCTCCGTATACAGCCTCAGTCACACGCAGTATACAGGCGTCACATATCACATCACTCAGCGCAGTCTGCTCCGTATACAGCCTCAGTCACACGCTGCATCACTCAGCACAGTCTGCTCCGTATACAGCCTCAGTCACACGGTATACAGGTGTCACATATAACATCACTCAGCACAGTCTGCTCCGTATACAGCCACAGTCACACGCGGTATACAGGTGTCACATATAACATCACTCAGCACAGTCTGCTCCGTATACAGCCTCAGTCACACGCGGTATACAGGTGTCACATATCACATCACTCAGCGCAGTCTGCTCCGTATACAGCCTCAGTCACACAGTATACAGGTGTCACACATCACATCACTCAGCGCAGTCTGCTCCGTATACAGCCTCAGTCACACGCGGTATACAGGTGTCACATATATCACATCACTCAGCGCAGTCTGCTCCGTATACAGCCTCAGTCACACGCAGTATACAGGTGTCACATATCACATCACTCAGCGCAGTCTGCTCCGTATACAGCCTCAGTCACACGCAGTATACAGGTGTCACATATCACATCACTCAGCGCAGTCTGCTCCGTATACAGCCTCAGTCACACGCGGTATACAGGTGTCACATATCACATCACTCAGCACAGTCTGCTCCGTATACAGCCACAGTCACACGCAGTATACAGGTGTCACATATCCCATCACTCAGCGCAGTCTGCTCCGTATACAGCCTCAGTCACACACAGTATACAGGTGTCACATATCACATCACACAGCGCAGTCTGCTCCGTATACAGCCTCAGTCACACGCAGTATACAGGCGTCACATATCACATCACTCAGCGCAGTCTGCTCCGTATACAGCCTCAGTCACACGCGGTATACAGGTGTCACATATCCCATCACTCAGCGCAGTCTGCTCCGTATACAGCCTCAGTCACACACAGTATACAGGTGTCACATATCACATCACTCAGCACAGTCTGCTCCGTATACAGCCTCAGTCACACACAGTATACAGGTGTCATACATCACATCACTCAGCACAGTCTGCTCCGTATACAGCCTCAGTCACACACAGTATACAGGTGTCACATATCACATCACTCAGCGCAGTCTGCTCCGTATACAGCCTCAGTCACACGCAGTATACAGGTGTCACATATCACATCACTCAGTGCAGTCTGCTCCGTATACAGCCTCAGTCACACGCGGTATACAGGTGTCACATATCACATCACTCAGCGCAGTCTGCTCTGTATACAGCCTCAGTCACACGCGGTATACAGGTGTCACATATCACATCACTCAGCGCAGCCTGCTCCGTATACAGCCTCAGTCACACATGGTATACAGGTGTCACATATCACATCACTCAGCACAGTCTGCTCCGTATACAGCCACAGTCACACGCGGTATACAGGTGTCACATATAACATCACTCAGCGCAGTCTGCTCCGTATACAGCCTCAGTCATACGCGGTATACAGGTGTCACATATCACATCACTCAGCACAGTCTGCTCCGTATACAGCCTCAGTCACACGCGGTATACAGGTGTCACACATCACATCACTCAGCGCAGTCTGCTCCGTATACAGCCTCAGTCACACAGTATACAGGTGTCACACATCACATCACTCAGCGCAGTCTGCTCCGTATACAGCCTCAGTCACACGCGGTATACAGGTGTCACATATCACATCACTCAGCGCAGTCTGCTCCGTATACAGCCTCAGTCACACGCAGTATACAGGTGTCACATATCACATCACTCAGCGCAGTCTGCTCCGTATACAGCCTCAGTCACACGCAGTATACAGGTGTCACATATCACATCACTCAGCACAGTCTGCTCCGTATACAGCCTCAGTCACACAGTATACAGGTGTCACACATCACATCACTCAGCACAGTCTGCTCCATATACAGCCTCAGTCACACGCAGTATACAGGTGTCACATATCACATCACTCAGCGCAGTCTGCTCCGTATACAGCCTCAGTCACACACAGTATACAGGTGTCACATATCACATCACTCAGCGCAGTCTGCTCCGTATACAGCCTCAGTCACACGCGGTATACAGGTGTCACATATCACATCACTCAGCGCAGTCTGCTCCGTATACAGCCTCAGTCACACGCGGTATACAGGTGTCACATATCACATCACTCAGCGCAGTCTGCACCGTATACAGCCTCAGTCACACACGGTATACAGGTGTCACATATCACATCACTCAGCGCAGTCTGCTCCGTATACAGCCTCAGTCACACACAGTATACAGGTGTCACATATCACATCACTCAGCGCAGTCTGCTCCGTATACAGCCTCAGTCACACGCAGTATACAGGTGTCACATATCACTCAGCGCAGTCTGCTCCGTATACAGCCTCAGTCACACGCGGTATACAGGTGTCACATATCACATCACTCAGCACAGTCTGCTCCGTATACAGCCTCAGTCACACGTGGTATACAGGTGTCACATATCACATCACTCAGCGCAGTCTGCTCCGTATACAGCCTCAGTCACACACAGTATACAGGTGTCACATATCACATCACTCAGCGCAGTCTGCTCCGTATACAGCCTCAGTCACACGCGGTATACAGGTGTCACATATCACATCACTCAGTGCAGTCTTCTCAGTATACAGCCTCAGTCTCACGTGGTATACAGGTGTCACATATCACATCACTCAGCGCAGTCTGCTCCGTATACAGCCTCAGTCACACACAGTATACAGGTGTCACATATCACATCACTCAGCGCAGTCTGCTCCGTATACAGCCTCAGTCACACACAGTATACAGGTGTCATACATCACATCACTCAGCGCAGTCTGCTCCGTATACAGCCTCAGTCACACGCAGTATACAGGTGTCACATATCACATCACTCAGCTCAGTCTGCTCCATATACAGCCTCAGTCACACGCAGTATACAGGTGTCACATATCACATCACTCAGCGCAGTCTGCTCCATATACAGCCTCAGTCACACACGGTATACAGGTGTCACATATCACATCACTCAGCGCAGTCTGCTCCGTATACAGCCTCAGTCACACACAGTATACAGGTGTCACATATCACATCACTCAGCGCAGTCTGCTCCGTATACAGCCTCAGTCACACACAGTATACAGGTGTCACATATCACATCACTCAGCGCAGTCTGCTCCGTATACAGCCTCAGTCACACGCAGTATACAGGTGTCACATATCACATCACTCAGCACAGTCTGCTCCGTATACAGCCTCAGTCACACGCAGTATACAGGTGTCACATATCACATCACTCAGCACAGTCTGCTCCGTATACAGCCTCAGTCACACGCGGTATACAGGTGTCACATATCACATCACTCAGCACAGTCTGCTCCGTATACAGGCTCAGTCACACACAGTATACAGGTGTCACATATCACATCACTCAGCGCAGTCTGCTCCGTATACAGCCTCAGTCACACGCAGTATACAGGTGTCACATATCACATCACTCAGCACAGTCTGCTCCGTATACAGCCTCAGTCACACGCAGTATACAGGTGTCACATATCACATCACTCAGCACAGTCTGCTCCGTATACAGCCTCAGTCACACGCAGTATACAGGTGTCACATATCACATCACTCAGCACAGTCTGCTCCGTATACAGCCTCAGTCACACGCGGTATACAGGTGTCACATGTCACATCACTCAGCGCAGTCTGCTCCATATACAGGCTCAGTCACACACAGTATACAGGTGTTACATATCACATCACTCAGCACAGTCTGCTCCGTATACAGCCTCAGTCACACGCAGTATACAGGTGTCACATATCACATCACTCAGCACAGTCTGCTCCGTATACAGGCTCAGTCACACACAGTATACAGGTGTCACATATCACATCACTCAGCGCAGTCTGCTCCGTATACAGCCTCAGTCACACGCAGTATACAGGTGTCACATATCACATCACTCAGCACAGTCTGCTCCATATACAGCCTCAGTCACACGCGGTATACAGGTGTCACATATCACATCACTCAGCGCAGTCTGCTCCGTATACAGGCTCAGTCACACACAGTATACAGGTGTTACATATCACATCACTCAGCACAGTCTGCTCCGTATACAGCCTCAGTCACACGCAGTATACAGGTGTCACATATCACATCACTCAGCACAGTCTGCTCCGTATACAGCCTCAGTCACACGCAGTATACAGGTGTCACATATCACATCACTCAGCACAGTCTGCTCCGTATACAGCCTCAGTCACACGCAGTATACAGGTGTCACATATCACATCACTCAGCACAGTCTGCTCCATATACAGCCTCAGTCACACGCGGTATACAGATGTCACATATCACATCACTCAGCGCAGTCTGCTCCGTATACAGCCTCAGTCACACACAGTATACAGGTGTTACATATCACATCACTCAGCACAGTCTGCTCCGTATACAGCCTCAGTCACACGCGGTATACAGGTGTTACATATCACATCACTCAGCACAGTCTGCTCCGTATACAGCCTCAGTCACACACAGTATACAGGTGTCACATATCACATCACTCAGCGCAGTCTGCTCCGTATACAGCCTCAGTCACACGCGGTATACAGGTGTCACATATCACATCACTCAGCGCAGTCTGCTCCGTATACAGCCTCAGTCACACGCGGTATACAGGTGTCACATATCACATCACTCAGCGCAGTCTGCTCCGTATACAGCCTCAGTCACACGCGGTATACAGGTGTCACACATCACATCACTCAGCACAGTCTGCTCCGTATACAGCCTCAGTCACACGCAGTATACAGGTGTCACATATCACATCACTCAGCGCAGTCTGCTCCGTATACAGCCTCAGTCACACGCAGTATACAGGTGTCACACATCACATCACTCAGCACAGTATACAGGTGTCACACATCACTCAGAGTTGTATAGGACATGGCGTCTCCTGCATGGCGTATTGAGGTTAGCTGTATGAGGACCATAGCAGCACTGGAGATGGGGATGAATAAGAGATGGCCGGTCATGTACGGCAGCTCCATGTATGGATGTAGCTGCTGTGCAAACTTATACTACTAGCATACCTCCCAACTGTCCTGCTAAACGTGGGAAGTCCCGGTTTTTGGGGACGTTCCCGCGTCCCTCCCGCGGCCGGCAGTGTCCCGCTGCAGGGGGGGGTAGTTGGGAGTTCCCCCCAATCTGACCGAATAGATGCTGTCCGAAAATGGGGGCGCAGCTTAATTTGCATAAGATATGCCCTAATTTGCATAGACCACGCCCCCTTTTCGGGCGCTCGAGTGTCCCTATTCTGCTATTAAGAAAGTTGGAAGCTAGTAACTAGTTTCTGCAGGAGGGGTCTAAAGGAAAAAGACTCCTGTCGGCATCTCAGAGCCGAGTGCTGTGACCGTAGACGCAGGATCGGATCAGCATCGCGGACATCACAGCATCAGCTTTGGGTAGATATGGAGAAATCGCCCTGTAACGTCTGACTGACTGATATGGGAATCTGAACACTAGAACATATTCCTATAGAACTGTGACTGATATGTTATCTAGAAAGCTGGATACTGGCACTGGCACCAAAGCCACCATCAGAAATGTCTGATACTATTATGGGGTCAAAGATATTGCTGCTAATGGTTTCACTGTGGGCACTCATCTAAGTCACACGGCACAATGCGTCTCCATGGTTACTTCACAAAGATGCACACTGCACAATGTGTCTCCATGGTTACTGCACAAAGATGCACACTGTACTTGTCTCCATGGTTACTGCACAAAGATGCACACTGCACTTGTCTCAATGGTTACTGCACAAAGATGCACACTGCACAATGTGTCTCCATGGTTACTGCACAAAGATGCACACTGCACAATGTGTCTCCATGGTTACTACACAAAGATGCACACTGTACTTGTCTCCATGGTTACTGCACAAAGATGCACACTGCACAATGTGTCTCCATGGTTACTGCACAAAGATGCACACTATACTTGTACGCGCAGTGACAGATCAGCGCCGCAGCCTATGGGGCCTCAGTAGCAGGTTCACGGGCTGCAGTATGAGCATAAAGACGTTCATCGGTATAGAAAGCCCCAGAAGCCGTCTCGTAATGAGGCTGTAACGCTGCAGCTGGGAACCTCACACGAGTCTCCTCTCTGTGTATGGTGTGATCAGGGAGATCTCAGTGCTCATCTCAGGACAATTCCAAGAGGAATCCAGATTGTCCCCTGCCCTTGAAAACAGGAAGAGGACGTCACCGTGTGATAATGCCCTGGACACAATGACTTGTCATACAAAATAAAAGGCAGGAAATATGACTACAATGAGAAATGAGGCATGGCAAATACAGAATATTGTGTGCAAGCTGCTGATTGGCTCGTCCATATGTAGTGCACAGAAATAGGCAGCAGACGGGGCCTCTCAATGTCATAGGCTGACGATGCTTGGTCAGTGCCTGTTAATGTTCTAATGCTCCAATGGACTAATGTCTGTGGCTGTTGTAACCTGGGTCATTATCTGATGCTCCGACCTGATCCACAGACTATACATGTGAGTCCTCATAACTCTCAAATTGGAGGGAGGAGGGATGTTGGTGTGCACCACAATTTTGGGCGTGGCTTATGCTCATTTCACTCCCACAAGGCCATGCCCCCGATTTCTAATCTTTTTTGAATCACGGCACCCTAAAGTATCAGAATTTTTTAACGGCATCCCTAGGCCAAAAATAAATAAATAAAATGAAGTAGATTGTGTTTATATGTGATCCTTAGGTTCAGTTATGTGGTAAAGGACACTATGTGATTCTGTGTGTACGCATATTTAATGATTGGCAGCCACCAGCACTGGTTTTGTCCATAAATAATTGACCATAAATATTTGAATTGGTCCAGGACCACCAAATGTCCCAGGGAGCTACAGCGCACAGTTTGGGAACCACTGCCCTATTGGATTATCAGAACATTAGTACCCCTTTCACATCACAAAAAAAACTTGGGGCGACCCGGGTCTCTGTGCGATTTGAAAGGGCCTGAATTTCCCGGGTCCAACAACCTGGCATTCCGACTGTTTAAAAAAAGGGTTAACACGGATTGGACCTGGGTTGCAATGCAGTGTAAACGGGTAACCCGGGACGAGAGACACAGGTCCCGTTCACACTCTGGAGGAGGCAGCAATTTAAGACAGCGTCAGCTCCAAGCGCTGCCTCCTTCCCTACCCCCAATAATGGGCTGCTCCACCCCAGTCTGACTTCAGCGACCTGGCTTATAGCTGAACCCCGCAAATTCCGGGTCACCCCCAGGATGGACTTGTGTACAAATCCTGGACTAGAACAAGCATCAGAACACTATGAGGACTAGACCAAGGATTAGCCTATTGGAGCATTAGATCACTATGAGGACTAGACCAAGGATTAGCCTATTGGAGCATTACATCACTATGAGGACTAGACCAAGGATTCGCCTATTGGAGCATTAGAACACTATGAGGACTAGACCAAGGATTAGCCTATTGGAGCATTAGATCACTATGAGGACTAGACCAAGGATTCGCCTATTGGAGCATTAGATCACTATGAGAACTAGACCAAGGATTCGCCTATTGGAGCATTAGATCACTACGAGGACTAGACCAAGGATTTGCCTATTGGAGCATTAGATCACTATGAGGACTAGACCAAGGATTTGCCTATTGGAGCATTAAATCACTATGAGGACTAGACCAAGCATTAGCCTATTGGAGCATTAGATCACTATGAGGACTAGACCAAGGATTAGCCTATTGGAGCATTAGATCACTATGAGGACTAGACCAAGGATTAGCCTATTGGAGCATTACATCACTATGAGGACTAGACCAAGGATTCGCCTATTGGAGCATTAGATCACTATGAGGACTAGACCAAGGATTTGCCTATTGGAGCATTAAATCACTATGAGGACTAGACCAAGGATTCGCCTATTGGAGCATTAAATCACTATGAGGACTAGACCAAGGATTCGCCTATTTTAGCATTAGATCACTATGAGGACTAGACCAAGCATTAGCCTATTGGAGCATTAGATCACTATGAGGACTAGACCAAGCATTAGCCTATTGGAGCATTAGATCACTATGAGAGGACTAGACCAAGGATTCGCCTATTGGAGCATTACATCACTATGAGGACTAGACCAAGCATTAGCCTATTGGATCATTAGATCACTATGAGGACTAGACCAAGCATTAGCCTATTGGAGCATTAGATCACTATGAGGACTAGACCAAGCATTAGCCTATTGGAGCATTAGATCACTATGAGGACTAGACCAAGCATTAGCCTATTGGAGCATTAGATCACTATGAGAGGACTAGACCAAGGATTCGCCTATTGGAGCATTACATCACTATGAGGACTAGACCAAGGATTCGCCTATTGGATCATTAGATCACTATGAGGACTAGACCAAGGATTCGCCTATTGGAGCATTACATCACTATGAGGACTAGACCAAGGATTAGCCTATTGTAGCATTACATCACTATGAGGACTAGGCCAAGGATTCGTCTATTGGAGCATTACATCACTATGAGGACTAGACCAAGGATTCGCCTATTGGAGCATTACATCACTACGAGGACTAGACCAAGGATTCGCCTATTGGAGCATTACATCACTACGAGGACTAGACCAAGGATTCGCCTATTGGAGCATTACATCACTACGAGGACTAGACCAAGGATTCGCCTATTGGAGCATTACATCACTATGAGGACTAGACCAAGGATTCGCCTATTGGAGCATTACATCACTATGAGGACTAGACCAAGGATTCGCCTATTGGAGCATTACATCACTATGAGGACTAGACCAAGCATTAGCCTATTGGAGCATTAGATCACTATGAGGACTAGAGCAAGCATTAGCCTATTGGAGCATTACATCACTATGAGGACTAGACCAAGGATTCGCCTATTGGAGTATTAGATCACTATGAGGACTAGACCAAGGATTCGCCCATTGGAGCATTAGATCACTATGAGGACTAGACCAAGGATTTGCCCATTGGAGCATTATATCACTATTAGGACTAGACCAAGGATTCGCCTATTGGAGCATTACATCACTATGAGGACTAGGCCAAGGATTCGCCTATTGGAGCATTAGATCACTATGAGGACTAGACCAAGGATTCGCCTATTGGAGCATTAGATCACTATGAGGACTAGAAACGTAGAAACATAGAATTTGACCGCAGAGAAGAACCATTAGGCCCATTTTACCCTTCAGGTAATCTCTACCCTTTTTAATCATTATTTCTTTGTAAGGATATCAATATGCATATCCCAAGCATGTTTAAATTGTTCTACTCTCTTAGCCTCTACCACCTCTGATGGGAGGCTTTTCCACTTATCCACTACCCTTTCTGTGAAGTAATTATTTCTAACTTTCCCCCTGAACCTACCTCCCTCCAGTTTCAGTGCATGTCCTCATGTTCTATTACTTCTTTTCCTTTGAAGAGAATTTCCCTCCTGTACTATGTTAAAACCTTTGATATATTTGAAGATTTCTATCATGTCCCCCCTTTCCCTTCTCTGCTCCAAACTATACATGTTAAGATCTTTTAGTCTATCCAGGTAAGTTTTGTGATGTAGGCCATGCACCATTTTAGTTGCCCTTCTTTGTACACTCTCCAATGTATTTATATCCTTCTGAAGATATGGTCTCCAGAACCGGACACAGTATTCCAGATGAGGCCGTACCAATGACCTATAAAGTGGCATTATTACGTCTTTTTTTCTGCTACTGATTCCTCTCCCTATGCAACCAAGCATCTGACTAGCCTTCCTCATTGTTTTGCTACATTGCTTTCCTGCCTTTAAGTCACTTGAAATAGTGACTCCTAGATCTCTTTCCTCCTCAGTAGTTTCCATTATAGTACCCTTGATACTATATTGAGCCTTTGGGTTTGAGTCCCAAGTGCATAATTTTGCATTTTTTAGCATTAAACTGTAGTTGCCGTGCTCTTGACCAATTCTCAAGTTTACTTAGATCATCAGTCATTTGATTTACCCCTCCTGGTGTGTCTACTCTGTTGCATATCTTTGTGTCATCTGCAAAAAGGCATACTTTCCCTTCAATACCATTTGCAATGTCACTAACAAAGATATTAAAGAGCACTGGTCCAAGTATAGATCCCTGGGGTACTCCACTGGTAACATGTCCCTCCATAGAATGCACTCCATTTACTACAACTGTCTGTTTCCTATCCTGCAACCAGGTTCTTATCAATTGAATTGTTTTATAATCCAATCCCACACTTTCAAGTTTATTTAGTAGCCTGTGATGTGGGACAGTGTCAAATGCCTTACTAAAGTCTAGATATGCCACATCTACAGCCCCCCCTTCATCTAGAATTTTGGTCACGGAGTCAAAAAAGTCAATGAGACTTGTTTGGCATGATCTCCCTGCAGTAAAACCATGCTGTTTTGGATCCTGTAAATTGTTTAATTTAAGATATTCCACAATTCTTTCTTTTAATTGTGTTTCCATTAATTTCCCTACTACTGATGTAAGGCTCACTAGATTGTAGTTACTTGCTTCTACTTTGCTTCCGCTTTTGTGCAGTGGAACTACATTTGCTCTTCTCCAGTCCTCTGGAAGTGCACCTGTATCTAGTGACTGGTTGAATAAATCTGTTAATGGCGCTACCAACACATCATTTAGTTCTTTTAGTATCCATGGATGCACTCCATCTGGCCCCATTGATTTATCCACTTTCAGTCTTAAAAGTTCTGTTAGGACTTTCTCCCTAGTAAATGTACTTCCATCTACCTTATTTTTATGAATGTCCTTGCAACTTAACTGTGGTCCCTTCCCTTCTCCTTCTATAGTGAATACGGAGCAAAAGTAATTATTTAGATGATCTGCAATTGCCTTGTCTCCCTCCACCAAATTCTCAGTGTCTGTCCGAAGTCTTATTATTCCTCCATTTGATTTTCTACTTTCACTTATATACTTTAAAAAAACTATAATACCAAGGTATAAGACTAGACCAAGGATTAGCCCACTCACACACAGAGTCCACGCTGTAAGGAAAGCCACACACTCACTCTCACGCAGAATCCACGCTGTAAGGAATGCCACACACTAACGCTCACGCAGAGTCCACGCTGTAAGGAAAGCCACACACTTACTCTCACACAGAGTCCACTCTGTAAGGAAAGCCACACACTCACTGTCACACAGAGTCCACTCTGTAAGGAAAGCCACACACTCACTGTCACACAGAGTCCACTCTGTAAGGAAAGCCACACACTTACTCTCACACAGAGTCCACGCTGTAAGGAAAGCCACACACTCACGCTCACACAGAGTCCACGCTGTAAGGAAAGCCACACACTCACTGTCACACAGAGTCCATGCTGTAAAGAAAGCCACAAACTTAAGGTGGCCATACACACGCATATTTAATTGCAGATCTGTCTGGTTGGAACAAACACATGGTTATGGATGAGAGCAAATGATAGTTGCTTGGAAATGCTGGAAAACTGACAAACTGTCACTCACCCATAACCATGTTTTTGTTCCAACCAGCCAGATCTGAAGATAAATCTTACTAGTGTATGGGCACCTTTACTCTCACACAGAGTCCATGCTGTAAGGAAAGGCACACACTCACGCTCACACAGAGTTCACGCTGTAAGGAAACCCACACACTCACTGTCACACAGAGTCTACGCTGTAAGGAAACCCACACACTCACTGTCACACAGAGTCCAAGCTGTAAGGAAACCCACACACTCACTCTCACACAGAGTCCACTCTGTAAGGAAACCCACACACTCACTCTCACACAGAGTCCACGCTGTAAGGAAACCCACACACTCACTCTCACACAGAGTCCACGCTGTAAGGAAACCCACACACTCACTCTCACACAGTCTACGCTGTAAGGAAACCCACACACTTACACAGAGTCCACGCTGTAAGGAAACCCACACACTCACTCTCACACAGAGTCCACGCTGTAAGGAAACCCACACACTCACTCTCACACAGAGTCCACGCTGTAAGGAAACCCACACACTCACTCTCACACAGAGTCCACGCTGTAAGGAAACCCACACACTCACTCTCACACAGAGTCCACGCTGTAAGGAAACCCACACACTCACTCTCACACAGTCTACGCTGTAAGGAAACCCACACACTTACACAGAGTCCACGCTGTAAGGAAACCCACACACTCACTCTCACACTGAGTCCACGCTGTAAGGAAAGCGACACACTTAGGGCCTTATTCTGGTTGGTGCGGTCCGTTCCGAATTCTTTCGGAGGGCGATTTGTAGCTACCTGCGCATGCGTAAGCCACGCAATGCGCATGTGCAACGCAGTGTCTTCACACTCGTTCTCACCAATACCGTCTACAAATGTGCACCAAACTCCCTCGGGAAATATGGGCGTACACAAGGGCGCGGTTTCAAAGTGGGCAAAACTGGGCGTACACGTGGGAGTACACGAACAGTGGTAGGCGTGCATTCGGACCAGACACCCAGTGCAAGCGAACCAACACGGCAGAAATCTGCGGAGTCCATAAGCAAGTTTCAGTTCTCAGAGAGCACTTGTTCATGCGCTAGGCATTCGGATCGCCCAATTAGTACGGCCGCACCTTAAAACCAACTCGGTGCGTACGGTCAGCTTCCCGTCCGTTCGGAAGCAATAGGACCGTGCAGAATCTTTGAGTTCCCACCGCACTGTAGACTGGATGCAGTCTGAAGACACTCCCTCTTCTTAGAGAGTCCGTCTGAACGGATGCGGATGACCTGTGGGCGTGTGTTCTTAGAATGTCCGCCATGCGTGGTGTTCGGGCATTTCCGAAAGAACGCGCATTCCAAAGAACCAACCAGAATAAGGCCCTTAATCTCACACAGAGTCCACGCTGTAAGAAAACCCACACACTCACTGTCACACAGAGTCCACGCTGTAAGGAAAGCCACACACTCACTGCCACACAGAGTCCAAGCTGTAAAGAAAGCAACACACTCACTGTCACACAGAGTCCACGCTGTAAGGAAAGCAACACACTCACTGTCCCACAGAGTCCATGCTGTAAGGAAAGCCACACACTCACTGTCACACAGAGTCCACACTGTAAGGAAAGCAACACACTTTCTCTCACACAGAGTCCACGCTGTAAGGAAAGCCACACACTCACTGTCACAGAGTCCATGCTGTAAGGAAAGCCACACACTCACTCTCACACAGAGTCCACGCTGTAAGGAAAGCCACACACTCACTGTCACACAGAGTCCACACTGTAAGGAAAGCCACACACTCACTGTCACACAGAGTCCACACTGTAAGGAAAGCCACACACTCACTGTCACACAGAGTCCACACTGTAAGGAAAGCAACACACTTTCTCTCACACAGAGTCCACGCTGTAAGGAAAGCCACACACTCACTGTCACAGAGTCCATGCTGTAAGGAAAGCCACACACTCACTCTCACACAGAGTCCACGCTGTAAGGAAAGCCACACACTCACTGTCACACAGAGTACACGCTGTAAGAAAAGCCACACACTCACTGTCACACAGAGTCCACGCTGTAAGGAAAGCAACACACTCACTGTCACACAGAGTCCACGCTGTAAGAAAAGCCACACACTCACTGTCACACAGAGTCCACGCTGTAAGGAAAGCAACACACTCACTGTCACAGAGTCCACGCTGTAAGGAAAGCAACACACTCACTGTCACACAGAGTCCACGCTGTAAGGAAAGCAACACACTCACTGTCACACAGAGTCCGCGCTGTAAGGAAAGCCACACACTCACTCTCACACAGAGTCCACACTGTAAGGAAAGCAACACACTCACTGTCACACAGAGTCCACACTGTAAGGAAAGCCACACACTCACTGTCACAGAGTCCACTCTGTAAGGAAAGCCACACACTCACTCTCACACAGAGTCCACGCTGTAAGGAAAGCCACACACTCACTGTCACAGAGTCCATGCTGTAAGGAAAGCCACACACTCACTCTCACACAGAGTCCACGCTGTAAGGAAAGCCACACACTCACTGTCACACAGAGTCCACACTGTAAGGAAAGCCACACACTCACTGTCACACAGAGTCCACACTGTAAGGAAAGCAACACACTTTCTCTCACACAGAGTCCACGCTGTAAGGAAAGCCACACACTCACTGTCACAGAGTCCATGCTGTAAGGAAAGCCACACACTCACTCTCACACAGAGTCCACGCTGTAAGGAGAGCCACACACTCACTCTCACACAGAGTCCACGCTGTAAGGAAAGCCACACACTCACTGTCACACAGAGTCCACGCTGTAAGAAAAGCCACACACTCACTGTCACAGAGTCCACGCTGTAAGGAAAGCAACACACTCACTCTCACACAGAGTCCACGCTGTAAGGAAAGCAACACACTCACTGTCACACAGAGTCCACGCTGTAAGAAAAGCCACACACTCACTGTCACAGAGTCCACGCTGTAAGGAAAGCAACACACTCACTGTCACACAGAGTCCACGCTGTAAGGAAAGCAACACACTCACTGTCACACAGAGTCCGCGCTGTAAGGAAAGCCACACACTCACTCTCACACAGAGTCCACACTGTAAGGAAAGCAACACACTCACTGTCACACAGAGTCCACACTGTAAGGAAAGCCACACACTCACTGTCACAGAGTCCACTCTGTAAGGAAAGCCACACACTCACTCTCACACAGAGTCCACGCTGTAAGGAAAGCCACACACTCACTGTCACAGAGTCCATGCTGTAAGGAAAGCCACAAACTCACTCTCACACAGAGTCCACGCTGTAAGGAAAGCCACACACTCACTGTCACACAGAGTCCACACTGTAAGGAAAGCCACACACTCACTGTCACACAGAGTCCACACTGTAAGGAAAGCAACACACTTTCTCTCACACAGAGTCCATGCTGTAAGGAAAGCCACACACTCACTGTCACACAGAGTCCATGCTGTAAGGAGAGCCACACACTCACTCTCACACAGAGTCCACGCTGTAAGGAAAGCCACACACTCACTGTCACACAGAGTCCACGCTGTAAGAAAAGCCACACACTCACTGTCACACAGAGTCCACGCTGTAAGGAAAGCAACACACTCACTGTCACACAGAGTCCACGCTGTAAGGAAAGCCACACACTCACTCTCACACAGAGTCCACACTGTAAGGAAAGCCACACACCCACTCTCCGAATCCATGCTGTAAGGAAAGCAACACACTTACTCTCACACAGAGTCCACGCTGTAAGGAAAGCCACACACTCACTGTCACACAGAGTCCACACTGTAAGGAAAGCCACACACTCACTGTCACACAGAGTCCACACTGTAAGGAAAGCAACACACTTTCTCTCACACAGAGTCCACGCTGTAAGGAAAGCCACACACTCACTGTCACAGAGTCCATGCTGTAAGGAAAGCCACACACTCACTCTCACACAGAGTCCACGCTGTAAGGAGAGCCACACACTCACTCTCACACAGAGTCCACGCTGTAAGGAAAGCCACACACTCACTGTCACACAGAGTCCACGCTGTAAGAAAAGCCACACACTCACTGTCACAGAGTCCACGCTGTAAGGAAAGCAACACACTCACTCTCACACAGAGTCCACGCTGTAAGGAAAGCAACACACTCACTGTCACACAGAGTCCACGCTGTAAGAAAAGCCACACACTCACTGTCACAGAGTCCACGCTGTAAGGAAAGCAACACACTCACTGTCACACAGAGTCCACGCTGTAAGGAAAGCAACACACTCACTGTCACACAGAGTCCGCGCTGTAAGGAAAGCCACACACTCACTCTCACACAGAGTCCACACTGTAAGGAAAGCAACACACTCACTGTCACACAGAGTCCACACTGTAAGGAAAGCCACACACTCACTGTCACAGAGTCCACTCTGTAAGGAAAGCCACACACTCACTCTCACACAGAGTCCACGCTGTAAGGAAAGCCACACACTCACTGTCACAGAGTCCATGCTGTAAGGAAAGCCACAAACTCACTCTCACACAGAGTCCACGCTGTAAGGAAAGCCACACACTCACTGTCACACAGAGTCCACACTGTAAGGAAAGCCACACACTCACTGTCACACAGAGTCCACACTGTAAGGAAAGCAACACACTTTCTCTCACACAGAGTCCATGCTGTAAGGAAAGCCACACACTCACTGTCACACAGAGTCCACGCTGTAAGGAGAGCCACACACTCACTCTCACACAGAGTCCACGCTGTAAGGAAAGCCACACACTCACTGTCACACAGAGTCCACGCTGTAAGAAAAGCCACACACTCACTGTCACACAGAGTCCACGCTGTAAGGAAAGCAACACACTCACTGTCACACAGAGTCCACGCTGTAAGGAAAGCCACACACTCACTCTCACACAGAGTCCACACTGTAAGGAAAGCCACACACCCACTCTCCGAATCCATGCTGTAAGGAAAGCAACACACTTACTCTCACACAGAGTCCATGCTGTAAGGTTGGCATGTCCAAACTATGGCCCACAGTCTGCAGCATGTACAGTCTGCAGCATGTACAGTCTGCAGCAGGTACAGTCTACAGCAGGTACAGTATCTACAGTCTACAACATGTACAGTCTACAGCAGGTACGGTCTACAGTATCCACAGTCTACAGTATCCACAGTAGGTACAGTCTACAGTATCCACAGCATGTACAGTCTGAAGCATGTATAGTCTGCAGCATGTACAGTCTGCAGCAGGTATAGTCTACAGTACAGTATGTACAGTCTACAGTATGTACAGTCTACAGTACAGTATGTACAGTCTACAGTATGTACAGTCTACAGCATGTAGTTTACAGTACAGTATGTACAGTCTACAGCAGGTACAGTCTACAGTACAGCATGTACAGTCTACAGCATGTACAGTCTACAGTATGTACAGTCTGCAGCAGGTACAGTCTACATTATCTACAGTCTGCAGCATGTACAGTCTACAGCAGGTACAGTATCTACAGTGTACAGCATGTACAGTATCTACAGTCTGCAGCAGGTACAGTCTACATTATCTACAGTCTACAGCATGTACAGTACAAAGTATGTACAGTATCTACAGCATGTACAGTCTACAGCATGTACAGTATCTACAGCATGTACAGTGTCTACAGCATGTACAGTCTGCAGCATGTACAGTATGTACAGTCTATAGCATGTACAGTCTACAGTACAGCATGTACGGTCTACAGCAGTGACTTTCAACCTTTTTACCTTGCGGCACACAAAATAAGATTTTTAAATTCCCAAGGCACACATGAGATCCCCAAAGGGCAAAACACATTGGCCCCCACAGGAAAAAAAAAACCTGTTGGCCCCCATATAAAAAACAATCACACTGGTCCCCACGTGTAACAAAAATAAAATGCATTGGCCCTTTACATGTAAAGAAGATAGACCAGTAAATAACACTTGAACTGGTGGTGGCTGTAAACTGGTTTGGGCATCTCTAAATCTGGGGGCACACTTGAACAGCTCAAGGCACACTAGTGTACCATGGCACAGTGGTTGAAAAACACTGGTCTACAGCATGTACAGTCTACAGTACAGCATGTACAGTCTACAGCATGTACAGTCTACAGTACAGTATGTGCAGTCTACAGTATGTACAGTCTACAGTACAGTATGTACAGTCTACATCATGTACAGTCTACAGTACAGTATGTACAGTCTACAGCAGCGGTTCTCAAACTGTGGGTCCTGACCCCAAAGTGGGTCCCAACCTTCTCAGCATGGGGTTGCGACTCCATGTTGCTGACCATCAAGCTGATGACTTTTCTAATATCAGTTCAAGGAGAAAAATCTGTTGAATTGTCTGTTATTTTAGACTCCTCACATTATTTAGTGCCTCCATGCTTAATCCTGCCATGTATGTGCGGTCTGTTGACTACACATGTGACGTGATGACCTTCTGCAATAACTTGCTGGGGTCCTGTAATTTTATTGTCTGACGGGGTCCCAGAGCAAAATAGTTTGAGGAACCCTGGTCTACAGTATGTACAGTCTACACCATGTTCAGTCTACAGTATGTACAGTCTACAGTATCCACAGTCTACAGCATGTACAGTCTACAGTATCCACAGTATGTACAGTCTACAGCAGGTACAGTCTACAGCATGTACAGTCTACAGTATCCACAGTCTACAGCATGTACAATCTACAGTATCCACACTCTACAGTATCCACAGTCTATACAGTCTACAGTATATACAGTCTACAGTATCCACAGTCTACAGCATGTACACTCTACAGCATGTACACTCTACAGTATCCACAGTATGTACAGTCTACAGTATATACAGTCTACAGTATCCACAGTCTACAGTATCCACAGTCTACAGCATGTACAGTCTACAGTATCCACAGTCTACAGCAGGTACAGTCTACAGCAGGTACAGTCTACAGTATCCACAATCTACAGCAAGTACAGTCTACAGTATCCACAGTCTACAGCAGGTACAGTCTACAGTATCCACAATCTACAGCATGTACAGTCTACAGTATCCACAGTCTACAGCATGTACAGTCTACAGTATCCACAGTATGTACAGTCTACAGTATGTACAGTCTACAGCAGGTACAGTCTACATTATCTACAGTCTACAGCAGGTACAGTCTACAGCAGGTACAGTCTACAGCATGTACAGTCTACAGTATCCACAGTAGGTACAGTCTACAGTATGTACAGTCTACAGCAGGTACAGTCTACAGTATGTACAGTCTACAGCATGTACAGACTACAGGATCCACAATCTACAGCATGTACAGTCTACAGTATCCACAGTCTACAGTATGTACAGTCTACAGTATGTACAGTCTACAGTATATACAGTCTACAGCATGTACAGTCTACAGTATCCACAATCTACAGCATGTACAGTCTACAGCATGTACAGACTACAGTATCCACAGTCTACAGTATCCACAGTCTACAGCATGTACAGTCTACAGCATGTACAGT
The DNA here is from genome assembly GCF_055691185.1 of Crinia signifera. Classification (NCBI taxonomy): domain Eukaryota; kingdom Metazoa; phylum Chordata; class Amphibia; order Anura; family Myobatrachidae; genus Crinia; species Crinia signifera. The sequence continues at coordinate 142,094,875 of NC_139226.1, read as the reverse complement.
CTACAGTATATACAGTCTACAGCATGTACAGTCTACAGTATCCACAGTCTACAGTATGTAGTCTACAGCAGGTACAGTCTACAGCATGTACAGTCTACAGTATCCACAGTCTACAGCATGTACAGTCTACAGTATGTACAGTCTACAGCATGTACAGTTTACAGTATGTACAGTCTACAGCATGTACAGTCTACAGCAGGTACAGTCTACAGCATGTACAGTCTACAGTATCCACAGTCTACAGCATGTACAGTCTACAGCATGTACATTCTACAGTACCCACAGTCTACAGCATGTACAGTCTACAGTATGTACAGTCTACAGCATGTACAGTCTACAGCATGTACATTCTACAGTATCCACAGTCTACAGCATGTACAGTCTACAGCATGTACAGTCTACAGCAGGTACAGCAATTCCTATTGTGGAGATCTAAGGATGTCGTGTTCCTGAGCACTGACATTGTATTCTTTGCCATAAGCAAGAACCATTCTGGGCAGAAAGATTATTAATGCGCTGGGGAGGAGGAGAGATCTATTGTAGATCCTATCTATTATCTTCTAGAAGGTGCTAACTAAATAAGAAGTACAATCTGCATGGTTGCTAAGGGCAACATCCCATCTTCAATTGAACTCCAATCTTAGTAAATTTACCCCATTCAATACTAGTCATTTCTTGTAACCGTAGACATTTGGGAAAACTCTTGAAGGCTACATTCTTCTCTGATCTCTACATACTCAGAGGAAACATTCCCAATCATTACTGCTACAGCGTGCCTCTGATGGCTGAGGCTCATACCTCTCATGCGGTGCCTCCTGCTGGGTCTCTGATGGTGAAGGTGTCTGGGGTGACGGTGGGAAGTCACAAGGCCACGTCCCTCATGCTCTACTGCTTGACGACAGGGACAATAGTCCACCTGGGAACTCCATCCTAGCGGTGGGAAGGCACAAGCCACGAGGATGACGAATGAAAGCATACCGTTCTTGGCCAGAGGTATTGGGCACACGCCTTGGGTCCAGGTAAAATAAACTCCCCAGAGACAACTTTCAAATAAAAAAAAAAATCAACCAAGGGTCTGGTCTCGCGGGCAAACTTGCAGTATGTGCGCCTACCCACTTCTCTCCGGCCTTTGGTAAATTATTCAGAATTTGTTATTAAGGATGTTTTTCAACAGCTTTTGTTCTTTTTTTTTTTGTACTTTCTTCCTCCTCCTTTTCTTCATTATGAAGTTGAGGAACAATGGAGGAGAAAAGCATGCAGACCCCATGCTGGGAGAAGGGCTGAGAAGTTTAGACAGGGGCTCCTGTCTCCACAGCATCTGTGTCATCAGAACAGGGTGGGGGCTCATTTGATAGTATTTTGCCCTCCTCTGACACAAAGTAGATAGAGTAAGTAATTTATGTTTTTATTTTCGCAGGAATACACAACGGTGTTGATCGTTTAACTCAAGGTTTATTTCTTTCTTTTTCCCTTTTGTCCGACGTCTTTTTTTTTGCGCTTTGCGAAAGTCCTGTGAAAATGCGATTTCCAACATTCCTACACAAGATTGACTGCACAATTGAATAGCGGAGCAGCTTTGCTGACGACCGTTTCCAAACTGAATTGATTGTCCTTTGATAGTGCTTAAAGCATCTAAGGGGCCTTTGTCGGACTAGAGGAGAAATGTGAATTTTGAAGGCGGCTTAAGACGTTTCCAATTGTCGGGGCGGAACAATGGCCTCTAGATGTCCGCAATCACATTTACCACTGTAGGTTGTAATTATTTTGAGGGGGTCACCAGTGTTGGAAAACATTCGTCGATGGTGGTATCTCTCCGTCTTACCCCGTCTTGTTACCATGTTCTTTCTCTCCTGGTGAGGTACAAACATAATTAGCTGTAAGAAATTTGTACCACTTAGTGTTTGCTGTGAGGACCATTTATCATCCTAAGGAGCGGAACCCCCTCAATGGCTGTCAAGACAGTTCTGAAAGTGATGAAGGAACCGTTTAGAAAACAAAAAATGCTTGGGACTGAATGCTGTTTTGTATCATGGGCCAGAATTACTATATATCAATATAATTGGGAGAACGTGAATGTTCTTTTCAGCGTAATGACTACGCGGTGTTGGGGGTTACAGAGACGCTCTCATGAAGGTACGCTGTGGCTAACTGCCCAATGGCTCTGGTAATATTCCGCCCTTTGATGTACGCGCTGGACTATGCGGGCACATGGTACCGATACAACTAGAGTCTGCTGTGCTGCTAGAGAGGGGAGGCCTGCGTGGAGCCTGCACCCAGGCCTTGGTAGTACAAATATGTGGTGACAAGTAATAATGTTTTTTGGGTGTGAATCGGGAGATACTGTAGACAGTGTCTAGGTCAGGGCTCGACAAATACCGGGCGCCAGGTCACCACGGCGAACAGATTCTGCTTCCTGGCGACCAGATTTTTAACAGGGAGGAAGGAAGCAGAATCTGGTGGTCGGCAGCCCGACCACCCGTCTCCCCTGTCCTGTCAGGCCAGTGTGGTCCCTGACACCCCCCCCCCCCCCCCGTCTGTTCGCAGCAGCGGCGGCAGCAGAACACATTTTTTAAATACACTTGATCCTGACTTCGGCAGCAGCCACTAGAAGTCCCCAGTGCCGCCGCTGCCTCATCCAATCACTGCAGGGCGGCCTGAGACCTCTGACCTTCCTTCCCTGCAGTGCGTCACCCAGACAGGCGCCGGACACCGTGTACCCAGGGCCGGCTCTACCAATAGGCAGCTTTAGGCAGAAGCCTTACACCGGCCCTGCGTGTACCCTGTGTGGATCAGAGATGAGGGAGACAGCGGCTACTACCCACTAATCAATCGGGTCTTTTCCCCAGCACCGCAGCCGCACCTCTACTGGCAGCCGCACCTCTGCTCTCCAGGGCACCGTGCGCTGAGCCCCCACTGCTTCTTGCTGCTGGACAAGCCCGGGTTCCAGCATGCAACCCCTGGGCAGAAAGGGCAAGTTACCCCTGGGCAGAAAGGGGAAGTTACCCCTGGGCAGAAAGGGCAAGTTATCCCTGGCATCAAGCATGCAACCAGTAGCAATGAGCATGTAGGTAAGTGGCACTTATGTGACTTAATATGTACTAAGCGTTACAGCGTGTGGTATTATATATAATGGGCATGCCGGTGTTTTATGGAATGTGTAATGGGCATTACGGTGTGTGGCATAATGTGTCATGGGCATTATGGCATGTGGAATAACATGTAATGGGTGTGTGACGTGTAATAGGCATTGTATTGTAAAAATAATTCCACGCCTTCGGCACTTTTGCACTGCCCCTATTTTTAGTTTGTCTGGCTCCTACACTTTCATGCTGGCTCCTAGATTTAAAAAATATTTGTCAAGCCCTTGTCTACGTCAACAGTTAAAAGGGCGACATTGACAAAAGGTTGACATAAACTAGGTTGTCATTGACAATGTCGACATAAGCAAAGGGTCCAAATAGAAACAGTCAACACATAAAATGGATGACTTGATTTTTTTGTCAGTGTCGACACCTGAGATTTTTACTGTTCCCAATCAGAGTCCACGTGAATGTTAAATTGTGAAAAGATGCCAGATAAAAATTAATAAGAAATACTCATGTTGACCTGTTTGTGTGTTGATCATAGCTGAACATGTGTATATATTTACCTCACATGTACAGTATATGGCAGGACCTGTTACCTCACATGTACAGCATATTACAGGCCCGGTTACCTCACAGGTACAGTATATATATATGACAACCCCTGTTACCTCACATGTACAGCATATTACAGGCCCTGTTACCTCACAGGTACTGTATATGACAGGCCCTGTTACTTCACATGTACAGTATATATATATATATATATATATATATATATATATATATATATATATATGTGTATATATATATATATATATATATATATATATATATATATATATATATATATACGGATGGCCCCCCCAGGGCTTCCAATAAAGAATTGCTTTTTATATTCGAGGTCTTCGGTTTCATTTCTGAAGTTTACGAATACTCCGTCTGAATAAAAGTGACTCCAGGATCACATCTATTTGGGACTTTTAGTTTGTGGCTAAGTGGTATCACTTGAGCGCACTCTGGACACCCCCCATCCGTGTATTCTATCTTCTGTCTCTCACTAACAGGAGAGTCGCTCCAGAGGTGCTTCAGATCAGTGTCACCACCGCACAGTACACACTGAACTTGTGCTGCAATCAGTCTGTGTGGTCTGTGCACTGATTGAGCACCTGGGGAAGCCATCAGTCTAAAGGAGCCCATACACGGTCCGTTGTGGATCGGCTCTGTTCTGTACTATGCGATGCGCGCTCCCGCGAATCACATAGTACAGTACAAAAAGTATGTGCTGCACATACTTTTTGTACTAGGTACACATCGTATCGGATCGCAGTGCATGCACACTGCATGCACTATGGATGCGATCCGATGTGTGCTGTTTAAGTCCCAAACGGATCCGTTAAACGGACCGTGTATGGGCTCCTTGACACTGAGATCAGCTGTAACCTCTCGTGGCCTGTCCATCTATATCGCCACTCACCCGTCCATCTACACCGCCACTCCCCCGTCCATCTATACCGCCACTCACCAGTCCATCTACATCACCACTCACCCGTCCATCTTTGCCACCACTCACCCGTCCACCTATGCCACCACTCACCTGTCCACCTATGCCACCATTCACTAGTCCATCTATGCCACTACTCACCCATCCATCTATGACACCACTCACCAGTCCATCTATGCCACTACTCACCCATCCATCTATGACACCACTCACCCGTCCACCTATACCACCACTCACCCATCCATCTATGCCACCACTCACCCGTCCATCTATACCACCAATCACCTGTCCATCTATACCACCACTCACCCGTCCATCTATACCACCACTCACCCGTCCATCTATACCACCACTCACCCGTCCATCTATACCACCACTCACCCGTCCATCTTTGCCACCACTCATCTGTCCATCTTTGCCACCACTCACCCGTCCATCTATACCCCCACTCACCTGTCCAACTATACCACCACTCACCTGTCCATCTATACCACCACTCACCCGTCCATCTATACCACCACTCACCCGTCCATCTTTGCCACCACTCATCTGTCCATCTTTGCCACCACTCACCTGTCCACCTATGCCACCATTCACTAGTCCATCTATGCCACCACTCACCCGTCCACCTATACCACCACTCACCCATCCATCTATGCCACCACTCACCCGTCCATCTATACCACCAATCACCTGTCCATCTATACCACCACTCACCCGTCCATCTATACCACCACTCACCCGTCCATCTATACCACCACTCACCCGTCCATCTTTGCCACCACTCATCTGTCCATCTTTGCCACCACTCACCCGTCCATCTATACCACCACTCACCTGTCCAACTATACCACCACTCACCCGTCCATCTATACCACCACTCACCCGTCCATCTATACCACCACTCACCCGTCCATCTTTGCCACCACTCATCTGTCCATCTTTGCCACCACTCACCCGTCCATCTATGCCACCACTCACCTGTCAATCTTTGCCACCACTTACCCATCCATCTATGCCACCACTCACCTGACCATTTATCTAAAGGTATACTTTAAGGGGAAAAGGGAAGTGGATGGTGACCGGTGCACAAGAGATAACAATTCATTTGTTTATGAGAGGAAATAAGAAGATCCACAATCGAAAATAAATATTAAAGGGGATAGTCAATCTCCCTGTTTCTAACAATTGGTCGGGTGGAGGTGCGCCCAGGAGAGTAAATAGGTTACTAAGAAAAAGAAGAAAAAAGACTCTCTCTTTGTTGGGGCACTCTTGGATAGTTGAGATTTTAACAGAGATAAAAGGATATCATATATCTAATGGTTGGGAAGAACCTACAGACCACTTGCCTATGTCTGGTCCAGAGATAAGAAAAGTAACTGGTTGAAAATTACTAGATAACAAGGTTCAGGAAAGCGGAGCTGCAGTCCCTATGGACGGGGCTGTCTCCAAATCCTGTTTAAGAAGATATTGCAAATATTAAAATGTAGCTTTTAATGTAAACTCTTTAAAATATCCTAGACAAACATGTAGACGAAACAAAAACATATATATAAAGATACACAAACATGTGCAGCAGGTTAATGCAATGCAGCACAGTCTGAGACCGCTACAGATAACCATGCACAATAGGGCTCATGTGTTGTAACTTAGTACAGAGATAGTTGCAACAAAGTTGCTTTGTATCTTAGAGGTTTAGTGTGTGAGAAATACACCCGTCACATTTACACACTGGAATTGTTCCTTTTCCTGAGTGTGAGGTTGGTACTACAGAGGCCTATAGTTGTGCGCTAAAGAATTTATATATCAATTATTTGGACATTTCGGCATCCATTCTTTGGACACTGTCGGCATTTACACAGAGGTTGACAATGAAGATTGTTCCTAATGGCTGCGATTGGTACAAATATACAGGTCAAGATATAAGTTTATCTAAGCTAAAGCAAACTCCTGTTGGTTATGTCCTGCCGACTGCTGACGTGTCAGCATATAACGCCTGTCATCAGCAGTGCAATAATCGACGGACCGACAGCTGAATGTTTCTCATGCACTGTAACCAGATGGTCAATGGATACTTTAGCTAACACATACAGTGTTACCAAGATGTTATCACAATCTGCCCTCCACTGTGTCGGCAGTTACACAAATGTTGGCGTTAGAAAATCAATATATAGTAGCGGTTTAGCACTGGTATGCAGACAAATACAAATGCAACTTTGTTGCAACTATCTCTGTACTAAGTTACAACACATGAGCCCTATTGTGCATGGTTATCTGTAGTGGTCTCAGACTGTGCTGCATTGCATTAACCTGCTGCACATGTTTGTGTATCTTTATATATATGTTTTTGTTTCGTCTACATGTTTGTCTAGGATATTTTAAAGAGTTTACATTAAAAGCTACATTTTAATATTTGCAATATCTTCTTAAACAGGATTTGGAGACAGCCCCGTCCATAGGGACTGCAGCTCCGCTTTCCTGAACCTTGTTATCTAGTAATTTTCAACCAGTTACTTTTCTTATCTCTGGACCAGACATAGGCAAGTGGTCTGTAGGTTCTTCCCAACCATTAGATATATGATATCCTTTTATCTCTGTTAAAATCTCAACTATCCAAGAGTGCCCCAACAAAGAGAGAGTCTTTTTTCTTCTTTTTCTTAGTCATTTATCTAAAGGACCACTTCGTTCCAACCAGTGACATTTTAAGTTATGAACTATGAAGACTAACACCCAGGGCCGGCTCTACCACTAGGCAGCTTTAGGCAGCTGCCTAGGGCGTCAGGATCTAGGGGGGCACCACCAAGTCTGGCTATCAAAAAATCAATGATGTCTGTGAGGATCCTTGTTGTACTTAATGCAGGTGGCGGCTGGGGAACCTATAAGACCTCACCTCCATAATTCCTCTTGAGGCATACTTCCCTACGTTACTGCCCTCTCTCCCTATACACTGTTATGAGTGTCAAAGGGGAGGTTGCTGGGGGCCTCCACTCCAGGGAAAGCAGGGGTCTTACCCACCTTCCTGGGGGGCTGGGTGGACCACTAAATTTTTGGAGGCTACCTGCCATTCCAGAATGTTAGGCAAGTATGCATTGAGGGGTTGGAAAATAGTTATTGGTGGCAGTATTGTGGGGGGGGGGGTCAGGGGGCGGCAGTAGGTTGAAGTTTTGCCTAGGGTGCTTAGAAGCCTTACACCGGCCCTGCTAACACCATGTCATTGCGACATCCCACCTCAGCTCTGAAAATGTAAAGTATTACCCTCCCCACACACACACACACCACCACTACCACCCCCTTTTTCAGCCACCTGAAGCTTTTCCTATGGTGAGGAATGAGTGACAGTACCCGTCCTTCAGCCTGTGTATCACTCAACCAGTCCGCACAGAGACATTCTGCAAGTCTGTATGTCTGTCATCGTCTTTCTGTCTGAACTCTTGCAGATGACCCTACACCCCTAATATTGCAGGGTGTTGCAGAGGAATGGCTGATGGTTTGGTGGACAAATTCGGTTACATCTATATGTTAATGATGCAAATCTATACAGCCTTTAATACATACATTAATCTTACAAAACCTACAAACCCACCAATCGAAGTCAATGCAAATCTACCAACCTCACCCCTACGCTGCATAGTGTGACAGACCTGCCAATCGTTCAGACATTCCCAGGGAATATATATTTTGATAAAGAGGTTCCTGTGGCCAAACATGTGTCACCATCTCTAACCATCACAGAAAACAAGCTTTAGTCCACCAGTTGCGGCTCCCCTCCATGCTCTTTGTATGGGCCCTTGATATTCTGGTCACACATGCAAGACAAACAACAGGCTCCTCCATTTTATGTGGCACCAACAATGGTTCCTTTCATTAAACGCCATTCAAACACCAGAGTTTGCAAACATAAAACTGGAAATAAGACTGAAGATGTCTTTGTAGCACTTCATTACTACTGCAAATAGATTGCTGCCCATTATTCAGACTCGCTATTCGGGCCCCTGTGATGAGCCTGTAACACAGGATGGCGACAATGCTAATGTGTATCTCTGTCCATTATAAATATATTACAGTACCTGTTCCCTGTGCTAGGAAAGACATTGTTAGATGTGGTGAAGAACTAGGCCGATAACCACCAGCAAATGCCTACAGTGTTTTGGAAAAGAAGTCGCGGTTATGGTAATGTTCAACTAATCTTCAGAATTCTTACATTGTTATACAGTTTCTATACAATGACATAGAAGATCCCCAAATACTGTAACACACTGACCTCTTGTTAGCAGTTTTATTACACTGTGTGAAGTTCATCTTACAACAATACATTTACCATCAATGTTGTGGTACCATAACCTGATCTATTGAATTATGAAACAAATAAAAAACAGGCCCCCCATTATCCAGACAGTAATAGAGGTACTTTGTGTTGGAGCAAAGCAACAAGTAAGTTTTGCTTGGAAGCTATAAGGGAGAGTTAGTAGTTGGGCTGTATGTATCATAATTTATAACCGAGTACTTTCTCTTTATCGCAGGGTTGCCTACTTTTACAGTTTGTTCTCCGGGAGAAGCCTGGAGAGGAGACTGTCAGCAGAACTGTGGGGGGCGGGGCCTGATATCAATGTCATCAAGCCCCGCCCCCAGTCCGCCCCCAGCACCGAGATTTGCGCAGAGCCGGCCCTAGGCATAGGCAAATGCCTAGGGCATTGGAATGCCCAGGGGCACCAGCAGCTTCTGCTGATTAAAATGATATGCAGCATGCCTATATTATGTGTGCAAATGACGCTGTATCTGCATATGAAATAGTGTATTCATGGAAATCACTGTAACATAGCATTCTGTATGCAGGTACAGCCACAGTCGCACACAGAATATAGGCATGCCACATATCATTTTAATCATTGGAAGCTCCTTGTGTGTCCTGGTCACATAACAATGCAAATCAGACGAATTTTCAGCAAAAAAGGCACCCAACGTTAGCAGAACTGGCCAGGAGCTGCATGGCCTATGAGGAATGAGGAAACATCTGTATCCAAGCAGAGGCAGAGGTCACAGTGTTAGCGGCTGTGAGAGTGCTGTCTGCGGGTGGGTTGGTTGTGCAATAGTGTTCGTCATATGTGTAAGGGGCATTATGTGTGCCGTGTATGAATGCATTAGTAATGTGCGACATATGTGTAACAGGCAATATGTGTGTCATGTGTATAAGGGCATTAATAATGTGCAACATGTGTAATGGGCATTATGTGTGTCATGTGTATAAGGGCATTAATAATGTGCAACATATGTGTAAGAGGCATTATGTGTGTCATTATGTGTATGAAGGGCATTAATAATGTGCAACATATGTGTAACAGGCATTATGTGTGTCATGTGTATAAGGGCATTAGTAATGTGCGACGTATGTGTAAGGGACATTACGTGTGTCATTATGTGTATGAAGGGCATTAATAATGTGCAACATATGTGTAAGAGGCATTATGTGTGTCATTATGTGTATGAAGGGCATTAATAAAGGTTGGCATAATGTGTAAGGGGTATTATGTTTATAAGGACATTAATAATGTGTGTCCTGTGTAAGGGGCATTACTGTGTGGTATTATCAGTGGTGCCGAGACAAAGGGGTAGGGGGTTCAAATTACCCAGGCCAAAGTCTGATGGAAGGACCCAGTGAGGGCCCCGGGCCTCCTCCCCTTGAGTGACAGCAGCAGCTGCAGCTCTTCTCTTCTTCCCAGCACACACTGCTTTGTGCTGGGTTGCAGTGTGGCCATGGAGGTGCTTAAAATACTATATTTTCTCAGGATTTTTTTCTAAGGGTGTAATGTGAATAATGTGAGGAGTAATGTATATAAGGTAAAGTGGTACTACTTTGTGATGTAACTTGAATAAAGGGACAATCGCATGATATAATGTTAATAAAGTTGCAGTACTGTGTGGCATAATTTGAATTGGGGGTACAATGTGGCCAGGCCCCTTCCCAGCAAGAACACACCCCTGTTTGTTTCTATTTAAAATATTGCGGGTAGGAGCACCAAAATGATGACTGCTATGATGAGGGTTGATGGTGCTTGGAAAGAGGAGCAAGGTCAGAGGCGGAACTAGTGGCGGTGCTAGGGGGCACCAGCCAAAATTTTGCCTAGGGCGTCATTTAGGCTAGGGCCGGCTCTGGATTTGCGGGTTAAGGTTAGGCTGTGGTTGGAAGTTGGGGTTAGGCTATGGGTGGAAGTTGGGGTAAGGCTGCGGGTGGAAGTTGGGATTAGGCTGGGGTTGGAAGGTGGGGTTAGGCTGCGGGTGGAAGTTAGGATTAGGCTGTGGTTGGAAGTTAGGCTTAGGCTGTGGGTGGAAGTTGGGTTTAGGCTGTGGGTGAAAGTTGGGGTGAGGCTGGGGTTGGAAGTTGGGGATAGGCTGCGGGTGGAAGTTGGGGTTAGGCTATGGTTGGAAGTTGGGGTTAGGCTGAGGGTGGAAGTTAGGTTTAGGCTGTGGTTGGAAGTTGGGGTTAGGCTGTGGGTGGAAGTTGGCGTAAGGCTGCGGGTGGAAGTTGGGGTTAAGCTGTGGGTGGAAGTTGGGGTTAGGCTGTGTTTGGAAGCAAGGGTCAGGCTGTGGTTGAAAGTTGGGGTAAGGCTGCGGGTGGAAGTTGGGATTAGGCTGGGGTTGGAAGTTGGGGATAGGCTGCGGGTGGAAGTTAGGAGTAGGTTGTGGTTGGAAGTTAGGCTTAGGCTGTGGGTGGAAGTTGGGGTTAGGCTGTGGGTGAAAGCTGGGGTTAGGCTGGGGTTGGAAGTTGGGGATAGGCTGCGGGTAGAAGTTAGGGTTAGGCTGTGGTTGGAAATTAGGCTTAGGCTGTGGGTGGAAGTTAGATTTAGGCTGTGGTTGGAAGTTGGGGTTAAGCTGTGGGTGGAAGTTGGGGTTAGGGTTAGGCTGTGGGTGGAAGTTGGGGTTAGGCTGCGGGTGGAAGTTGGGGTTAGGCTGAGGAGGGTTAAGGTTAGGCTGGGGGAAGGTTAAGGTTAAGCTGTTGTTGGAAGTTAGGGTTAGGCTGCGGATAGAAGTTGGGGTTAGGCTGCAGGTGGAAGTTGGTGGTACTTAGGCTGTGGTGGTACTTAGGGTTAGGGTGCGGAGGTAGTTAGGGTTAAGGTGCGGAGGTAGTTAGGGTTAGGCTGCGGGTGTAAGTTAGGGTTAGGGTGCGGTGGTAGTTAGGGTTAAGGTGCGGAGGTAGTTAGGGTTAGGCTGTGGGTGGAAGTTAGGGTTAGGGTGCGGTGGTACTTAGGGTTAGGTTGCGGAGGTAGTTAGGGTTAGGCTGCGGGTGGAAGTTAGGGTTAGGTTGCGGGTGGAAGTTAGGGTGCGGATGGAATTTGGGGTTAGGCTGTGGTGGTACTTATGGTTAGGGTGCGGAGGTAGTTAGGGTTAGGCTGCAGGTGGAAGTTAGGGTTAGGGTGCGGGTGGAAGTTAGGGTTAGGCTACAGGTGGAAGTTGGGGTTAGGCTGTGGTGGTACTTAGGGTTAGGGTGCGGAGGTAGTTAGGGTTAGGCTGCGGGTGGAAGTTAGGGTTAGGGTGCGGTGGTAGTTAGGGTTAGGCTGTGGGTGGAAGTTGGGGGGGGTGAGCGCAAAGAAGCCCCTCACAGGTTCCATTCTCCCTCTATGGGGGTTGTGGACCCCCACGATGGAGAACATCCCGTCAGTCAGGAAACTGTCTTACGAGCATTTGGTTCTGCAGTGTAAATGATTGGTGCTTTAATAAAACTGAAGATTTCTCCCCAAATCTCTCACTTTCTGGATCTCTCATCCTATTACGTTCCATCCCATGTTTCCATACAGGAATTGCTGATTAGAGATACATGCTGAATTTGGCCTAAACTAGAAAGATTCGAGCAGTATATTGGAATTAAGGGGAGAATATCTTAAGGGTTTCCAGAATATTCTAAATTTTGACCTTTCCAGTTTTAGGATCCGTCAACATTGACCCCCATTATAAAACACACAGGAGTAAATGGCTATTTCTAGCACCAGTAAAGCAGGGCCTTGGGCAATGAATGACTGTCATTCCCTTAATTGCAGCTGTGAAGTGACCCTCTCTTTTCCAACTCGCATTTCTTTTTTGGGTTCTGCTCCTCCCCGTCTAAACTGCCAGGCGGTTATTTGCAGTCACCTGTGAACCAGTCTCAGTAAGGGGCCGCTCAGGACACACTCCCGCCCGGCAGGTAGGTAGTGTCCGCATAGTCCAGACCAGCGTGAAGCTTTTCCGTATAGTTTGACCCCTAAATTGGACCCTAATCAGCTCCGCAGGAATTCTCAGCTTTCTAATCCCCCCCGAAGTGAGGGCCATTTCTCTTAGCCCCGGCCCTTTGTTCCAGCCGTTTGCTATTTGACAGCTTCTGACGATGCCTAGTGTGGGACAGAGCAGATGAAGGCACTTTGGTAAATTGCTAAATTCATCCTCGCTGCAGGTCGGCCATTTTGGGGTAGTCTGTTTTTGTTTTATGGCTGCATTTAGCTCAGGCCACACATGAATCCCATAGCAACCCCTCCATAAAAAGAACTGGCCCATGCATTTCATTTTCCATCTACCCGCGGCCAAAGCTGCCGCACATGAAAGGAAATATGAAGTGTGAGGAGCCCTTTCACAGTCAGTTAAAATGAGAAGTACGTCTTCCTCCGCCGCCAGGGGAAACAGAAAAGGTGCTGAAAGTGGAATTTTGTCAAACACGGACAAAAAAAGGAGAAAAGAGAATTGAAAGGGCCGAGTCTGAGGTCCCCCTTCTGCTTCAGTGATGCTGAATACTGGAAACACTGCCTTTAAGGAAAGGGATTTCTTTGTGACTTATTCCCAGCTGGATGTGGACAAAGGGGATGCCATAGAGAATCTGCAATGACACAGTGATTCAGCGCAGCATTGTTCCTTGCATTTTCCCACTCTGAGTGAGGAAGGGTGGGGGCGGCGTAGGGTGGGCCCCGCAGCAAGCAGATCAAGGTGCTGATTAGCCGCCGCCGCTGGATTTGCATATATTTCTAAACTCGTGTCCCACCGCTGACATAGCATCTCAAAACGGGGTCACTGGGAAACAAACTCCTGATTTGCTGGAGCCCGACCCATTGGGAACAATGAGAGGTTTTAGGGACTTGCTCATTTCTGTCTTTATTCTTATTAATATAGCACCACCAATTGAGGTAGCATTGTACACTAGCCCCTGCACTAGTGGTGCTTACAATCTATGGGCCCGATTCAATAGTGGGCCGATGGTGCGGCTCTGTACATGTGCAGGGCCGCTGTACCCTTAGGCGACTATTACAGTCTCTGAGGCGTTCGTATGGGTAGGGGAGAGGAGCGGCAGGGGGCGTCTGCAGGGGAAAGTCCATCATTTTATTTTATGGGTGTCCCCATGAAAACGCTGGCCGTTCCCCTGGGAACGCAGACAGGCCGATGCCTGCTGGGCTGGGTGGACACCGAAGGAAATAAAAATTCCAACGTGCTGCCTACAATATATAAATTCCATCTCACAGCATCATACATAGTATATGTATGGGTTCTGGGGGGGGGGGGGGGGGGAGGCGTGTTGTCAACCTTTCAGCGTCTCCTGTGAGAGGCAATACTTGTCCTTTCAGCGTCTCCTGTGAGAGGCAATACTTGTCCATTCAGCATCTCCTGTGAGAGGCAATACTTGTCCTTTCAGCGTCTCCTGTGAGAGGCAATACTTGTCCTTTCAGCGTCTCCTGTGAGAGGCAATACTTGTCCATTCAGCATCTCCTGTGAGAGGCAATACTTGTCCTTTCAGCGTCTCCTGTGAGAGGCAATACTTGTCCTTTCAGCGTCTCCTGTGAGAGGCAATACTTGTCCTTTCAGAATCTCCTGTGAGAGGCAATACTTGTCCTTTCAGCATCTCCTGTGAGAGGCAATACTTGTCCTTTCAGCGTCTCCTGTGAGAGGCAATACTTGTCCTTTCAGCGTCTCCTGTGAGAGGCAATACTTGTCCTTTCAGCGTCCACTGTGAGAGGCAATACTTGTCCTTTCAGCGTCCACTGTGAGAGGCAATACTTGTCCTTTCAGCATCTCCTGTGAGAGGCAATACTTGTCCTTTCAGCGTCTCCTGTGAGAGGCAATACTTGTCCTTTCAGCGTCTCCTGTGAGAGGCAATACTTGTCCTTTCAGCGTCTCCTGTGAGAGGCAATACTTGTCCTTTCAGCGTCTCCTGTGAGAGGCAATACTTGTCCTTTCAGAATCTCCTGTGAGAGGCAATACTTGTCCTTTCAGCATCTCCTGTGAGAGGCAATACTTGTCCTTTCAGCGTCTCCTGTGAGAGGCAATACTTGTCCTTTCAGCGTCTCCTGTGAGAGGCAATACTTGTCCTTTCAGCGTCTCCTGTGAGAGGCAATGCTTGTCCTTTCAGCGTCTCCTGTGAGAGGCAATACTTGTTCTTTCAGCGTCCCCTGTGAGAGGCAATACTTGTCCTTTCAGCGTCTCCTGTGAGAGGCAATACTTGTCCTTTCAGCGTCCCCTGTGAGAGGCAATACTTGTCCTTTCAGCGTCTCCTGTGAGAGGCAATACTTGTCCTTTCAGCGTCTCCTGTGAGAGGCAATACTTGTCCTTTCAGCGTCTCCTGTGAGAGGCAATACTTGTCCTTTCAGCATCTCCTGTGAGAGGCAATACTTGTTCTTTCAGCGTCCCCTGTGAGAGGCAATACTTGTCCTTTCAGCGTCTCCTGTGAGAGGCAATACTTGTCCTTTCAGCGTCTCCTGTGAGAGGCAATACTTGTCCTTTCAGCGTCTCCTGTGAGAGGCAATACTTGTCCTTTCAGCGTCTCCTGTGAGAGGCAATACTTGTCCTTTCAGCGTCTCCTGTGAGAGGCAATACTTGTCCTTTCAGCGTCTCCTGTGAGAGGCAATACTTGTCCTTTCAGCGTCTCCTGTGAGAGGCAATACTTGTCCTTTCAGCGTCTCCTGTGGGAGGCAATACTTGTCCTTTCAGCGTCTCCTGTGAGGCAATACTTGTCCTTTCAGCGTCTCCTGTGAGAGGCAATACTTGTCCTTTCAGCGTCTCCTGTGAGAGGCAATACTTGTCCTTTCAGCGTCTCCTGTGAGAGGCAATACTTGTCCTTTCAGCATCTCCTGTGAGAGGCAATACTTGTCCTTTCAGCGTCTCCTGTGAGAGGCAATACTTGTCCTTTCAGCGTCTCCTGTGAGAGGCAATACTTGTCCTTTCAGAATCTCCTGTGAGAGGCAATACTTGTCCTTTCAGCGTCTCCTGTGAGAGGCAATACTTGTCCTTTCAGCGTCTCCTGTGAGAGGCAATACTTGTCCTTTCAGCGTCTCCTGTGAGAGGCAATACTTGTCCTTTCAGCGTCTCCTGTGAGAGGCAATACTTGTCCTTTCAGCGTCTCCTGTAAGAGGCAATACTAGTCCTTTCAGAATCTCCTGTGAGAGGCAATACTTGTCCTTTCAGCGTCTCCTGTGAGAGGCAATACTTGTCCTTTCAGCGTCTCCTGTGAGAGGCAATACTTGTCCTTTCAGCATCTCCTGTGAACGGACTGGTACAGTATTACCGGGAACTTAACTCCATCCTGGTACCAGGAGGTTATAACATGAAATGGCAAGGCAGCAATGGCTGTCAGTAACACCCTGCTCATCTCCCTGAGGTTCTGTGCAGATGAGGAGTGGACACAACATAAAGGTGCATTATCTATGCCACATCCACCCTCAGCTGCCAGCAGGAGCTTCAGACTGATTCCACAGGGGTGAATTTATGGGTGAGGGCGCCCCTAGGCACAACATAAGTGGCAGCCCTGCCCCCTCTACCTATTTTATTATTTTCATTGGTTATAAGCCCTCATTTGATGATCGCCCTAGATGGCATCACCTCACATTTTATTCAGCCATCAATGACCCTAATTTGTACCACTTACTAACAATCCTAGTTCCCTACACAGCACTGAGAACATTATTACATCTTCTATGACATCAGCGCCGATCCGTGTGAGACATGTGAATGCACACAGCATTATAATAGTGTGTGTGTTATTACATCTATGACATCCGCGCAGATCCGTGTGAGACATGTGAATGCACACAGCATTATAATAGTGTGTGTGTTATTACATCTATGACATCCGCGCCGATCCGTATGAGACATGTGAATGCACACAGCATTATAATAGTGTGTGTGTTATTACATCTATGACATCCGCGCCGATCCGTATGAGACATGTGAATGCACAAAGCATTATAATAGTGTGTGTGTTATTACATCTATGACATCCGCGCAGATCCGTGTGAGACATGTGAATGCACACAGCATTATAATAGTGTGTGTGTTATTACATCTATGACATCAGCGCCGATCCGTGTGAGACATGTGAATGCACACAGCATTATAATAGTGTGTGTGTTATTACATCTATGACATCCGCGCAGATCCGTGTGAGACATGTGAATGCACACAGCATTATAATAGTGTGTGTGTTATTACATCTATGACATCCGCGCCGATCCCTGTGAGACATGTGAATGCACACAGCATTATAATAGTGTGTGTGTTATTACATCTATGACATCAGCGCCGATCCGTATGAGACATGTGAATGCACACAGCATTATAATAGTGTGTGTGTTATTACTTCTATGACATCCGCGCAGATCCGTGTGAGACATGTGAATGCACACAGCATTATAATAGTGTGTGTGTTATTACATCTATGACATCCGCGCAGATCCATGTGAGACATGTGAATGCACACAGCATTATAATAGTGTGTGTGTTAATACATCTTCTATGACATCCGCGCAGATCCGTGTGAGACATGTGAATGCACACAGCATTATAATAGTGTGTGTGTTATTACATCTATGACATCAGCGCCGATCCGTGTGAGACATGTGAATGCACACAGCATTATAATAGTGTGTGTGTTATTACATCTATGACATCAGCGCAGATCCGTGTGAGACATGTGAATGCACACAGCATTATAATAGTGTGTGTGTTATTACATCTATGACATCCGCGCAGATCCGTGTGAGACATGTGAATGCACACAGCATTATAATAGTGTGTGTTATTACATCTATGACATCCGCGCAGATCCGTGTGAGACATGTGAATGCACACAGCATTATAATAGTGTGTGTGTTATTACATCTTCTATGACATCCGCGCAGATCCGTGTGAGACATGTGAATGCACACAGCATTATAATAGTGTGTGTGTTATTACATCTATGACATCCGCGCAGATCCGTGTGAGACATGTGAATGCACACAGCATTATAATAGTGTGTGTGTTATTACATCTTCTATGACATCCGCGCAGATCCGTGTGAGACATGTGAATGCACACAGCATTATAATAGTGTGTGTGTTATTACATCTATGACATCAGCGCCGATCCGTGTGAGACATGTGAATGCACACAGCATTATAATAGTGTGTGTGTTATTACATCTTCTATGACATCCGCGCAGATCCGTGTGAGACATGTGAATGCACACAGCATTATAATAGTGTGTGTGTTATTACATCTATGACATCAGCGCCGATCCGTGTGAGACATGTGAATGCACACAGCATTATAATAGTGTGTGTGTTATTACATCTTCTATGACATCCGCGCAGATCCGTGTGAGACATGTGAATGCACACAGCATTATAATAGTGTGTGTGTTATTACATCTATGACATCCGCGCAGATCCGTGTCAGACATGTGAATGCACACAGCATAATAATAGTGTGTGTGTTATTACATCTATGACATCAGCGCAGATCCGTGTGAGACATGTGAATGCACACAGCATTATAATAGTGTGTGTGTTATTACATCTATGACATCCGCACAGATCCGTGTGAGACATGTGAATGCACACAGCATTATAATAGTGTGTGTGTTATTACATCTATGACATCAGCGCAGATCCGTGTGAGACATGTGAATGCACACAGCATTATATAGTGTGTGTGTTATTACATATATGACATCAGCGCAGATCCGTGTGAGACATGTGAATGCACACAGCATTATAATAGTGTGTGTGTTATTACATCTATGACATCCGCGCAGATCCGTGTGAGACATGTGAATGATCACAGCATTATAATAGTGTGTGTGTTATTACATCTATGACATTAGCGCCGATCCGTGTGAGACATGTGAATGCACACAGCATTATAATAGTGTGTGTGTTATTACTTCTATGACATCCGCGCAGATCCGTGTGAGACATGTGAATGCACACAGCATTATAATAGTGTGTGTGTTATTACATCTATGACATCCGCGCAGATCCGTGTGAGACATGTGAATGCACACAGCATTATAATAGTGTGTGTGTTATTACATATATGACATCAGCGCAGATCCGTGTGAGACATGTGAATGCACACAGCATTATAACAGTGTGTGTTATTACATATATGACATCAGCGCCGATCCGTGTGAGACATGTGAATGCACACAGCATTATAATAGTGTGTGTGTTATTACATCTATGACATCAGCGCCGATCCGTGTGAGACATGTGAATGCACACAGCATTATAATAGTGTGTGTGTTATTACATCTATGACATCAGCGCAGATCCGTATGAGACATGTGAATGCACACAGCATTATAATAGTGTGTGTGTTATTACATCTATGACATCCGTGCAGATCCGTATGAGACATGTGAATGCACACAGCATTATAATAGTGTGTGTGTTATTACATCGATGACATCAGCGCAGATCCGTGTGAGACATGTGAATGCACACAGCATTATAATAGTGTGTGTGTTATTACATCTATGACATCCGTGCAGATCCGTGTGAGACATGTGAATGCACACAGCATTATATAGTGTGTGTGTTATTACATCTATGACATCCGTGCAGATCCGTATGAGACATGTGAATGCACACAGCATTATAATAGTGTGTGTGTTATTACATCTATGACATCCGCGCTGATCCGTGTGAGACATGTGAATGCACACAGCATTATAATAGTGTGTGTGTTATTACATCTATGACATTAGCGCAGATCCGTGTGAGACATGTGAATGCACACAGCATTATAATAGTGTGTGTGTTATTACATCTATGACATCAGCGCCGATCCGTGTGAGACATGTGAATGCACACAGCATTATAATAGTGTGTGTGTTATTACTTATATGACATTAGCGCCGATCCGTGTGAGACATGTGAATGCACACAGCATTATAATAGTGTGTGTGTTATTACATCTATGACATCAGCGCAGATCCGTGTGAGACATGTGAATGCACACAGCATTATAATAGTGTGTGTGTTATTACATCTATGACATCCGCGCAGATCCGTGTGAGACATGTGAATGCACACAGCATTATAATAGTGTGTGTGTTATTACATTTATGACATCAGCGCAGATCCGTGTGAGACATGTGAATGCACACAGCATTATAATAGTGTGTGTGTTATTACTTCTATGACATTAGCGCCGATCCGTGTGAGACATGTGAATGCACACAGCATTATAATAGTGTGTGTGTTATTACATCTATGACATCCGCGCAGATCCGTGTGAGACATGTGAATGCACACAGCATTATAATAGTGTGTGTGTTATTACATCTTCTATGACATCCGCGCAGATCCGTGTGAGACATGTGAATGCACACAGCATTATAATAGTGTGTGTGTTATTACATCTATGAGAACCGCGCCGATCCGTGTGAGACATGTGAATGCACACAGCATTATAATAGTGTGTGTGTTATTACATTTATGACATCAGCGCCGATCCGTGTGAGAAATGTGAATGCACACAGCATTATAATAGTGTGTGTGTTATTACATCTATGACATCAGCGCAGATCCGTGTGAGACATGTGAATGCACACAGCATTATAATAGTGTGTGTGTTATTACATCTATGACATCCGCGCCGATCCGTATGAGACATGTGAATGCACACAGCATTATAATAGTGTGTGTGTTATTACATCTATGACATCCGCGCAGATCCGTGTGAGACATGTGAATGCACACAGCATTATAATAGTGTGTGTGTTATTACATCTATGACATCAGCGCAGATCCGTGTGAGACATGTGAATGCACACAGCATTATAATAGTGTGTGTGTGTTATTACATCTATGACATCCACACAGATCCGTGTGAGACATGTGAATGCACACAGCATTATAATAGTGTGTGTGTGTTATTACATCTATGACATCCGCGCAGATCCGTGTGAGACATGTGAATGCACACAGCATTATAATAGTGTGTGTGTTATTACATCTATGACATCAGCGCAGATCCGTGTGAGACATGTGAATGCACACAGCATTATAATAGTGTGTGTGTTATTACATCTATGACATCCGCGCCGATCCGTATGAGACATGTGAATGCACAAAGCATTATAATAGTGTGTGTGTTATTACATCTATGACATCCGCGCAGATCCGTGTGAGACATGTGAATGCACACAGCATTATAATAGTGTGTGTGTTATTACATCTATGACATCAGCGCCGATCCGTGTGAGACATGTGAATGCACACAGCATTATAATAGTGGGTGTGTTATTACATCTATGACATCAGCGCCGATCCGTGTGAGACATGTGAATGCACACAGCATTATAATAGTGTGTGTGTTATTACATCTATGACATCCGCGCTGATCCGTGTGAGACATGTGAATGCACACAGCATTATAATAGTGTGTGTGTTATTACATCTATGACATCAGCGCCGATCCGTGTGAGACATGTGAATGCACACAGCATTATAATAGTGTGTGTGTTATTACATCTATGACATCAGCGCCGATCCATGTGAGACATGTGAATGCACACAGCATTATAATAGTGTGTGTTATTACATCTATGACATCCGCGCCGATCCGTGTGAGACATGTGAATGCACACAGCATTATAATAGTGTGTTATTACATCTATGACATCAGCGCCGATCCGTGTGAGACATGTTAATGCACACAGCATTATAATAGTGTGTGTGTTATTACATCTATGACATCCGCGCAGATCCGTGTGAGACATGTGAATGCACACAGCATTATAATAGTGTGTGTGTTATTACATCTATGACATCCGCGCAGATCCGTGTGAGACATGTGAATGCACACAGCATTATAATAGTGTGTGTGTTATTACATCTTCTATGACATCCGCGCAGATCCGTGTGAGACATGTTAATGCACACAGCATTATAATAGTGTGTGTGTTATTACATCTATGACATCCGCGCAGATCCGTGTGAGACATGTGAATGCACACAGCATTATAATAGTGTGTGTGTTATTACATCTATGGCATCCGCGCTGATCCGTGTGAGACATGTGAATGCACACAGCATTATAATAGTGTGTGTTATTACATCTATGACATCAGCGCCGATCCGTGTGAGACATGTGAATGCACACAGCATTATAAAAGTGTGTGTGTTATTACATCTATGACATCCGCGCCGATCCGTGTGAGACATGTGAATGCACACAGCATTATAATAGTGTGTGTGTGTTATTACATCTATGACATCCGCGCCGATCCGTGTGATACATGTGAATGCACACAGCATTATAATAGTGTGTGTGTTATTACGTCTATGACATCAGCGCCGATCCGTGTGAGACATGTGAATGCACACAGCATTATAATAGTGTGTGTTATTACATCTATGACATCAGCGCCGATCCGTGTGAGACATGTGAATGCACACAGCATTATAATAGTGTGTGTGTTATTACATCTATGACATCCGCGCAGATCCGTGTGAGACATGTGAATGCACACAGCATTATAATAGTGTGTGTGTTATTACATCTATGACATCAGCGCCGATCCGTGTGAGACATGTGAATGCACACAGCATTATATAGTGTGTGTGTTATTACATCTATGACATCAGCGCAGATCCGTATGAGACATGTGAATGCACACAGCATTATAATAGTGTGTGTGTGTTATTACATCTATGACATCAGCGCCGATCCGTGTGAGACATGTGAATGCACACAGCATTATAATAGTGTGTGTGTTATTACATCTATGACATCCGCGCAGATCCGTGTGAGACATGTGAATGCACACAGCATTATAATAGTGTGTGTTATTACATCTATGACATCAGCGCCGATCCGTATGAGACATGTGAATGCACACAGCATTATAATAGTGTGTGTGTTATTACATCTTCTATGACATCCGCGCAGATCCGTGTGAGACATGTGAATGCACACAGCATTTTAATAGTGTGTGTGTTATTACATCTATGACATCCGCGCAGATCCGTGTGAGACATGTGAATGCACACAGCATTATAATAGTGTGTGTTATTACATCTATGACATCAGCGCAGATCCGTGTGAGACATGTAAATGCACACAGCATTATAATAGTGTGTGTGTTATTACATCTATGACATCAGCGCCGATCCGTGTGAGACATGTGAATGCACACAGCATTATAATAGTGTGTGTGTTATTACATCTATGACATCCGCGCAGATCCGTGTGAGACATGTGAATGCACACAGCATTATAATAGTGTGTGTGTTATTACATCTATGACATCCGCGCAGATCCGTGTGAGACATGTGAATGCACACAGCATTATAATAGTGTGTGTGTTAATACATCTATGACATCAGCGCCGATCCGTGTGAGACATGTGAATGCACACAGCATTATAATAGTGTGTGTGTTATTACATCTATGACATCCGCGCAGATCCGTGTGAGACATGTGAATGCACACAGCATTATAATAGTGTGTGTGTTATTACATCTATGACATCCGCGCAGATCCGTGTGAGACATGTGAATGCACACAGCATTATAATAGTGTGTGTGTTATTACGTCTATGACATCAGCGCCGATCCTTATGAGACATGTGAATGCACACAGCATTATAATAGTGTGTGTGTTATTACATCTATGACATCAGCGCCGATCCTTGTGAGACATGTGAATGCACACAGCATTATAATAGTGTGTGTGTTATTACATCTATGACATCCGCGCAGATCCGTGTGAGACATGTGAATGCACACAGCATTATAATAGTGTGTGTGTTATTACATCTATGACATCCGCGCAGATCCGTGTGAGACATGTGAATGCACACAGCATTATAATAGTGTGTGTGTTATTACATCTATGACATCAGCGCAGATCCGTGTGAGACATGTGAATGCACACAGCATTATAATAGTGTGTGTGTTATTACGTCTATGACATCAGCGCCGATCCTTATGAGACATGTGAATGCACACAGCATTAAAATAGTGTGTGTGTTATTACATCTATGACATCCGCGCAGATCCGTGTGAGACATGTGAATGCACACAGCATTATAATAGTGTGTGTGTTATTACATCTATGACATCAGCGCAGATCCGTGTGAGACATGTGAATGCACACAGCATTATAATAGTGTGTGTGTTATTACATCTATGACATCCGCGCAGATCCGTGTGAGACATGTGAATGCACACAGCATTATAATAGTGTGTGTGTTATTACATCTTCTATGACATCCGCGCAGATCCGTGTGAGACATGTGAATGCACACAGCATTATAATAGTGTGTGTGTTATTACATCTATGACATCCGCGCAGATCCGTGTGAGACATGTGAATGCACACAGCATTATAATAGTGTGTGTTATTACATCTATGACATCAGCGCAGATCCGTGTGAGACATGTGAATGCACACAGCATTATAATAGTGTGTGTGTTATTACATCTATGACATCAGCGCCGATCCGTGTGAGACATGTGAATGCACACAGCATTATAATAGTGTGTGTGTTATTACATCTATGACATCCGCGCAGATCCGTGTGAGACATGTGAATGCACACAGCATTATATAGTGTGTGTGTTATTACATCTATGACATCAGCGCAGATCCGTGTGAGACATGTGAATGCACACAGCATTATAAAAGTTAGTGTGTTATTACATCTATGACATCAGCGCCGATCTGTGTGAGACATGTGAATGCACACAGCATTATATAGTGTGTGTGTTATTACATCTATGACATCAGCGCCGATCCGTGTGAGACATGTGAATGCACACAGCATTATAATAGTGTGTGTGTTATTACATCTATGACATCAGCGCCGATCCGTGTGAGACATGTGAATGCACACAGCATTATAATAGTGTGTGTGTTATTACATCTATGACATCAGCGCCGATCCGTGTGAGACATGTGAATGCACACAGCATTATAAAAGTGTGTGTGTTATTACATCTATGACATCCGCGCAGATCCGTGTGAGACATGTGAATGCACACAGCATTATAATAGTGTGTGTTATTACATCTTCTATGACATCCACGCAGATCCGTGTGAGACATGTGAATGCACACAGCATTATAATAGTGTGTGTGTTATTACATCTATGACATCCGCGCAGATCCGTGTGAGACATGTGAATGCACACAGCATTATAATAGTGTGTGTGTTATTACATCTATGACATCCGCGCAGATCCGTGTGAGACATGTGAATGCACACAGCATTATAAAAGTGTGTGTGTTATTACATCTATGACATCCGCGCAGATCCGTGTAAAACATGTGAATGCACACAGCATTATAATAGTGTGTTATTAAATCCACACAAACCCGTCTGATGACCATAAACATGTTCCAGTCCAAGTCCCGTCTTTCTTATAATACTCTGTGTTGCAGCTTGGTCGGAGGTCACATTGAGCAGGGTGACGCTGCACTCACAGCAATAGATTATGGAGATATATCCTGTTCATGGTCGATTCATTACATGTACAAATCTGTTTTCATCCTCTGAGAATAGGGGTCTTCCCAGGACCCACGCTGGGCAATCCTGATGTGACGGCCTAGCACTGACATTTATGATGTCCTGTCAGGAGAGAACGCCCTGCAGAGGATTAGGCCTCGCACAATGTATGGAGATGGGACATCAGAGTATGCCTGTCACTCCATATCACTAATGCTAATCTCACCCTCTCAGAATCCTCCAAATCCTGTATGGGACCACCCTGGCCACCTTTCCCCAACGGAGGCCGTCCACCAGAATAACGCTTTCCTGTGGACTCACACCTGACGCCGATTCCTAGAAAACATTCCGTGGACTATTTATTATCAGGACATGATCCTAATAGTTCTGATTTGTCATTGCTGCTTATGGCACAGGAAGCCAATGTGCACAGATCCAGGCTGATTAGCAGAGGAACCTCAGTCACGGTCCAGCACCTTCCACACACCCCGTATTCCTGCTCCAACACCATCTAACTAGGACTGCAGTAACACGCTAGTTACCAATCACACGCATGGATTCATACATAGAAGACAATACTGATGCAGCGTAATTATTTACTCAGGGTTTTATTTGTGCATCAGATATTTTAATAAAAATTGTATGTGAGCACCAATAAATTGTTGATTTTTATCTCTGGTCAACAGATTATTTTTTAGGGGTAAATCAGATTTTGCTGACATTACTCATCAGCCTAACCTCCCCTCCTGCACTCTAACCCACCCCTCAAACAACCTAACCCTAACCTCCCCGCCCACAGCCTAACCCTAACCTCCCCTCCTGCACCCTAACCCACCCCTCAAACAACCTAACCCTTACCTCCCCTCCTGCACCCTAACCCACCCCTCAAACAACCTAACCCTAACCTCCCCGCCCACAGCCTAACCCTAACCTCCCCTCCTGCAGCCTAACCCTAACCTCCGCTCACACAGTCTAACCCTAACCTCCCATCCTGCAGCCTAACCCTAACCTCCCCTCACACACCCTAACCCTAACCTCATCTACTGCAGCCGAACCCACCCCTTACACAGCCTAACATTAACCTCCCACAGCCTAACCCTAACCTCCCCTACTGCAGCCAAACCCAACCCTCACACACCCTAACCCTAACCTCCCCCTCCCACATTCCAACCCTAACCTCCCCTCCTGCACCCTAACCCACCCCTCAAACAACCTAACCCTAACCTCCCCCTCCCACAGTCTAACCTTAAACTCCCCTCCTGCACACTAACCCACCCCTCAAACAGCCTAACCCTAACCTCCCCGCCCACAGCCTAACCCTAACCTCCCCTACTGCAGCCTAACCCACCCCTCACACAGCCTAACCCTAACCTCATCTACTGCAGCCGAACCCACCCCTTACACAGCCTAAACCTAACCTCCCCTCCTGCACCCTAACCCACCCCTCAAACAGCCTAACCCTAACCTCCCCGCCCACAGCCTAACCCTAACCTCCCCTACTGCAGCCTAACCCTAACCTCCGCTCACACAGTCTAACCCTAACCTCCCCCTCCCACAGTCTAACCCTAACCTCCCTTCCCACAGCCTAACCCTAACCTCCCCTACTGCAGCCTAACCCTAACCTCCCCTACTGCAGCCTAACCCTAACCTCCCCTCCTGCAGCCTAACCCTAACCTCCCCTCCTGCACACTAACCCACCCCTCAAACAGCCTAACCCTAACCTCCCCTACTGCAGCCTAACCCTAACCTCCCCTACTGCAGCCTAACCCTAACCTCCGCTCACACAGTCTAACCCTAACCTCCCACAGCCTAACCCTAACCTCCCCTACTGCAGCCTAACCCTAACCTCCCCTCCTGCAGCCTAACCCTAACCTCCCCTCCTGCACACTAACCCACCCCTCAAACAGCCTAACCCTATCCTCCCCTACTGCAGCCTAACCCTAACCTCCCCTACTGCAGCCTAACCCTAACCTCCGCTCACACAGCCTAACCCTAACCTCCCACAGCCTAACCCTAACCTCCCCTACTGCAGCCTAACCCTAACCTCCCCTACTGCAGCCTAACCCTAACCTCCGCTCACACAGTCTAACCCTAACCTCCCACAGCATAACCCTAACCTCCCCTACTGCAGCCAAACCCACCCCTCACACACCCTAACCCTAACCTCATTCACTGCAGCCGAACCCACCCCTTACACAGCCTAACCCTAACCTCCCCTCACACAATCTAACCCTAACCTCCCTTCCCACAGCCTAACCCTAACCTCCCCCTCCCAGTCTAACCCTAACCTCCCTTCCCACAGCCTAACCCTAACCTCCCCTACTGCAGCCTAACCCTAACCTCCCCTCCTGCACACTAACCCACCCCTCAAACAGCCTAACTCTAACCTCCCCACCCACAGCCTAACCCTAACCTCCACTCCTGCACATTAACCCACCGCTCAAACAGCCTAACCCTAACCTTCCCGCCCACAGCCTAACCCTAACCTCTCCTCCTGCAGCCAAACCCACCCCTCACACAGCCTAACCCTAACCTCATCTACTGCAGCCGAACCCACCCCTTACACAGCCTAACCCTAACCTCCCCTCCCACATCCTAACCTCCCCTCTTGCAGCCTAACCCTAACCTCCCTTCCCACAGCCTAACCCTAACCTCCCCTCCCATATCCTAACCTCCCCTCTTGCAGCCTAACCCTAACCTCCCCTCCCACAGCCTAACCCTAACCTCCCCTCCCACAGCCTAACCCTAACCTCCCCTCCTGCAGCCTAACCCTAAACTCCCCCCTTGCACAGCCTAACCTCCCCCCGTGCAGACTAACCCTAACCTCCCCTCACACAGGGTAACCCTAACCTCCCCCTCACCCAGCCTAACCATAACCTCCCCCTCACACAACCTAACCCTAACTCCCCCACACACAGCCTAACCCTAACCCACCCCTCAAATAGCCAAACCCTAACACAGCCTAACCCTAACCTTCCCCACCTGTAGCCTAACCTTCCCTCCTCCAGTCTAACCCTACCTCCCCCTCGCAAAGCCTAACCCTAACCCACCTCACACAGCCTAACCCTAACCTCCCCCTCACACAACCTAACCATAACCTCCCCTCACACAGCCTAACCCTAACCTCCCCCTCACACAACCTAACCATAACCTCCCCTCACACAGCCTAATCTTAACCTCCCCTCACACAGCCTAACCTCCACCTCACACAGCCTAACCCTAACCCACCCCTCACACAGCCTAACCCTAACCTCCCCCTCACACAACCTAAACCTAACCTCCCCTCCTGCAGCCTAACCCTGACCTCCCCCTCACACAGCCTAACCCTAACTCCCCCTCACAAAGCGTAACCCTAACCTCCCCCTTACAAAGCTTAACCCTAACCCACCTCACACAGCCTAACCCTAACCTCCCCCTCACACAGCCTAACCCTAACCTCCCCCTCCCAGTCTAACCCTAACCTCCCTTCACACAGCCTAACCCTAACCTCCCCTAACACAGCCTAACCCTGACCTCCCCCTCACACAGCCTAACCCTAACTCCCCTCACACAGCCTAACCCTAACCTCCCCTCACACAGCCTAACCCTAACCTCCCCTAACACAGCCTAACCCTGACCTCCCCCTCACACAGCCTAACCCTAACTCCCCTCACACAGCCTAACCCTAACCTCCCCTCACACAGCCTAACCCTAACCCCCCTCACACAGCCTAACCCTAACCCCCCCTCACACAGCCTAACCCTGACCTCCCCTCACACCGCCTAACCCTAACCTCCCCCTCACACAGCCTAACCCTAACCTCCTCCACACACAGTCTAACCCTGACCTCCCCTCACACAGCCTAACCCTGACCTCCCCTCACACAGTCTAACCCTAACCTCCTCCACACACAGTCTAACCCTGACCTCCCCCTCACCCAGCCTAACCCTAACCTCCCCCTCACACAGCCTAACCCTGACCCCTCCCCTCACACAGCCTAACCCTGACCTCCCCTTCACACAGCCTAACCCTGACCCCCTCACACAGCCTAACCCTAACCTCCCCCTCACACAGCCTAACCCTAACCTCCCCCTCACACAGCCTAACCCTAACCCCCCCCCCCCTCACACAGCCTAACCCTAACCCCCCTCACACAGCCTAACCCTGACTTCACCTCACACAGCCTAACCTCCCCTCACACAGCCTAACCCTAACCTCCCCTCACACAGCCTAACCCTAACCTCCCCTCACACAGCCTAACCCTAACCTCCCCTCACACAGCCTAACCCTAACCTCCCCCTCACACAGCCTAACCCTAACCTCCCCTCACACAGCCTAACCCTAACCTCCTCCACACACAGCCTAACCCTAACCTCCCCCTCACACAGCCTAACCCTAACCTCCCCTCACACAGCCTAACCCTAACCTCCCCTCACACAGCCTAACCCTAACCACCCCCTTTACACAGCCTAACCCTAACTCCCCTCACACAGCCTAACCCTAACTCCCCTCACACAGCCTAACCCTGACCTCTCCTCCTGCAGCCTAACCCTAACCTCCCCCTCACACAGCGTAACCCTAATCTCCCCTCACACAGCCTAACCCTAACCTCGCCCTCACACAGCCTAACCCTGACCTCCCCTCACACAGCCTAACCCTAACCTCCCCTCACACAGCCTAACCCTAACCTCCCCCTCACACAGCCTAACCCTAACCTCCCCTCACACAGCCTAACCCTAACCTGCCCCTCACACAGCCTAACCCTGACCTCCCCTAACACAGCCTAACCCTGACCTCCCCTCACACAGCCTAACCCTAACCTCCCCCTCACACAGCCTAACCCTGACCTCCCCTCACACAGCCTAACCCTAACCTCCCCCTCACACAGCCTAACCCTGACCTCCCCTCACACAGCCTAACCCTAACCTCCCCTCACACAGCCTAACCCTAACCTCCCCCTCACACAGCCTAACCCTGACCTCCCCTCCCACAGCCTAACCCTAACTCCCCTCACACAGCCTAACCCTAACCTCCCCTCCCGCAGCCTAACCCTAACCTCCCCTCACACAGCCTAACCCTGACCTCCCCCTCACACAGCCTAACCCTGACCTCCCCTCACACAGTCTAACCCCCCCCCCTCACACAGCCTAACCCTAACCCCCCTCACACAGCCTAACCCTAACCCCCCTCACACAGCCTAACCCTAACCCCCCTCACACAGCCGAACCCTAACCCCCCTCACACAGCCTAACCCTAACCTCCCCTCACACAGCCTAACCCTGACCTCCCCTCACACAGCCTAACCCTGACCTCCCCTCACACAGCCTAACCCTAACCTCCCCTCACACAGCCTAACCCTGACCTCCCCTCACACTGCCTAACCCTAACCTCCCCTCACACAGCCTAACCCTAACCTCCCCTCACACTGCCTAACCCTAACCTCCCCTCACACAGCCTAACCCTGACCTCCCCTCACACTGCCTAACCCTGACCTCCCCTCACACAGCCTAACCCTAACCTCCCCTCACACAGCCTAACCCTGACCTCCCCTCACACTGCCTAACCCTGACCTCCCCTCACACAGCCTAACCCTAACCTCCCCTCACACTGCCTAACCCTAACCTCCCCTCACACAGCCTAACCCTAACCTCCCCCTCACACAGCCTAACCCTAACCTCCCCTCACACAGCCTAACCCTAACCTCCCCCTCACACAGCCTAACCCTAACCTCCCCTCACACAGCCTAACCCTAACCTCCTCCACACACAGCCTAACCCTAACCTCCCCCTCACACAGCCTAACCCTAACCTCCCCTCACACAGCCTAACCCTAACCTCCCCTCACACAGCCTAACCCTAACCACCCCCTTTACACAGCCTAACCCTAACTCCCCTCACACAGCCTAACCCTAACTCCCCTCACACAGCCTAACCCTGACCTCTCCTCCTGCAGCCTAACCCTAACCTCCCCCTCACACAGCGTAACCCTAATCTCCCCTCACACAGCCTAACCCTAACCTCGCCCTCACACAGCCTAACCCTGACCTCCCCTCACACAGCCTAACCCTAACCTCCCCTCACACAGCCTAACCCTAACCTCCCCCTCACACAGCCTAACCCTAACCTCCCCTCACACAGCCTAACCTGCCCCTCACACAGCCTAACCCTGACCTCCCCTAACACAGCCTAACCCTGACCTCCCCTCACACAGCCTAACCCTAACCTCCCCCTCACACAGCCTAACCCTGACCTCCCCTCACACAGCCTAACCCTAACCTCCCCCTCACACAGCCTAACCCTGACCTCCCCTCACACAGCCTAACCCTAACCTCCCCTCACACAGCCTAACCCTAACCTCCCCCTCACACAGCCTAACCCTGACCTCCCCTCCCACAGCCTAACCCTAACTCCCCTCACACAGCCTAACCCTAACCTCCCCTCCCGCAGCCTAACCCTAACCTCCCCTCACACAGCCTAACCCTGACCTCCCCCTCACACAGCCTAACCCTGACCTCCCCTCACACAGTCTAACCCCCCCCCTCACACAGCCTAACCCTAACCCCCCTCACACAGCCTAACCCTAACCCCCCTCACACAGCCTAACCCTAACCCCCCTCACACAGCCGAACCCTAACCCCCCTCACACAGCCTAACCCTAACCTCCCCTCACACAGCCTAACCCTGACCTCCCCTCACACAGCCTAACCCTGACCTCCCCTCACACAGCCTAACCCTAACCTCCCCTCACACAGCCTAACCCTGACCTCCCCTCACACTGCCTAACCCTAACCTCCCCTCACACAGCCTAACCCTAACCTCCCCTCACACTGCCTAACCCTAACCTCCCCTCACACAGCCTAACCCTGACCTCCCCTCACACTGCCTAACCCTGACCTCCCCTCACACAGCCTAACCCTAACCTCCCCTCACACAGCCTAACCCTGACCTCCCCTCACACTGCCTAACCCTGACCTCCCCTCACACAGCCTAACCCTAACCTCCCCTCACACTGCCTAACCCTAACCTCCCCTCACACAGCCTAACCCTAACCTCCCCCTCACACAGCCTAACCCTGACCTCCCCTCACACAGCCTAACCTCCCCTCACACTGCCTAACCCTAACCTCCCCTCACACAGCCTAACCCTGACCTCCCCTCACACAGCCTAACCTCCCCTCACACTGCCTAACCCTGACCTCCCCTCACACAGTCTTTGTTGTCAATTTCCACCCCCTGAGCACCTGGACCACCAATGAGTACAGCTCGTACACTCACGTGGCTCACTTCACTCACTATACTGTGCTTCAGGCAAGGTGCCTCCCTTTGTAACTGCTGCGCTCGGCAAACTGTACCGTTCCCAATCTGAGTCGGCGTGGATCGGAAAGCAGGAATAATTCCAATAAATTAAAGAAAATCATGAAAACGCATGTCGACCATTTGGCAATGTCTACCTTGTGCAAGACGGTCTTTTGTCAATGTTTACTTTGTGACATTTTTGGTGTGAGCCAATTGGAAAGTCTATCTAGGAACTGAAGATCTATTAACCGGATACCCAACCGGACAGCTTGCCACCTTACCCCTGATGCTGGGACAGTATGACTGATATGAGGCCCAGTGTAATGGGGGTGAGGGAAGCAGCGGCCTACCGGCCCTGGCGGGACAGAGAACATTACCCAGGTCTTGTTACCTCGTATTTTGTAGGACAGAAACAAATGCATTCATTAGCATTAGAACAAGGGCAACTCAATGTTGTGTTTCCATGTTTCCTAATGACACTCCGGACTAATTATACACTGTAACTAGAGCGAGTCCACCACTTACCCAGCAGCACTTAGCAAATATACATCTGTAACACATCAATGGAAGGAGAAGGTGGACTGCAGCCTCCAGCGCTGCTGCATTGAAAGGAATATACTTGAGTGACTTCATTAAAGTTTGTTAAAGTTCCCTTCTGTCCACAGCGCAGGCCGATGCTTCAAGTGTCTGCAGTATTCTTGCACTGCCCCCGTCCTGTCTTCCACGCTACACAGCCCGGAACTAATAGGATTGACTCTGTTTCATTAAATCCCCTTTATTTGGCCCGGATTGGTTTCCATCACACGTAGCAATATCTTTCCAAACATCTATCCGGGACGCAGGAATGCAGTGAGCTAATAGGAATTGCTATACATCTCGTAGGACACTGAGGCCTCTAGAAAAATACTGTGGAGGAGATTAAAGGCTACGGCTCGCTAATACGTTTTCACGCTCCTCAGCGCCTGGTTTTATTTATATACCCCACTTCTAGCAGTGGATTTACATGCAATGGACCTCAATGGGCCCAGCAGACGCTGTCTGTCTAGGGGTCTTTTATGTGAAGATATAGGTTCTTAATGGTGTGCCACAAGGAGGTACAGATGTGCCCACATACATCTATCCTCCATGCCATACAAGTCATATTATACATAACATGTGAGCTCATACCTCCCAACTGTCCCGCTTTCCAACGTCCCCCAAAAATCAGGACGCCAGGGCCAGCAGTGTCCAGTGGGGGGGGGGGGGGGGGGGGGGGGCAGTTGGGAGATAAGTTTATCTTATGTGCAGCAGATCCAAACTCCGGCATACACAAGACCGTGCATCGGGTCAATTCAGATGTCAAACATATGCGATTTGTGGCGATTTCACCGGCCCAATCAGGTGAAATCGGACCAAATCGCATAAGTGTACAGGGGCCTTTACAAATCTGCACTTGGATGTATTGGTTGCCATGGTTACATAACCGAGTCTTACTGGTTGCCATAGGTTGCGTGGCCTGGTTTTGCTGATCATCCCCCGATGATCGTGTCGGGTGTTTGGCGATATTAAACATGTTTAACAATCTCAATCCCCTGATCCTGAAGGGGAACACGGAATCAGGATATTGTCAACATGCGTCACTTCCCCTGATCCGCCGACTTGTTGCCGACCATTAATGGCTGCCGATTGACGCATCCTGTCAGCGAATCGGCACATTGCCCCTGCTGCTGTATGGCACCCTACTCTGGGTAGCACTTATCACACTGCAGCTTACTCGGGTCAGTCTGGCTTCCGGGACACACAACTAGGGATGGCCATAGGGATGGCCATTCTGCGCCCAGCCATCGAAAGTAGTAAACTATTTGATGGATAACCATCAATAGTTTTAGCTATCGATGGTCATCCATTATATATGACTGACTGGCCTGTGGGCCAATCAGAACTCAGGGGCGGGACTTCTGGGTGTCAGGGGCGGAGCGATGCTCTGTGTCCCAGCACCTTGAATAAAAAATAAAAAAAATCAGTTCTTCTATGCCATCGATGTAGGGAACCCATCTGGTTCTCACACAGCAATGGCAAAAGTATTTGAAAAAAATTGATAGTGCAGCCTGCACCCGTGATACAATCTGAGCTCTGATTGGCTCAAAAGCCGGAGCTGCAGATGGATGAGGGCTGCCGGAGAGTTCAAGCGCAGAGCCCGCTGCACATCCTGCACCCTGCTAACTGATGCCTTACGGATGGCCAGCAGCGGAGGCCAGCCCAGGCCGGAGTGGTGAGACTAATGGGGGCATTATGCATAAGCGGCACTAGTGGGGGAATTATATATAGGGGCACTGGTTGTGGCATTATAGTTTATGGTATAATGTGTAATTGGCATTCCAGTGTGTTATAATATGTAACAATCAATACAGTATGTGGCATAATGTGTAAGTGGCATAATGTGTAAGGGGCATTACAGGGTGTGGCATAATATAGCCACACCTATTTTGTCATATAGCCACTCCACTTGCTGGGTATGACCACACCCAGTCACCTCAAGTGACCACACAGAGCGCACATATCAGTACAGCTTAAAAAAATATATATATATTTTTCTACTTGCACCACTGGTATTGATACCCCCAGTTCCTGGTGACAGGACGTTATCATCACCCAGTTATATCTGGTACTGTATTATAGTATTACAGGGATTACTCTGACCCAGAGGGTGATATACAGGGGCTGCCTCCTACATGCCCCGCACTCACCCGGATCCCCAGACCGCCTGCAGCTGTGACAGTTCCCTGACACCCGGCGCCAGCTCCAGACTCCGACCGGTACCACAGTAGTCGCTGCTCCGCCCACCATAACCTCAGCGGCTCGGAGGCGCGGTTCCCGCTCTCTACTGGCTGCCCCCCCCCCCCCCCCAGCCTTCTGTGGGAGGAGTCGCTCCGCCCCCAGCTGTTGGCTATTGGCGGTCGGCCCCGGGTACTACCCGATCTCCTGTGGAAGGCCCCGCCCACTGTGTAATGGCGGACACCCTGAGCCAGACTGAGGTGAGCGCGGTTTCAGTAATGTTGTATCATTACATACATATTATATATAAGCGGGATGGGTGTAGTGATTACCTGGCTCTGCCCCCAGTCACCCTCTCAGTTATCTCTCCGCTCTCCCTTCTGTCTACGTGGAAGAATCATTATTAATTCTCCCTGTTTATAGTTCTCATTCTCGCTGTTACGGGAAGATGTACTAAACCTTGGGGAGAGATAGAGTGGAGAGAAATAAACTACCAAACAGCTCATGTTGACATTTATCAAAGACAGCATGTAACATGGCAGCTAGGAGTGGATTTTATGATACTTTATCTCCTTTCACTGTATCTCTCTCAACTTTATCCCCTTTTGGCCCATTAATCAAACATTAGGCTTGATTCAGAGTTGATCAAAAAAAAAGCCAAATTTTTCTCCAGTGGGCATACCATGCTGCCCTGCAGGTGGGGCAGATGTAACCTGCGCAGAGAGTTAGATTTGGGTGGGGTGTGTTCAAACTGAAATCTAAACTGCAGTGTAAGAATAAAGTAGCCACAGAAACAAAATAACCCACCCAAATGTAACTCTCTGCATATGTTACATCTGCCCCACCTGCAGTGCACATGGTTTTGTCCATTTGAGAAGCTATGTGCTTTGTGAACAAGTCTGAATTATGCCCAATATTTTGTTACATTAATATTGTGTTTTGGATATAGTGGTGCCAATTCAAAGTAACAGCAACTTGTGTGAAAGGGCCGACACATCCCTGGTACCGTGATGGCACGCATATAAGCCCATGCCGGGATATAGTGACGGACGGGGCATTAACGGAGGCAAAGTCCTATAAGGACTCATTGCATGGCATGCAGGCTGGGGACACCATATTACTATCAGGTGGTCAGCGGCAGAATGGTCACCAGTGATAGCCAACCGCCTCTTCCACAGAACCCCCATAATTGCACATGTATCATTGCAGAGATTTAAGGGGTGCAGCTGCTGTGGGGCCCCAGACATGGGGGGGGGGCTCTTCTCTGTGTAAGCTACATGTGTTACGTACATTTATCACCATTGGTTGGTAAATAGGGGCCCTTAGGGTCTACAAACATCCAGTTAGGGTTAGGCCTGTAAAAGTGTAATATGCCATAACATGTCATCCTGCTACTAAGGGCCTTATTCTAGTTCACTCTTTCTGACAAAATCCCTCTTAGATGGACAAAACCATGTGCGCTGCAGGGGGCAGATGTAAAATGTGTAGAGAGAATTAGATTTGGGTGAGTTATTTTGTTTCTGTGCAGGGTAAATACTGACTGCTTTATTTTTACACTGCAATATAGATCTCACTTTGAAGTAAAAGCCCACCCAGATCTAATTCTCTCTGCACAAGTAACATCTGCCCCACCTGCAGTGCACATGGTTTTGTCCATCTAAGAAGGATTTTTTCAGAAAGAGTGAACTAGAATAAGGCCCTAATGCTACATATATGCAGACTGATCATCATGGTATGTTCCCTATACACACCAGGGTTGCCTACTTTCTGGCCCGCCAGTTCCTTGAGGCAGGGGGGCTGGGCTGCTGAAAAGATGGGAAAGGGTGAAGCTACATGGAATCGTCATGTTTTGGGTGTGTCCTTGTGGCTCCGCCGCTGCTGTGCAAAGCTGGTATTTCAGGCATTGTACAGCGTGGGGGCGGGGCTACAATGCCGATAGGCATTTGGTCGTGGGAGACAGACAGGATTCCAGGAAGCTTACCCCCTTCTATAGAGGGCCAGGAGGGAGACCCGACTTCCGGGACCCTATCAGGTAGGCAGCCCTGATACACACGTGTGCGTTACATGGGGGGGGGGGGGGTACAACCAAAATCAAGCATTCTACCCAAAGTCACCTTCAGTGTTTCCTGCAGTGAGAGGTCCACTGCTAGAGGTCACTTTATTCTATAGAACTAGACTGACCACCATAGTTACAAGGCAGTGATATACAGTATATGACAGGTCCTAGGAGGAAGTGTTGCGAGGTTACACTAATGTTTAGTAAGCGTGTGGCCGGAGCACAGTGATTGGACGATGTTTACAGTTCCTGTCCTTTGTTCCCAGCCCTTACTCTCCTTCCTGCTCCTGGATCATGTGCACACCGGCTGGCCGGATACAGCGGCCTGTACTTCGGGGTCCCGCTGCCACGGGTGGCGATTCATGCTCTTTATTGGCAGGTGGTGACCTTACAGGGGAGTGCTGGTACTTGTGCATGATAGGTCTGCTGGATGGGGCTGTGCCGGTATAATTAGGAGACCCCGAAGCGTCTGATGCGGTCCTGGATTCTGTAGGGGAGTCTTCTTCTGCTTCAGTGGCTTCCTAATAACAGAACAGAGACCAAAGCATCACGTTCACAGTGCCACGTCCAATTTCAGAATCATCATGTATCCCCACTCCTCTCCCCCATCAGCCAGGGTACACTGCTGGTACATGACAGGGCTATGGGGCTAATTCAACAAGCCCCGCAGATTCTGCAATAATAGCAGATCACGATTTTTGCAGATCTGCGCATGTGCGCACGCACCAGTATACATGCACAAGGCTGTGAATTTCGGTAACATTGCTTATGCAGTTTGATGTTTTTTCACAGGTCCCTTTGGATACTACAGGAGAAGTGGACGGATGTATGGTGTGTATGTATGTATATATGTATGTATGGTGTGTATGTATGTATGTTTGTATGTATGGTACGTATGGTGTGTATATATGTATGGTATGTGTGTGTGTATGTATGTATGTATGTATGGTGTGTATATATGTATGGTGTGTATGTATGGTGTGTGTGTATGTATGGTATGTATGTATGTATGGTGTGTGTGTGTGTGTGTGTGTGTGTGTGTGTATGTATGTATGTATGGTGTGTGTATGTATGTAAGTATGTATGGTGTGTATGTATGTATGTATGGTGTGTATGTATGTAAGTATGTATGGTGTGTGTGTATGTATGGTGTGTATGTATGTATGTATGGTGTGTATGTATGGATGGATGGTGTGTGTATGTATGGTGTGTATGTAAGTATGTATGGTGTGTGTGTATGTATGTATGTATGGTGTGTATGTATGTATGGTGTGTATGTAGGTATGTATGGTGTGTGTGTGTGTGTGTGTGTGTGTGTATGTATGTATGTATGGTGTGTATGTATGGATGGTGTGTGTATGTATGTAAGTATGTATGGTGTGTAGGTATGTATGGTGTGTGTGTGTGTATGTATGGTGTGTGTGTATGTATGTATGTATGTATGGTGTGTATGTATGTGTGTATGTATGTAAGTATGTATGGTGTGTATGTATGTATGTATGTATGTACGGTGTGTGACATAAAGCTTTACTTTATTATGTGTGTGTGTAATTTATTGGGCTATTGGTTCTGTAGTGGGACTACAAGTTCTAGCAGGCCCATTAATGCCCCACATGCTGAGACTTGTGGTCTAGTGATGTCAGCTGCCCGCTCCCCGCATCATCGGCTCATTAACGCTGGGCATTCCCATATGCTAATGGACCGCTCTCCGCTCGCTAAGGATGGGTGCATGCAGGCAGCGAACAGTCTGTTCGCCTTGGGCACAAGCACAGAAATGACCCTGCGCATGTGCAGACGCAAAACATCAGACCCCTGGCGAATGAAGGGGTCCGTACCTGAATAAGGCCCTATATCGCTTGTTCTGCATCACCACTGATATCATTATCTATATACGGCAAGGTGAATAGGGGTCCCCCATGCAGCGTTATATTCATGTACTTCTTCAGTAATAGGACATTAAAGTGGTTTCCAATGATTATTGTGTGAAATGAAGAGCAGCACAACAGTGACACCTAGTGAGGTAACGATAGTATTACATCCATCCACCTAATTGTGAGCTGCAATCACTGCCGATTAGGGAAGCCAATCCCGGGGCATTTTTTCAATCCTGGGATTCCGGATTAAAAAATGCTCAATCCCGGGATTGGCTTTCCTAATAAAAAAACACCCTGGCCGTCATGCATTTACTTACATTTTCCAGGGGCGGCCGGGTTGCTGGGTGGGAGCCGGGTGGGCAGCTTAATACTGCCGGATTGCTGGGTGGGTGGTTCATACTGCTAGAGTTATTTGCTTGCTGGCTGGGTAGGTGGACGGGCGGCTTCATACTGCGGAGTTGGTGGGAGGGCTGGCTAGGTGGGCGGGCGGCTTCATACTGCGGAGTTGGTGGGAGGGCTGGCTAGGTGGGCGGGCGGCTTCATACTGCGGAGTTGGTGGGAGGGCTGGCTAGGTGGGCGGGCGGCTTCATACTGCAGTCCCTGGCTG
Source organism: Crinia signifera (assembly GCF_055691185.1). Lineage (NCBI taxonomy): Eukaryota > Metazoa > Chordata > Amphibia > Anura > Myobatrachidae > Crinia > Crinia signifera. Next base: position 142,055,003 of record NC_139226.1, on the reverse strand, counting down.
GATCTCTGCCTGTCTTCCTGCGCAGTGTGACCTCTGATCTCGTCATGCTGAGAGGTCACACTGTGCAGTGCTGCTTTGCTGGGTATGGGAGAACCTGGGCAGCATCTGAGCGTGTGCTCAAACGCTGCCCGGCATTAGACTCCCGAAATCCCGGGATTGAAATCACAGCGTTTTGGGTGCCAAATCCCGGGATCCCGCCGATCCCGGGATTGGCCACCCTACTGCCGATGTCAGAAGCAATGGAGAGATTTTTTTCTCTCTGCATGTGCCTAGATAGCGCACATTGTGATTAAGGGGCAAGGGAGATAATGGGGGTGAAATGTAATAGGGTGAGAGATTTGGGGCCGCATTTATCAACTAATATTTGCGGTTAAATCCCCGAAAACACCAGTTTTCGGGGGTTAACCGCAAATATTAAGTGCCCCCCTAATGTATCACAGGGGACCGCAGCAGGAATCTCCGATCTCTATTGCGATCCCCCCCTGCAGCGCCGCCGCCCACATCCTCCATAGGTTTCTATGGGGGATGCGAAGCTGCCCAAAGTATCAACATCGGGCAGTCCGGCATCGCACACCTGGGCTATCGCCACTCTGATATGGCAATAGCCCATTGTAGCCTATGGCTACATATCAGTGGGGTCGCGGGGGGTCAGCACGTAAACGCGCATGCGCAAACCCCCCAGCTCCAGGCATCGCAGGGACGGGCTCCTTTCGGAGCCCTGTCCCTGCGCCTAGCAGGTAATAAATTCAGGTGATAGGATCGCATTTTACAATGATCGCATTGTAATGCGATCAATGATAAATGGGGCCTGGGTAAGATATCTCTGAGGTTTTTTAAGCAGCAATCATTTACACTGCAGTATCAAATTGATTTTGCAGAGTAAATAATTGCAGGTTTAAAAAAAACCTGAGATTTCTTATCAAATCTCTCACTTTCTGATTCTCTCAATCTATTACATTTTATCCTGAGTGTCCAAGAGATGCATAATGGTCGTGTTACTGACAATGTTAAGCCCTATACACATTAGAGGATATTGTGAAAGATATCTCTCAGAAAGGGGCTTTCACAATATCGTCTAGTGTGAACACTCAATATCGTTAACGATGCCTGCTCCCGCAGATCGTTAACGATGATTGATGTTAGCTGAACGTGCCGGTCAGTTTAGGCATATACCATATATACTCGAGTATAAGCCTACTTTTTCAGAACATTTATTATGCTGAACAAGCCCCCTCGGCTTATACTCGAGTGAGGGTCCCACTTGAGTCAATAAGTTTTCCCAGTTTTTTGTTGTAAAATGATGTGCCTCGGCTTATATTCGGGTCGACTTATACTCAAGTATATACGGTAGTTAATAGTGTTCACTGCAGGGGGCAGACTGGGCCCGTCGACGTCACAGCTGGGGACGGTCCCGGGCCGCCGACCTCACAAGAGGGTCGTGCCCAGGCCGGCATCAAAGGGGTCGGGCCCGGCCCCTCCAAAGTCACTATGCTGCCAGGGAAGCTCCGGGCATCGCCGACTACGGCGACGCTGGGCTTCCCCATGAGGCTGATTTAGTGGGGCGCTGCGAGAGGGGCAGGGCACATTTTGCCCTTTAAAAATGGGGCAGAGCGCAGCGCCCCACTAAAACAGCCTAGCGGGAACACTAGTTAAACGACCGGGTCACGGTGACGTCACTGAGCGATATCAGCAGCCTTTATAGTTCAGTGTGTATGCACATTATCACCTGCCCATGGTCCGGTCGGGTATTTCACTCTGGCTGGCGGCTGTCTGATCACAGTACGTTGCATATTAGCAGAGAAGCGATCAAATCTGAATAACGAACATTCGCCCACACGTATCATTACCACTGGTGCATCATTAAACCCTGAAGGACACCTGAATTGGCCCTGTTTTTTGTTAAATTGCTGAAAACAGAGAACTGTAGCATTGCATGTGATTGTACAGACATCTTCATACTCTCCCGGATTGTGGTTGTTACTGCGATTGCTGCTGCTATCTTTTTCCATTTGCATGTGTGATTATACTGATTATCATTTCTGTACAATGGCATACAATTGCATATACATCGGTAGCATCGAGTCATGAGGCAGAATCGGAGGGCCTCTGTAGGTGCGAAGGCTCACACAGGGCGCTCCAGTATCACAGGAGATCGCAACTGGTAATTTATACATGCAGAGAAGATGCTGCGCCTCATAACAGCACAAATACCCGGCTACGGCAGTACTAGAACTCCTATGTGCCTCCATGTGGCCGTCACCCAGATAGTACCCAGAAGTACCCGGAGAGCGGCCGCCCACAGACCCTCCGTCATGCTGCGCCTCATAACAGCACAAATACCCGGCTACAGCAGTACTAGATCTCCTACGTGCCTCCATGTGGCTGTCACCCAGATAGTACCCAGAAGCACCCGGAGAGCGGCCGCCCACAGATCCTCCGTCATTCTGCACCTCATAACAGCACAAATACCCGGCTATGGCAGTACTAGATCTCCTACGTGCCTTCATGTGGCCATCACCCAGATAGTACCCAGAACCACCCGGAGAGCAGCTGCCCACAGACCCTCCGTCATTCTGCACCTCATAACAGCACAAATACCCGGCTACAGCAGTACTAGATCTCCTACGTGCCTCCATGTGGCCATCACCCGGATAGTACCCAGAACCACCCGGAGAGCGGCCGTCCACAGACCCTCCGTCATGCTGCGCCTCATAACAGCACAAATACCCGGCTATGGCAGTACTAGATCTCCTACATGCCTCCATGTGGCCGTCACCCAGATATTACCCAGAACCACCCGGAGAGCAGCTGCCCACAGACCCTCCGTCATTCTGTACCTCATAACAGCACAAATACCCGGCTACAGCAGTACTAGATCTCCTACATGCCTCCATGTGGCCGTCACCCAGATAGTACCCAGAACCACCCGGAGAGCGGCCGCCCACAGACCCTCCATCATGCTGCGCCTCATAACAGCACAAATACCCGGCAACAGCAGTACTAGATCTCCTACTTGCCTCCATGTGGCCGTCACCCAGATAGTACCTAGAACCACCCGGAGAGCGGCCGCCCACAGACCCTCCATCATGCTACACCTCATAACAGCACAAATACCCGGCTATGGCAGTACTAGATCTCCTACGTGCCTCTATGTGGCCGTCACCCAGATAGTACCTAGAACCACCCGGAGAGCGGCCGTCCACAGACCCTCCGTCATGCTGCGCCTCATAACAGCACAAATACCCGGCTACAGCAGTACTAGATCTCCTACGTGCCTCCATGTGGCCATCACCCAGATAGTACCCAGAACCACCCGGAGAGCGGCCGCCCACAGACCCTCCGTCATTCTGTACCTCATAACAGCACAAATACCCGGCTACAGCAGTACTAGAACTCCTACGTGCCTCCATGTGGCCATCACCCAGATAGTACCCAGAACCACCCGGAGAGCGGCCGCCCACAGACCCTCCGTCATTCTGTACCTCATAACAGCACAAATACCCGGCTACAGCAGTACTAGATCTCCTACGTGCCTCCATGTGGCCATCACCCAGATAGTACCCAGAACCACCCGGAGAGCGGCCGCCCACAGACCCTCCGTCATTCTGTACCTCATAACAGCACAAATACCCGGCTACAGCAGTACTAGAACTCCTACGTGCCTCCATGTGGCCATCACCCAGATAGTACCCAGAACCACCCGGAGAGCGGCCGCCCACAGACCCTCCATCATTCTGCACCTCATAACAGCACAAATACCCGGCTACAGCAGTACTAGATCTCCTACGTGTCTCCATGTGGCCGTCACCCAGATAGTACCCAGAACCACCCGGAGAGCTGCCGCCCACAGACCCTCCATCATTCTGCACCTCATAACAGCACAAATACCCGGCTACAGCATTACTAGATCTCCTACGTGTCTCCATGTGGCCGTCACCCAGATAGTACCCAGAACCACCCGGAGAGCTGCCGCCCACAGACCCTCCATCATTCTGCACCTCATAACAGCACAAATACCGGCTACAGCAGTACTAGAACTCCTACCTGCCTCCATGTGGCCGTCACCCAGATAGTACCCATGTCACAGACAGAGAGCAGCTGCCCACAGACCCTCCGTCATGCTGCGCCTCATAACAGCACAAATTCCCGGCTACAGCAGTACTAGATCTCCTACGTGCCTCCATGTGGCCGTCACCCATATAGTACCCAGAAGCACCAGGAGAGCGGCCGCCCACAGACCCTCCGTCATTCTGCACCTCATAACAGCACAAATACCCGGCTACAGCAGTACTAGAACTCCTACGTGCCTCCATGTGGCCGTCACCCAGATAGTACCCAGAAGTACCCAGAGAGCGGCCGCCCACAGACCCTCCATCATGCTGCGCCTCATAACAGCACAAATACCTGGCTACAGCAGTACTAGATCTCCTACGTGCCTCCATGTGGCCGTCACCCAGATAGTACCCAGAACCACCCGGAGAGCGGCTGCCCACAGACCCTCCGTCATGCTGCACCTCATAACAGCACAAGTACCCGGCTACAGCAGTACTAGATCTCCTACATGCCTCCATGTGGCGGTCACCCAGATAGTACCCAGAGCCACCCGGAGAGCGGCTGCCCACAGACCCTCCGTCATGCTGCACCTCATAACAGCACAAATACCCGGCTACAGCAGTACTAGATCTCCTACGTGCCTCCATGTGGCCATCACCCAGATAGTACCTAGAACCACCCGGAGAGCGGCCGTCCACAGACCCTCCATCATGCTACACCTCATAACAGCACAAATACCCGGCTATGGCAGTACTAGATCTCCTGCGTGCCTCCATGTGGCCGTCACCCAGATAGTACCTAGAACCACCCGGAGAGCGGCCGTCCACAGACCCTCCCTCATGCTGCGCCTCATAACAGCACAAATACCCGGCTATGGCAGTACTAGAACTCCTACGTGCCTCCATGTGGCCGTCACCCAGATAGTACCCAGAAGTACCCGGAGAGCGGCTGCCCACAGACCCTCCGTCATGCTGCACCTCATAACAGCACAAATACCCGGCTACAGCAGTACTAGATCTCCTACGTGTCTCCATGTGGCCACTGGCCGTCACCCAGATAGTACCCAGAACCACCCGGAGAGCTGCCGCCCACAGACCCTCCATCATTCTGCACCTCATAACAGCACAAATACCCGGCTACAGCAGTACTAGAACTCCTACGTGCCTCCATGTGGCCGTCACCCAGATAGTACCCAGAACCACCCGGAGAGCGGCCGACCACAGACCCTCCGTCATTCTGTGCCTCATAACAGCACAAATACCCGGCTACAGCATTACTAGATCTCCTACATGCCTCCATGTGGCCGTCACCCAGATAGTACCCAGAACCACCCAGAGAGCGGCCGACCACAGACCCTCCGTCATTCTGCACCTCATAACAGCACAAATACCTGGCTACAGCAGTACTAGATCTCCTACGTGCCTCCATGTGGCCATCACCCAGATAGTACCCAGAACCACCCAGAGAGCGGCCGACCACAGACCCTCCGTCATTCTGTGCCTCATAACAGCACAAATACCCGGCTATGGCAGTACTAGAACTCCTACGTGCCTCCATGTGGCCATCACCCAGATAGTACCCAGAACCACCCGGAGAGCTGCCGCCCACAGATCCTCCGTCATTCTGCACCTCATAACAGCACAAATACCCGGCTACAGCAGTACTAGATCTCCTACGTGTCTCCATGTGGCCGTCACCCAGATAGTACCCAGAACCACCCGGAGAGCTGCCGCCCACAGACCCTCCATCATTCTGCACCTCATAACAGCACAAATACCCGGCTACAGCAGTACTAGAACTCCTACGTGCCTCCATGTGGCCGTCACCCAGATAGTACCCAGAACCACCCGGAGAGCGGCCGACCACAGACCCTCCGTCATTCTGTGCCTCATAACAGCACAAATACCCGGCTACAGCAGTACTAGAACTCCTACGTGTCTCCATGTGGCCGTCACCCAGATAGTACCCATGTCACAGACAGAGAGCAGCTGCCCACAGACCCTCCGTCATTCTGCACCTCATAACAGCACAAATACCCGGCTACAGCAGTACTAGAACTCCTACGTGCCTCCATGTGGCCGTCACCCAGATAGTACCCATGTCACAGACAGAGAGCAGCTGCCCACAGACCCTCCGTCATTCTGCACCTCATAACAGCACAAATACCCGGCTATGGCAGTACTAGATCTCCTACGTGCCTCCATGTGGCCGTCACCCGGATAGTACCCGGAGAGCGGCCGCCCACAGACCCTCCGTCATTCTGTGCCTCATAACAGCACAAATACCCGGCTACGGCAGTACTAGATCTCCTACGTGCCTCCATGTGGCCGTCACCCAGATAGTACCCATGTCACAGACAGAGAGCAGCTGCCCACAGACCCTCCGTCATGGTGCGCATGCAGTATGTGGAGGTGTACACAACACCATTGGGCTGACATGGAACCAAGATTCAGGCCCATTACTTGTTACTACCACACATGCCACATATATAGGACCTTATTCTATTCTTGTAAGTGCCCCCCCCCCCCCCCCCCCTTGTCGCTGAGTTCCCCGCACAGCTGCGAATGGATGTTTTGCATAAACACCCATTCGCAGCCTTGGGTGTGGGGGCCACATCATTTGATGGTCGTGGACCATCAAATGATTTGGAAGGTGCACACAATACTAAGACACTCTCTGGTGTCTTAGCTTTGCATGTTCCGTGTATGGGAAGAGGGCGGGCAGCTGACATCCAGTGATGCCCACCCCCGGCATCCGTGTCACTGACAAATTTCCATGGGAACACCCATGAATTGCTGGGGGTTCCCATGGGTGCATCCCCGGCCATGCCCCACACCTGCACTAATGGGTGCATGTGCCCGATCGCACCCAGTGTGTGCACATGCACAGAAATGCGCAGGAACATTAGCAAAACATCACTCCCCCATGCGAACGCGCAAGTGAGCGAGCGCATTAGAATAGGGTCCAGCCCTCAGCGCACTGTCACTCTCACCTTGTCTTTCAGGACGTACAAAGTGCCGGGATTCTTGTACTCCCTCTCCAGAGTCCGCGGAAACACCTCAACTGCGCATCAGCGGGAAGAAATAAGAAGCAGTGAAGGTAACATTCCCAAACAGCCACAGCCAGTGATAAGAGTGGGAGGAGCTGCCCATAGCAGCCAATCAGCTTCTACCTATTCTTTATAGACTGTACTTGAAAAATGCTATCTCAAAGCTGATTGGTTGCCATGAGAAACTTCTCCACTCATTTCACTGCTTGATACATGTTGTACAGTTGATAAAATCCTTATATGATGGTACAGAGGACTGGATTCAGACCTGATCTCTGCTGTGCAAATTCACACAGCGGCCGAATATCAATAGACTGCGCATGTGGACGGCCCGTATTATGCATGCGCAACGCCTGCCAGCAAAGAATCCTGATACTTATTTCCTTCACTAGCTGTTCGCAAGGTGATTGACAGGAAGTAGGCGTCTGGGGTTGGTAAACGGCCGTTCGCAAGGTGATTGACAGGAAGTAGGCGTCTCGGGGTGGTAACCGGCCCTTCGCAAGGTGATTGGCAGGAAGTAAGCGTCTGGGGGTGGTAACCGGCCGTTCGCAAGGTGATTGACAGGAAGTAGGCATCTGGGGGTGGTAACCGGCCGTTCGCAAGGTGATTGACAGGAAGTAGGCGTCTGGGGGTGGTAAGCGGCCATTCGCAAGGTGATTGACAGGAAGTAGGCATCTGGGGTTGGTAACCGGCCTTTCGCAAGGTGATTGACAGGAAGTAGGCATCTGGAGTTGGTAACCGGCCGTTCGCAAGGTGATTGACAGAAAGTAGGCATCTGGGGTTGGTAACCGGCCGTTTGCAAGGTAATTGACAGGAAGTAGGCGTGTGGGGTTGGTAACCGGCTGTTCGCAAGGTGATTGACAGGAAGTAGGCGTGTGGGGTTGGTAACCGGCCGTTCGCAAGGTGATTGACAGGAAGTAGGCGCCTGGGGTTGGTAACCGGCCGTTCGCAAGGTGATTGACAGAAAGTAGGCATTTGTGGGTGGTAACCGGCCATTCGCAAGGTGATTGACAGGAAGTAGGCATCTGGGGGTGGTAACTGGCCATTCGCAAGGTGATTAACAGGAAGTAGGCGTCTGGGGTTAGGAACATGCCGTTCGCAAGGTGATTGACAGGAAGTAGGCATCTGGGGTTGGCAACCGGCCATTCACAAGGTGATTGACAGGAAGTAGGCGTCTGGGGTTGGTAACCGGCCGTTCGCAAGGTGATTGACAGAAAGTAGGCTTCTGGAGTTGGTAACCAGCAAGGTGATTGAGAGGAAGTAGGCGTCTGGGGTTGGTAACCGGCCATTCGCAAGGTGATTGGCAGGAATTAGGCGTCTGGGGTTAGGAACATGCCGTTCGCAAGGTGATTGACAGGAAGTAGGCATCTGGGGTTGGCAACCGGCCATTCGCAAGGTGATTGACAGGAAGTAGGCATCTGGGGGTGGTAACCGGCCGTTCGCAAGGTGATTGACAGGAAGTAGGCGTCTTGGGTTGGTAACCGGACGTTCACAAGGTGATTGACAGAAAGTAGGCGTCTGGGGGTGGTAACCGGCCATTCGCAAGGTGATTGACAGGAAGTAGGCATCTGGGGTTGGTAACCGGCCGTTCGCAAGGTGATTGACAGGAAGTAGGCATCTGGGGTTGGTAACCGGCCGTTTGCAAGGTGATTGACAGGAAGTAGGCGTGTGGGGTTGGTAACCAGCCGTTCGCAAGGTGATTGACAGGAAGTAGGCGTGTGGGGTTGCTAACCGGCCGTTCGCAAGGTGATTGACAGGAAGTAGGCGCCTGGGGTTGGTAACCGGCCGTTCGCAAGGTGATTGACAGGAAGTAGGCGCCTGGGGTTGGTAACCGGCCGTTCGCAAGGTGATTGACAGAAAGTAGGCATCTGGGGGTGGTAACCGGCCATTCGCAAGGTGATTGACAGGAAGTAGGCATCTGGGGGTGGTAACCGGCCATTCGCAAGGTGATTAACAGGAAGTAGACGTCTGGGGGTGGTAACCGGCCGTTCGCAAGGTGATTGACAGAAAGTAGGCTTCTGGAGTTGGTAACCAGCAAGGTGATTGAGAGGAAGTAGGCATCTGAGGTTGATAACCGGCCGTTTGCAAGGTGATTGACAGGAAGTAGGCATGTGGGGTTGGTAACCGGCCGTTCGCAAGGTGATTGACAGGAAGTAGGCGTCTGGGGGTGGTAACCGGCTGTTCGCAAGGTGATTGACAGGAAGTAGGCATCTGGGGTTGGTAACCTGCCGTTCGCATGGTGATTGACAGGAAGTAGGCATCTGGGGTTGGTAACCGGCCATTTGCATTGTGATTGACAGGAAGTAGGCGTGTGGGGTTGGTAACCGGCCGTTCGCAAGGTGATTGACAGGAAGTAGGCGTCTGGGGGTGGTAACCGGCCGTTCGCAAGGTGATTGACAGGAAGTAGGAATCTGGGGTTGGTAACCTGCCGTTCGCATGGTGATTGACAGTAAGTAGGCATCTGGGGTTGGCAACCGGCTGTTTGCAAGGTGATTGACAGGAAGTAGGTGTCTGGGGTTGGTAGCTGGCCGTTAAGTGAAAGTGCTAAGGAAAATGCTGGAGGTGTCCAGAAAACTGCTGGAGGTGTCCGGGAAAACGCGGGGGTGTCTGGGAAAATGCTGGGGGTGTCCAGGAAACCGCTGGGGGTGTCCAGGAAACTAGGCGTACCTAGGAAACCACTGGGAGTGTGTGGGAATACGCCGGGAGCTTCCGGGAAAACACTGGGGTTGCCCGGGAGACCGCAGGTGTACCTAAGATATCGCTGGGAGTGTCCGGGATTACGCTGGGAGTGTTCGGGAAAATATTGGGGGTGCCCGGAAAAACAATATTGCTGGGAGTGTCCGAGAAAATGCTTGGAATGTCAGGGAAAACGCAGGCTTGTCCAAGCGTGTTATGGGAGGGTGTGTGACGTCTGACCCTTGGCAGGATATGGAAGCCGCTGGGTAAGTCCCTGGCATCTCCTAGCTTGTGATGACTGGTGCCCAGTGTAAGAACTATTTGATGGTCAGCGTCTAAAGAAGGATTCCCGTAATTTTCACTGGACTGCTAATTCCTCGCTAGCCGTACACATTGATTCGCAAGGCAAAGTTTCACTATAGCGGGGCAGCGTTTACCTGATCTCTGGCCACTGCACATTCACTCTGAATTACCCCAACAGTCACCAAAATAAAGGGAAAAATATAATAATTATGTATTAACACACAATGATTGCATTCCTATCCCGGCCGGCCCATGTGAATATAAGTGTTCTTTATCAGTATAACCAATTGACAGATCTCTGCATGTAATCATATGTCCCAGCTTTTATCCAGGCAGTAATTAATTAGGACAGAAATAGCTCCCACATTTGATCATCGAAAATGTGCGCTAATCCATGAAGCCCCACCCACTTCTCCGTAAGGCCAAAGCCTTTTGGGGGTCGTATAGGGTGACCAACTCATCCCTTTATCCCGGGACACATATTAATTACACAGGTTCTGTGGCAGTTTAAAACCAGGTGAAATGGAGTCTTGAGGTGTGGCAGTTTAAAACCAGGTGAAAGCCAGCCACAGAACCTGTGTAATTAATATGTGTCCCGGATTAAAGGGTTGGTCACCCTAGGGTCACCAGGCCTTTTGTTATGTTGGCATTCTGTTACTTGTGGTACGGCTGCACTCAGGACAAAGCCTGATTACAGGTTCCAGGTGCCCTAGGCTAATCCACATGTAACTCCCCATGTAATGCTGCTAAACACATGTGTATGGGCGCTCAGGGACTCACCAGTCATACTGCCCATGTGCATGTAACATAGGGTATACAACTGGCATGTAGGATCCAATGCTTGTGGTGTGGGAAGGAGACTTTAGGCACTGTAACACAATGTCCTTAAAGTAATGATTCCATCAGTAAGTTACATTGGCACAGCCACCTGGTGGGCACCTTAATAACGTTACCCCCCACAGTACATCGGGAATGGGTGATAGCTAACAAGCATGGAATACATTAGGTCCCCCCAGTTTTGGCGGCCTAGGCTGCAGCCTCATCTGATTATTGGTTAATCACGCACTGACTCAGGGGGTCCATAACTATACAGCCACATACAATGCTGCACTTTGCTGGATTAGTTATATATCACTATAAATGATGACTCCTTTAACATCAGTACCGGATTGGTTTTACAGTACACTGTCATTTCTATGGAATTTTTGTATTGTTTAATGTGTTATTTAAAAAAAAAACTTTGAACAATATTTTGCTAGTTTAATTTTTTCCTGTGTATCTAACATCAAAATGTAACGTTCTGACTTTCATCACTACAAGCAAAAAATAATAGTTCTCAGCTGTCCCAAGAAACCTAAAAATTCTACAGTGTCTATGTGACCCCTCCTGGCACGCACATTTCTGTATCACGTGTATTGTACCTTCATGTTTCAGAGGATCCTCTGGGTGCTCCACGTATTCAGATGTTGCTTGTGCCTCCAGTTTGTGCTTCTCCCTAGAAGATGAAGTTGTATATACAGTAATTAGCATGTATCGCCTTATAGAGGCAGTTTCACTAAACCTTGTGCCTCGTGAGATGGGCATCTGCACACGTGTCTAGGTATTACAGTGGGCAAAGCATTGTTTATATTTCCCATAACCTCTATGAAAAATAAGTGATCTGTCTTACCAGCAATATCCTACATTGTGCATTCAATTCACTCTGCTCCTTAGGGAGAGAGCGGGCTACCTCCTTTACTTCCCAAGGGACCGGGTTAGTCTATGTATCCTGTCAACTTCCCGAGGGATCAGGCTAGCCTCTGCATCCTGTCAACTTCCTGAGGGATCAGGCTAGCCTCTGCATCCTGTCAACTTCCCGAGGGATCAGGCTAGCCTCTGCATCCCGTCAACTTCCCAAGGGATCATGCTAGCCTCTGCATCCTGCCAACTTCCCGAGGGATCAGGCTAGCCTCTGCATCCCACCAACTTCCCAAGGGATCAGGCTAGCCTCTGCATCCTGACAACTTCCTGAGAGAGAAGCCTAGCCTCTGGATCCTACCAACTTCCCCAGAGAATGGGCTAGCCTCTGCATCCAGACAACTTCCCCAGAAAATGGTCTAGCCTCTGCATCCAGACAACTTCCCGAGGGATCAGGCTAGCCTCTGCATCCCACCAACTTCCCAAGGGATCAGGCTAGTCTCTGCATCCTGACAACTTCCTGAGAGAGCAGCCTAGCCTCTGGATCCTACCAACTTCCCCAGAGAATGGGCTAGCCTCTGCATCCAGACAACTTCCCGAGGGATCAGGCTAGCCTCTGCATCCCACCAACTTCCCAAGGGATCAGGCTAGTCTCTGCATCCTGACAACTTCCTGAGAGAGCAGCCTAGCCTCTGGATCCTACCAACTTCCCCAGAGAATGGGCTAGCCTCTGCATCCAGACAACTTCCCCAGAGAATGGGCTAGCCTCTGCATCCAGACAACTTCCCAAGGGATCAGGCTAGCCTCTGCATCCCACCAACTTCCCAAGGGATCAGGCTAGTCTCTGCATCCTGACAACTTCTTGAGAGAATGGGCTAGCATCTGCATCCTGACAATTTTCCGAGAGAGCAGCCTAGCCTCTGCATCCAGACAACTTCCCCAGAGAATGGGCTAGCCTCTGCATCCAGACAACTTCCCGAGGGATCAGGCTAGCCTCTGCATCCAGACAACTTCCCGAGGGAGTGGGCTAGCCTCTGCATCCTACCAACTTGGGCCTGTTTCTACCCCTCTTGTCTAAAGATACATTCCCGATGTTTCATTCTGCCTTTAGCATGTCTGACACTGCTGATCCTTAACCCCTTAACTGGCTAATAGTTTTTTATAAAAAAAAAATCCAAAATTTTCCCATCGCATACCATCGCCCGTCGGGTATGCGATGGGACCCGACGGGCGCCGTGCTAGGAAACAAGTACCGAATATATATTTTTTAAACGATTTGTGCAGCAATGGGGAAAACCAGCAGCAGGGGGCGCTGTCTGGGAGGTGATGTGATTCCTGATTGAAGGGTTGACAGTGTCTAGATAGTCATGTCAATAGGTCAACAATGACAATGTCGACACATGAAATGTCGATATGAGTTTTCGGTACTCTTTACCTAGCACGGCGCCCACGATGTCCATCGCGGTCATCGGGTGTAAAAAATCGCGGGCATCGCATGCACTACAGTAATGGGTGCGACGCGACCGGCGCGATTTCCCATAGGGATCAATGTTACATTTTTCAATGGATGCGATTTTTCAGTTCAATGCCTCAATGCCCGCGATTTTGCCATAGGAAACAATGTTAAATGGGCCACAGTGCCCAAATAAGCACCCTGAGCAGTGAAATGTCCCTCACAATTGTTAACGACACCCCACGATCCACGCAAACCCGAAGCGTGGCGAGCGCAGCGATCCCGCGAGGGGCAGCGGTACGCGTCCTCCGACATTTTCATTACCCCACTATCCACGTCGGCGTGGAGTTGAGAATAGTGTGGCGAGCGCAGCGAGCGGACGCGGATACCTTCACAGGTAAACGCGGCCCTTCGCGGGCTTCACAGGTATCCGCGTCCCCTCGCGGGGCTCGCTGCGCTCGCCACGCTTCGGGCTCGGTGGCTCGCTGCGCTCGCCACACTATTCTATTCTCAACTCCACGCCGACGTGGATAGTGGGGGTATGAAAAGGTCGGAGGACGCGTACCGCCGCCCCTCGTGGGCTGGCTGCGCTCGCCACGCTTCGGGTTCACGTGGATCGTGGGGTGTCGTTAACAATTGTGGGGGACATTTCACTGCTAAGGGTGCCTATTTGGGCTCTGTGGCCCATTTACCATTGTTTCCTATGGCAAAATCGCGGGCATTGAGGCATTGAACTGAAAAATCGCGTCCATTGAAAAATTTAACATTGATCCCTATGGGAAATCGTGGGCATCGCGTCGGTCGCGTCGCACCCGTTACTTTAGTGCATGCGATGGCCGCGATGCCCGCGATGGGAGCCGTGCTAGGCAAAGAGTACCAAGTTTTCTCCATGTTGACACCTGAGCACGTGGTTCCCCAATTAGTGCAGCGCGTACCCTCACATCAGTTTCTTAACAAATATCCCGAAAAACTCATGTTGATTTATTTCATGTGTCCATTATTGTCAAGTCAACCTTTTGCTTGTGTCAACCCTTTGTCAATGTCGACCTTATGTATGCCAACCATTTGTCAATGTTGACCTTGTGCCATAGTTTCCTCCCCTCCTGCATTCTGCAGGAGACTCCCTGAAATAGCAGCAATCTCCCTCTCTCCCTCAATAGTCTAGCAATCTCCCTCATTTTACCTAGCCCACATTACTCTGTTACATTTTTTTGGGGGAAAAAGCAATGAGAGATAGATACATTTACATTAAATCATCTGCACCATTTCCCAGCACTTTACCAAGTATAGTGGCTCTTCATTTCTGTTTTGGGGCTCATCTACATTTGTATATAAGTAATTTTACAAGATTCCTCTCAGATGTAGCAGTACACACCCACAATTCTGTGTGTCACATTCACAATCTCTTTTCACAATCTCTCCATATATGGAACTAGAAACGCTCTTTGGGAGGAGCATCACACGCCCCCTCAATGGGGTGCTGTGCAAAGTTCTATTTCCAACTATAATCTCCCTGAAACCAGGTTTCAAAAGTAGGCAAGTATGCCTTGTGCACTTTGACCTTTTGAGGGTCTATGTAGACATTGTCCCCCTATCACCTGCATACCAGTGCTGCATGTAACGGAATGGACAGAAGGGATACATGAGGATCAGAGTACTTGTGTTTGTCAGCATACTTCCTGGACGGCTTCCAGCAGGCGCAGACTGTAACCAGTGTAACCAGCAGGAAGATCCCCCCTATGGACAGGATGATATACAGAGAGCTTCTTCCTGTGTCAGACAATAGAGGATACAATATTACTGATTGTAACGATCAGATCAGGTGATCGATCAAATTAACGTATGCCTCCTGTTATGATTATCTGTTCAATCAATGTATGTCTGATATGTTTGGTAAAATCATGCCGCCTGTGATTATTATGTGGGAGATCAGAACATGTCATGTATTATGTGTGTGGACTGTTGGTGACCCAGGGAGTGTAGCCATCTGTGGACTCCTCTGGAGTTAGGATGTCAGATAAGATCTGAGACCCCTCATAAACCAGAGTGGGGGGGAGAGCAATAGTGTCCAGCCAACAGGCCAAAGTTGCTCTTGCCCTCTACTAAATTACCTCTTATCACTTGAGGAATGTATAAAATCTACTTCAAAGCAGGGACAAATTCTTTATGGGAAAGATCCTATATCTAGGGACCTTCACTAGGCTCAGCAAGGGAATGGTTAAAATTCCCAAGGGTGGGAGGGATGAGGGAGTCTTCAAGGTATAACTAAGACCCTTCTCCCTATAGTCAGTGTCACTACCTGGGGGTCTAGCAAACAGGCTGTAAGCGACCAGAGATTTCTTGTGGAGAACCCCCCCACGTCAGGATCTGTATTTAAGTGTAAGTTACGGTTCTGTCATTTTTTCCTTTTTATTTTATTTCTGAAATTGCATTTAAACTCGTGTGTACTTTTAAAATCATTGTAAAATCTTGTAACTATTTTCTAAAGCTCTGTAGTATTTCTAGGAATAAATAATACATATTCTCAGTCCTGGTTCTGTGTTCTTAAGACTCATTAGCCTCAGAAGAGAACGCTCCAGCGTGTTACCATTTGTATATTGTATTGTGAATGGGTGAGCCAAGCCGCCCCTTGCGCAGTTTCAAGCGCTAAAATCAGGTTTTGGCTGGTGGCAGTGTACCTCAAGGAAAGGACCCGAGTGTCCTAAGTGAACCCCAGTCACGGCCGGAGCTGCTCAGATTGACGTATCGGAGCAGGCGACCGGTGGGTCCGTGACATTTGGTGGCAGCGGTGGGATGGAGAATTCATTTTTCTCTTTAAGAACTTAAGTGAGCGTGGGTAGAATTTTGTGCGAAATACCCACATCACCAGAATCAGAACTCAGAGCTTTACTATAGTTTTAAAAGTCACACGAGTTTAAATGCAATTTCAGAAATAAAATAAAAAGGGAAAAATGACAGAACCGTAGCTTACACTTAAATACAGATCCTGACGTGGGGGGGTTCTCCACAAGAAATCTCTGGTCTCTTGCAGCCGAGCGTGAGTACCAGTTGGAACTGGTGAGGCTCGGAGGGCTGATCGCTGTTGGTGAACCAGTGGAGGATGATACAGGGCATCATGATGGCGAACCTTTACGTGAGACTTTATCTGCCGTGGCTACTGAGTTAGCAGGAGATGGGCTTCGTACTGAACTTTTACTGTCTGCGGAAGTAAATAATGTGTTGGATCATGATGTGGACTCTGTTATCAATCATGGGGAGCCTAACAAGGGACAGAGGTCCCAAATGACCGCTGACGCGAATTTCACCGGACCGCGTCATGCACAGTTCCCTGTCTTGGAAGCAGACAGAGGAAGCCAAGTGAGTGTCAGCTTGGTTGTGAATAATGAGCTGGCCCTGAACACTACAGCCGATGCTCAGAGAGCTGACATCTCTGCTAGCACCAGGGAGACTGTAGGATGTGTGGCAGTCAGGGAGACTGCAGAGTACCAATCCCCTACAGCACCAGAAGAGCCCAGTGAGTATTCTGACCCATATGGTGATGATTATCCGTTTAGGCTTATGAGCCCAGAAGAACTCACTACAGAATATCAGCTGCAAGGTATCTCCTGCCCCAACAATTCCCGCAGGGAGATGATCAAGTGGCTCACCCATGCACGAAATGATGAGTGCAATGTTTTCGGCATGTATCGCGCTGAGTTTCTAACCTGGGGTCCCGATGCGACTCCTTGGTTGCTGCTGAGAGACCTGACAGACTGTTTTGAAATAGCGCAGCAATATGCGTATGATTGTAAAAAGCTTGATACTCCATGGTGGAAAGAGCAGTGCCGCTGGGCAGATGCTGAAAGGAATCGCCTGGAACAGCTTCTATCACCAGCTATGGAACCAACGACACAGCCTACCGGGGTTTCCCTCATGGACATGGTACCCCGGCCTGCTACAATCGGTGTGGAACCTGTTCCAGAGACCTCACATCACAAGGCCCAGTTTAAACTGCTGGAAGATGTGAGCAGCATGTTCCCACCCGTTGCTCCAGATTTGTTGCTGGAAGAGGCTGACTGCATAGTGAAAGTATGCAGGGAAGAGACTATGTCGGAACTAGGAATGGGACTTTCTGACGGTATGCACACAAGTATGTGTGGGACTACTGATGTGGGACTTTTATTAACTCCACACATATCTGTCAATATTGTCCCCACTGTCGCTAACCCTTCTAAACCATATGATGCATCTCAGGTAGTATGTAACCATGCTGAACATTGCAATGTTGTTATTTTGTGTGAAGCCCTTGGGATGATCTGTGATAGTGCCGTACCTTTGGTGGAGGTGGAGGGTGAGTTAGAGACAGGTATAGTGGGTAATCCTTGCCAGTTTGTGGGGTTAAATGAATGCCCTAATCTAGTTGGGAATGAGACACCCTCACTCACCAGTGGTAGGAGTGCTGCTGGTGATGTCATTAAGGTTGCTGTGCTAGACGTTAACCCTGTTTCTCCAGTGATGTCTGGTTGTGACATGGGGCCAGGGGATGCTAACTGCACAAATGGGACAGATCTGAGTTGGTTGCAGGCAGCACATGTACCTGCCAATCAGTTACTGGTGATAACATGCTCAGATAACCCCATTCCTGCTCAGAGACAATGGGATCCAGATATAGCATTTTTGCCAGGGTGCAATTGTAAGCCAGCAGGATGGGCCCCATGTGTTGTGGAAGATGCACAGGCTAATTTGCAGGCATTGCAGGATGTCTCCCCAGGTTATGATATTGATGTTACTGTTGATAATGTGATGTCTTGCGCTAATGTGGGAAATGTGGTACCAGGTATAATAAGTGACCCGGTGGGTCCTGTGTGCACTGTAGACCTGTCAGATAGGGAGAGAGTGTCCCTTACTGCAGCTTTCCCCCCAAACCCCCCTCCTTCCTGTAGCCACACAAACACAGATACAGGAACACAGCAGGGGTTCCCTCCAGACACTGAGATACCTCCAGAGAGTGCATTTTTCCAGCGTCACTGGATAAAGGATGCCTCTCCTGAGAACCTCAGTGGCACCACCCCAGCCACAGAACCTGCGGGTCTGGGAGGGAAGGTCAGGCTCAGGAAGGTGTCCTGGACTGGCTTTCCACGCAGAACTGAGAATCAACCCTGCACAGGCTGCCCCATACCTGGGAAGTGGGAAAGATACCCCTGGGTACAGTGAGAGGGTTGTTTCAGGAATAGAGCCAGTGGCTAGTAGGGAAGCTGCTGTGTGTAACCAGAAGGGTGGGAGGGCCCGCGAAGCACAGGTAAACTCAGCTCCATTAACCTCGGAAAAGCTGAGCTGGGATGTTCCCAAGACAGGGGACAATGACCTGCTGGTATTCCCCCTTGCAGAAACGTGCCCCCCTTCACAATTCACACACCCAGACACAGAGGGCGAATCTCCTCACAAAAGGATGAGGTGTGAGGTGGTGAGTGAGTGGACCTTCCCCCCAGTGAAGGGGAGGGGGGGTCAGTCAGCTCAGGAGGGGTGCTGGGAAGACATTTTTAAGTCTGTATATAGTGCTGGGAGAATGCCCCACACCTGTGGTATAGTTAAACGTGCCGAGTTACGAGTCCCAGGGGGATGGCCATTTGGGGGTGTGGCGGAATGGTCTGGTACTGATCTCAGTGAGTAAGGCCAAACTGCCAGCTGCAGGGGAGAATCCGTGTCCAGGAGTCCGACGCACAGCTGTGGTGGGCTGTGTCAATACCAGCCGGGATGGGCACAGCTCCATAGTTCGCCATCATGTGCTCACAGACTATGGGTTCGAGGACACCTGTGTGCTTTTAGTTTGCCATCTCCTGCGAGAGGGACAGGGACTATGCCCATTGCCCACCCTAGCCACGGCTATGGCGTCAGGTGGTGCCATGACAGACGTCAAGTATAGGGAAGTGTTAGTACAGATCCCGCAGAATCAGTGGCAGTCTGTCTCAGCACAGAGACCACTGCTACCTGTCCAGGTGATGTAGTTAATAGCGCACTGATGAGACGGTGACGTGGGTCACCGCCTCTGTGCCCCATTTTAAAAGGGGGAGGTGTAACGATCAGATCAGGTGATCGATCAAATTAACGTATGCCTCCTGTTATGATTATCTGTTCAATCAATGTATGTCTGATATGTTTGGTAAAATCATGCCGCCTGTGATTATTATGTGGGAGATCAGAACATGTCATGTATTATGTGTGTGGACTGTTGGTGACCCAGGGAGTGTAGCCATCTGTGGACTCCTCTGGAGTTAGGATGTCAGGTAAGATCTGAGACCCCTCATAAACCAGAGTGGGGGGGAGAGCAATAGTGTCCAGCCAACAGGCCAAAGTTGCTCTGGCCCTCTACTAAATTACCTCTTATCACTTGAGGAATGTATAAAATCTACTTCAAAGCAGGGACAAATTCTTTATGGGAAAGATCCTATATCTAGGGACCTTCACTAGGCTCAGCAAGGGAATGGTTAAAAATCCCAAGGGTGGGAGGGATGAGGGAGTCTTCAAGGTATAACTAAGACCCTTCTCCCTATAGTCAGTGTCACTACCTGGGGGTCTAGCAAACAGGCTGTAAGCGACCAGAGATTTCTTGTGGAGAACCCCCCCACGTCAGGATCTGTATTTAAGTGTAAGATACGGTTCTGTCATTTTTTCCTTTTATTTTATTTCTGAAATTGCATTTAAACTCGTGTGTACTTTTAAAATCATTGTAAAATCTTGTAACTATTTTCTAAAGCTCTGTAGTATTTCTAGGAATAAATAATACATATTCTCAGTCCTGGTTCTGTGTTCTTAAGACTCATTAGCCTCAGAAGAGAACGCTTCAGCGTGTTACCATTTGTATATTGTATTGTGCGGTCAGGTGCGAGCCAAGCCGCCCCTTGCGCAGTTTCAAGCGCTAAAATCAGGTTTTGGCTGGTGGCAGTGTACCACAAGGAAAGGACCCGAGTGTCCTAAGTGAACCCCAGTCACGGCCGGAGCTGCTCAGATTGACGTATCGGAGCAGGCGACCGGTGGGTCCATGACACTGATCATTCTATATGATACAGGCCCTCTAGAACCGTGTTATACGCCAGGGAACAGCCGGCATTAATATTGTAGTCAACGCAGTTTCTGGCCCCTAATGCATTCTGGGATAGCTGTCTCTACACAGTAGCAAACTAAATCATACCCGTCCTCAAAAGTGATTATTCGCAATGAAAGAGGAGAGGAAATGGGCTCAATAAAATCCCATACATTTAGTGAACAGAATATAAACAAAGAAAACATGTTAAAATCTGTCCCCTGAGAAGTGGTGGCATTGGCCAATAGCTGCGGTCCCAGGAAGGCAGGTACCACCAAGGTATTTCCAATCATACTCTGCCAACATGTTTTGACGGCTCCTGCCATCTTTGTCAAGCCTTTATAGCCATGCCAGTCTATGCCAGTGGGGATGCCTCTGTGGTCCTCTGGCAGTTTTGTGGCTGCACCTTGGGACTATTTCACTTTTTTCTATTTTAGGTTAGGATGCATCTCAAGCATTTTTATTGTCATAAAACTAATACCCTTTTTGTTTTTTAAATCTCTTTGGAGACCATAAGCTATATCAACAATAAAGGGGCAGACTAGATGGGCCAATCTGCTGTCAAATGTTTCTATATTTCTAAATAGCAGATACAGCAGCTACACTTCCCAACTTCCCCATATCTGCCTATAAGATATATGCTGTTAAACCTAATAACATATAGAAATATGCCCATTTTATCACAAATTGGAGTGATTCCATGCAAAGCCTTAACCTCCATCATGACTACAAATATACTTTTTATCTACTGAAAATCAGGGACGGATTAAAGGGGTGCAAAGGGGGTCAGTGGTTGCCCCCCCCCCCCCTGTAGTTGGCATGTATTTTTATTTTAAATACTTTTCTTTTTTTAGCTAAAGGTTTTGTGCATGGGAGTGGGGTAGTGCTGCATCATTACCTATCTGCCAATGTGACAATGATAATGGTGCTGAGCATCAGGTGCCAAGGCACACTGACTGCACAAGTGTGCGGTGCATTACTGGGAGTTGACTAAGTCCCGTGACACTTTGCACAAGAGGGCAGAGGCTGAGAGGTTTGTGCTGAGCTCTGATTGGTGTAGCTCATTACATGCTTCTCAGGCCCATGGAGGACAGCAGCAGCCTAGTCATGGGAGGGTTTTTAATTAGATGCAGCACTGGGACTGTGAGGTCTCCTACAGAGTAAGGTGCAGAGGGACAAACACAGGCTTTTCATGTGCTATGTATATATATATATATATATATATATCCCCTGCAGTTCCCCATTGACCAGGTTTATATTGCCATTACGTTTCTTACATGAGTAAAGGGGTATCAAAGTAAAATAAGAGATTTGTTTTTGTGATGCTATAATAATAATAATTACTAGCCGATGTTTCTGTTTTCAACCACAAAAAGATTTGCTGGACATTAGCCCTTTTCAGCCCCTTTAGGAGTCGAATTTCAAAAAATCCCTTCTTAGTGGAATGCTGCAAATAACTGTCACAATTTTCAGACCACCAAGCAGGTCAATTTGCACGTGCAGAGTGGGTTCACAAACTCACATTTTCCAGAGCACAATGGTGAGGCACTGTAAATGACAGACAGAGGGACGCTTTGCCACATAACTCATAAATGAAATAATCGATTACAACACCAATATTTTTCTGTAAATCTGCGGACCAAGCCTTGTAAATGTTGTATATGATGGGCCCTGCTCATACAACGTGTATGTCTAATGTATATTTTAAAGACTAAAGAAAACTATTGTAATATTATTATTCCATAGAGCATGTTGCCCCTACTTACTGTAGACCGTCAGTTTAATCGGAGAACTCCTCCCACTGCTGATGGGGTTCTCGACCAGACAAGCATAGATATTGTCGTCGGACAAGAGGATTTTGGTGATGGTCATCACACGATGGTTATGGGACAGGAGAGTCCTTGAATCATTGGTCAGTGGCTTTCCACCCTTCAGCCAGGTGTACCGCGGCTTGGTGCCATTATCATGGTCACAGCTCAGGGTAAAGTTCTCTGCGAGCTCCAAAACTGTGGACGATGGAACGGAGACCCGAGGCTTGGATATGGGAACTGGAAGGAAGGGATGTAAGAGGTGGATTACTCATCCTGCAGTGCAACTAGTGATATCTGAGATGTGTACAACTCTACAAGCAAGATGGGAGCATATATGGCGGATTTACATTTAATTATACATCGAGCCCATCGTCCTCTTCGTCTCAAGGGACTAGTGTATTAATGCCATGCCAGTCACGCAGGGATTGGATGTACAGGACTGGACTGCATTCAAGGTGTATTACTTTACTGCTCGAATGAGCCTTAGAAATTAAAGGGGTCCTCAACTGCAGGGCACTCGAGGCTAGGGCTGAAACCCGGGGCTAGGCTCAGCACCCTGGCTAGCTGGCTGCCACGCTCGTAGCTTTAAAGTGTCAAAATTCAAATTGTCTTTTACAGGTGGATCTACAGGTCACAGCAAGCCTCCCCGCATGCTGGTTCTTGGAGAACCACAAATACCAGCATGCAGAGCACTAAAGGACCTGCTTCTAGAATATTAAAATAAACACAGTTTACACACACCGTAAAAAGTGCACCTTTAATACAGCATATATGCTGTATTCATGCACACTCACACGTGTTTTGTTCTTATTATTTCTTACCAGTTACACATATAGTGCCCACATATTATACAGTGCCGTACAAAGAATATTTAGTCATGTGTAATAAAAACCAGACATTCAGAGGAAACCCACAGGGAGAAGATACAGTCCACACGTACAGTGCCTTGGTCAGGAATTAAACTCATGAGGCAGTAATGCTAACCACTAAGCCAACAGTGCCCCATTTGCAGAAGATGCTGAGGAGACATTTTCTTAGTGCAGGGGTGGTAGCCCTGGAACCTCACCCTGACCCCAGCCCTGGAACTTCACCCTGACCCCAGCCCTGGAACCTGAACCTGACCCCAGCCCTGGAACCTCACCCTGACCCCAGCCCTGGAACCTCACCCTGACCCCAGCCCTGGAACTTCACCCTGACCCCAGCCATGGAACCTCACCCTGACCCCAGCCCTGGAACCTGACCCCAGCACTGGAACCTCATCCTGACCCCAGCCCTGGAACCTCACCCTGACTCCAGCACTGAAACCTCACCCTGACCCCAGCCCTGGAACTTCACCCTGACCCCAGCCCTGGAACCTCACCCTGACCCCAGCCCTGGAACTTCACCCTGACCCCAGCCCTGGAACTTCACCCGGACCCCAGCCCTGGAACCTCAACCTGACCCCAGCCCTGGAACCTCACCCTGACTCCAGCACTGGAACCTCACCCTGACCCCAGCCCTGGAACCTCACCCTGACCCCAGCCCTGGAACTTCACCCTGACCCCAGCCCTGGAACTTCACCCTGACCCCAGCCCTGGAACCTGACCCCAGCACTGGAACCTCACCCTGACCCCAGCCCTGGAACCTCACCCTGACTCCAGCCCTGGAACCTCACCCTGACCCCAGCCCTGGAACCTCACCCTGACCCCAGCCCTGGAACTTCACACTGACCCCAGCCATGGAACCTCACCCTGACCCCAGCCCTGGAACCTGAACCCAGCACTGGAACCTCATCCTGACCCCAGCCCTGGAACCTCACCCTGACTCCAGTCCTGGAACTTCACCCTGACCCCAGCCCTGGAACCTCACCCTGACCCCAGCCCTGGAACTTCACCCTGACCCCAGCCCTGGAACTTCACCCGGACCCCAGCCCTGGAACCTCACCCTGACCCCAGCCCTGGAACCTCACCCTGACCCCAGCCCTGGAACCTCACCCTGACCCCAGCCCTGGAACTTCACCCTGACCCCAGCCCTGGAACCTAAACCTGACCCCAGCCCTGGAACCTCACCCTGACCCCAGCCCTGGAACCTCACCCTGACCCCAGCCCTGGAACTTCACCCTGACCCCAGCCATGGAACCTCACCCTGACCCCAGCCCTGGAACCTGACCCCAGCACTGGAACCTCATCCTGACCCCAGCCCTGGAACCTCACCCTGACTCCAGCACTGAAACCTCACCCTGACCCCAGCCCTGGAACTTCACCCTGACCCCAGCCCTGGAACCTCACCCTGACCCCAGCCCTGGAACTTCACCCTGACCCCAGCCCTGGAACTTCACCCGGACCCCAGCCCTGGAACCTCAACCTGATCCCAGCCCTGGAACCTCACCCTGACTCCAGCACTGGAACCTCACCCTGACCCCAGCCCTGGAACCTCACCCTGACCCCAGCCCTGGAACTTCACCCTGACCCCAGCCCTGGAACTTCACCCTGACCCCAGCCCTGGAACCTGACCCCAGCACTGGAACCTCACCCTGACCCCAGCCCTGGAACCTCACCCTGACTCCAGCCCTGGAACCTCACCCTGACCCCAGCCCTGGAACCTCACCCTGACCCCAGCCCTGGAACTTCACACTGACCCCAGCCATGGAACCTCACCCTGACCCCAGCCCTGGAACCTGAACCCAGCACTGGAACCTCATCCTGACCCCAGCCCTGGAACCTCACCCTGACTCCAGTCCTGGAACTTCACCCTGACCCCAGCCCTGGAACCTCACCCTGACCCCAGCCCTGGAACCTCACCCTGACCCCAGCCCTGGAACTTCACCCTGACCCCAGCCCTGGAACTTCACCCGGACCCCAGCCCTGGAACCTCACCCTGACCCCAGCCCTGGAACCTCACCCTGACCCCAGCCCTGGAACCTCACCCTGACCCCAGCCCTGGAACCTCCCCCTGACCCCATCCCTGGAACCTCACCCCGATCCTAGCCCTGGAACCTCACGATGACCCCAGGCCTGGAACTTCACCCTGACCCCAGCCTTGGAACCTCACCCTGACCCCAGCCCTGGAACCTAACCCTGACCCCAGCCCTGGAACCTCACCCTGACCCCAGCCCTGGAACCTCACCCTGACCCCAGTCCTGGAACTTCACCCTGACCCCATCCCTGGAACCTGACCCTAGCCCTGGAACCTCCCCCTGACCCCATCCCTGGAACTTCACCCTGACTCCAGCCCTGGAACTTCACCCTGACCCCAGCCCTGGAACCTCACCCTGACTCCAGTCCTGGAACCTCACCCTGACTCCAGTCATGGAACCTCACCCTGACACCCAACCCTGGAACCTCACCCTGACCCCAGCACTGAAACCTCACCCTGACCCCAGCCCTGGAACCTCACCCTGACTCCAGTCCTGGAACCTCACCCTGGCCCCAGCCCTGGAACTTCACCCTGACCCCATCCCTGGAACCTGACCCCAGCCCTGGAACCTCACCCTGACTCCAGTCCTGGAACCTCACCCTGACACCCAACCCTGGAACCTCACCCTGACCCCAGCACTGAAACCTCACCCTGACCGCAGCCCTGGAACCTCACCCTGACTCCAGTCCTGGAACCTCACCCTGGCCCCAGCCCTGGAACTTCACCCTGACTCCAGCCCTGGAACTTCACCCTGACCCCAGCCCTGGAACCTCATCCTGACTCCAGTTCTGGAACCTCACCCTGACTCCAGTCCTGGAACCTCACCCTGACCCCAACCCTGGAACCTCACCCTGACCCCAGCACTGAAACCTCACCCTAACTCCAGCACTGGAACCTCACCCTGACTCCAGCACTGGAACTGGAATTTAGACTCAAAACTCGTCTGCCACACTTGCACAAACCTGGAACCCACACCCTGATCCACAGCACTGGATCTGGTCTTGCAAGACATAGAACCAGCCCTTGTAGAAAGACTATTAGAATAGAATAGAATCAACGGTACTTATGTATTATCTGGGCTCCCATGTTAAATGCACCCCATTTTTTCATACCCCTACTATCCAACTATGCATGGAGTTGATTTTATATAGTGTGGCGAGCGCAGCGAGCCACCGTGCCCGAAGCGTGGCGAATCAACTTTATTGGCCATGTATGCTTGCGCACACTAGGAATTTTTTGTGGATTTACAGTGCAGCATCAAGCAGGGATGAGCATTTTCTTTTGCTATTCATCGTCGCACTTGCGCAGTCATTTGATAACAGCAATAGGTAACAGGAACAGCTCTCAAATGACTGCAGCCTGGGGACTAGGAACTACTGTAGCCCAGAAAGAAGGTGCTGTACTAGCAATGTACTGTACTCATGACAAGGTTTAACTAAGTTACAATGGAAGCCCATAGGCTGTGAGAATCATGTGAGCACAGCTGCAGCACAGGGATTGGACTAGAGTCATATAGAGAAATCCAAGATGGCCACACCCATGCAGTCCGCCATTGTGTTTATGCCAGATGCTGTAGAGAGTTGGGATGTTAATAGAGTACAGGAGATGAGACCACCGAGTGTGGGACTAAGGGGGTTATTCTGATTTCATTGCTCACCTGCATGTTTGCATGGGGGAGCGACGTGACACCAGAGAGGTGTTTCACATCTGCGAGCACTGTAGAAATCATGATTTCCTCCCCGCACGCAAGCTGCGAATTGATATGCGTGCGGGGGAAACTTGGCGTGCGAGGGGGGGTGGGCGGCCCATTTGGCAGTGGTGTTGATATGTATCACTTGTATCATCACAGAAGCTGCATACCCATCAGTCTTGGGTAAGTCACCTGGCAGATCCCCATCTCCTAGGAAACTCCCGGACAAGTGGTAGATTGACTCATTATATTTACAGTTGGGCAGCGTAGTGTCACATATCTGCCAGCTACAACATATTGTTATCACGGGGCTATTTGCTATATAAAACCTACTCTCCCACGAGGACAGGACTTCTGAGTTATTCAAGTTAATTAACATGTATCTTTGTGTCAGATTATTTGTTTCTTGGGTGTTTTATTTTAAAAAGGGCTTGTACTGTATAGTAGTCTAGAGACACACCAAACTGTACCTCCCCATGCAGGTTGTGTGAGGTGAGAGACACAGAGGACTGTACCTCCCCATGCAGGTTGTGTGAGGTGAGAGACACAGAGGACTGTACCTCCCCATGCAGGTTGTGTGAGGTGAGAGACACACCAAACTGTACCTCCCCATGCAGGTTGTGTGAGGTGAGAGACACACATGACTGTACTGTACCTCCCCATGTAGGTGGTGTGAGGTGAGAGACACACAGCACTGTACTGTACTTCCCCATACAGGATATGTGAGGCGAGAGACACACAGGACTGTACTGTACTTCCCCATGTAGGTTATGTGAGGTGAGAGACACACAGGACTGTACTGTACTTTCCCATACAGGATATGTGAGGTGAGAGACACACAGGACTGTACTGTACTTCCCCATACAGGATATGTGAGGTGAGAGACACACAGGACTGTACTGTACTTCCCCATGTAGGTTATGTGAGGTGAGAGACACACAGGACTGTACTTCCCCATGTAGGTTATGTGAGGTGAGAGACACACAGGACTGTACTGTACTTCCCCATACAGGATATGTGAGGTGAGAGACGCACAGGACTGTACTTCCCCATGTACCGTGTTTCCCCGATAATAAGACACTGTCTTATTTTTTTTTTCCCTAAAAAAAGACCATAGGTCTTATTTTCGGGGGAGGGCTTAATTTAATAGATGCTCCATGTTACATGCCCCACTGTGCCTTTAAGAAATGCCATCCCAGTGATCCAGATAATTTAATGTAATTTAATTACATGCCCCCACCTGTTTGTTTTATTATTACCGTACTTAAACGGTATCTGTGTGGTGAGCAGTGTGGTGAGCAGCAGCCAGCCGCGTGATATGTGTATCCCCCGCTCAGCCCCCGCTGCCTCCCGTTGACCCCCGCTGCCCTCCGCTCACCCCCGCTGCCCTCCGCTCACCTCCGATCACCCACGCCCGCTCACCAGCAAAACAGCAGCTCCTGTTCCCAGGGATGCATTGCGGTAGGCGTGACGTCACGCCTACCGCAATGCATCCCTGGGAACGGGAGCTGCGGTGTTGCAGGTGAGCAGGCGTGGGTGATCGGAGGTGAGCGGAGGGCAGCGGGGGTGAGCGGAGGGCAGCGGGGGTGAGCGGAGGGCAGCGGGGGTCAACGGGAGGCAGCGGGGGATACACATATCACGCGGCTGGCTGCTGCTCACCACACAGATACCGTGAGTGAGAGGAGGTGAGCGGAGGGCAGCGGGGGCTGAGCGGGGGATACACATATCGATCACATAAAATAACATGGGGAAAATGATAGGGCTTAATTTCGGGGGAGGGCTTATTTTGGACCAGCGTCCAAAATCTGGGGTAGGGCTTATTATCGGGGTAGGTCTAATTATCGGGGAAACACGGTAGGTTATGTGAGGTGAGAGCCACACAGGACTGTACTGTACCTCCCCATACAGGATGTGTGAGGTGAGAGACACACAGGACTGTACTGTACCTCCCTATGTAGGTTATGTGAGGTGAGAGACACACAGGACTGTACTTCCCCATGTAGGTTATGTGAGGTAAGAGACACGCAGGACTGTACTGTACTTCCCCATGTAGGTTATGTGAGGTGAGAGACACACAGGACTGTACTGTACTTCCCCATGTAGGTTATGTGAGATGAGAGACACACAGGACTGTACTGTACTTCCCCATGTAGGTTATGTGAGATGAGAGACACACAGGACTGTACTGTACCTCCCCATACAGGATGTGTGAGATGAGAGACACACAGGACTGTACTGTACTTCCCCATGTAGGTTATGTGAGATGAGAGACACACAGGACTGTACTGTACCTCCCCATACAGGATGTGTGAGGTGAGAGACACACAGGACTGTACTGTACCTCCCCATGCAGGTTGTGTGAGGTGAGAGACACAGAGGACTGTACCTCCCCATGCAGGTTGTGTGAGGTGAGAGACACACCAAACTGTACCTCCCCATGCAGGTTGTGTGAGGTGAGAGACACACAGGATTGTACTATACCTCCCCATGTAGGTTGTGTGAGGTGAGAGACACACATGACTGTACTGTACCTCCCCATGTAGGTGGTGTGAGGTGAGAGACACACAGCACTGTACTGTACTTCCCCATACAGGATATGTGAGGCGAGAGACACACAGGACTGTACTGTACTTCCCCATGTAGGTTATGTGAGGTGAGAGACACACAGGACTGTACTGTACCTTCCCATACAGGATATGTGAGGTGAGAGACACACAGGACTGTACTGTACTTCCCCATACAGGATATGTGAGGTGAGAGACACACAGGACTGTACTGTACTTCCCCATGTAGGTTATGTGAGGTGAGAGACACACAGGACTGTACTTCCCCATGTAGGTTATGTGAGGTGAGAGACACACAGGACTGTACTGTACTTCCCCATACAGGATATGTGAGGTGAGAGACGCACAGGACTGTACTTCCCCATGTAGGTTATGTGAGGTGAGAGCCACACAGGACTGTACTGTACCTCCCCATACAGGATGTGTGAGGTGAGAGACACACAGGACTGTACTGTACCTCCCTATGTAGGTTATGTGAGGTGAGAGACACACAGGACTGTACTTCCCCATGTAGGTTATGTGAGGTAAGAGACACGCAGGACTGTACTGTACTTCCCCATGTAGGTTATGTGAGGTGAGAGACACACAGGACTGTACTGTACTTCCCCATGTAGGTTATGTGAGATGAGAGACACACAGGACTGTACTGTACTTCCCCATGTAGGTTATGTGAGATGAGAGACACACAGGACTGTACTGTACCTCCCCATACAGGATGTGTGAGGTGAGAGACACACAGCACTGTACTGTACTTCCCCATGTAGGTTATATGAGATGAGAGACACACAGGACTGTACTGTACCTCCCCATGTAGGTTATGTGAGGTGAGAGACACACAGGACTGTACTGTACCTCCCCATGTAGGTTATGTGAGATGAGAGACACACAGGACTGTACTGTACTTCCCCATGTAGGTTATGGGAGGTGAGAGACACACAGGACTGTACCTCCCCATACAGGATGTGTGAGGTGAGAGACACACAGGACTGTACTGTACCTCCCCATATAGGATGTGTGAGGTGAGAGACAGACAGGACTGTACTGTACCTCCCCATACAGGATGTGTGAGGTGAGAGACACGCAGGATTGTACGGTACTTCCCATACAGAATATGTGAGGTGAGAAACACACAGGACTGTTCTGTACTTCCCCATACAGGATATGTGAGGTGAGAGACACACAGGACTGTACTGTACTTCCCCATGTAGGTTGTGTGAGGTGAGAGACACACAAGACTGTACTGTACCTCCCCATGTAGGTGGTGTGAGGTGCGAGACACACAGGACTGTACTGCACCTCCCCATACAGGTTGTGTGAGGTGTAAGACACACAGGACTGTACTGCACCTCCCCATACAGGTTGTGTGAGGTGCGAGACACACAGGACTGTACTGCACCTCCCCATACAGGTTGTGTGAGGTGAGAGACACACAGGACTGTACTGTACCTCCCCATACAGGTTGTGTGAGGTTCGAGACACACAGGACTGTGTTTCCCATGTAGGCCTAAGTTGTGTCAGGAGACCATAAAATAGACAGTTGCCACTAAGCAACAATTGATTTCCCATTCTTTCACCTATTACACACAACAGTCCCAAAGTGCTTAAATCGAGCAGTGGTGAGAAACCTACCATCCACAGTGAGGCTGATGGACTTTTCTCCAGTGAAGGTGTCATCAGTGATGGAGATCTCCACTTCGTAGGTCCCCTCGTCAGACAGGAGGAGGTTGCTGAGCAGGAGTGAGCCATTCTCAAAGATTTGTATCCGATCTTTGTAGTCCATGCGCAGATTCCCTATGATTTCTGTGCCGACGGACTGCACTACAGTTATGGCCTTCTCTCTCTTCACTTGCCATTTCACCACCGGTTTATCGCTGCTGGAACTGCTGTACTGGACGGAGAGAAGTGCCGACTTGCCGAATGTACCATGGATGTGCTGGATGTGGCTGGTGATGTTGACAACCTCAACGAGATCTGCAACAGAAAACAAGATGAGGAAGACGGTCTTGTGGTGAAGGTCTGGTATTAGTGGTGGATGCTGCAGTACATCATTGCCCAATAATGGGCAGGATACTGGACACCTGATGTACGGCGTCCCCTGAGAAGAAGCGGGTAGGGCATGTTTGGCAATCTAAGCATGATACAGATGGAGTCACGCCTATCACGGGCTCCAACATGGAGTGGATGTTACTCTGGCCATCAGTGGGTGCGACTAGGCGCGCCAACAGGGCACCTGCAGCTACGATGTAGCCAGGAGCCTCTTCCCCTATAGATTGTAAAGTTGGCCATATACTGTACTTTTGCAATGTCTCGCAGCAGTTTATAGCCATCGAATCCCCCTTGAGCCGTCCCGGATGGGAGATCGCATGCAATATATTGCATGTGGTCCTTTCAGATGCGATGTATCACATGCAACCCTGGGAGCGGGTCCGAGACAGAGGTCAGAGCTGCAGCAGGCCCGACCTCCAACTCCAGTCCAATGAACTCGGGATCGGATCCTATGGAATGTCAAACACATCCAATTTTGACCTTTGGAATCGGGTGACATCAGACCAGTGTATGGGGGCCGTTATCTTGTATGCAGGGCCCTCCTACCTATATATGTTTAGAAATAAATAGTATATTGAGTGACGGGAACAGTTGGTGAGATTTACATATTGCTGGCATAACAGGGACAGCGCCAGGGACCCCCCTCTGTGTTGGGACTGAACACAAATACTGTATTCTGTTCAGGATTGTGGCTGAATAACCCTTACTGCACCAGTGACTCCGCTCAATGGGCCCAGCCTAGGAACTGTCTGTGCACCGGAGAGCATGCCGCGTGCCTCCATTACTGCAATAATTGGGTGATCTATGGTTCTTTCATAGTGGGTTACTATGGGACCGCATTTGTGTTCATTAAATAAGTTGCAACTATGTGTATATGTATGTAAAGGTGCAACTATTGCAATGACACATGCAGGTGTGTGCCAGTAGCATATGCACCAGGTTTATTCCGTTCATATGCCAAACGCACCGGTCAGATGGCAGAACCTTGCACCGGTCCGATGGCGGAACCTTGCACCGGTCCGATGGTGGAACCTTGCACCGGTCTATGGGGGTTGTGGACCCCCACAAGGGAGAATAGCCGGTGGCCCTCGGGACCCCAAGTGTCTGGGTTTTCACTGTCGGGATCCCGACGTCGGGAAACTGTCCGGCACCCAGAGTGGATGACTGCGGGTGTATGTATAGAGTGGACAAATAAATCCACACTGCGACCACGGCAGCGTGACTTATACACATGCACAGTGACCGGGCACCGCTGCATTGTGTACAAATCCAGACGGCACCCGCCCCGAGCTCCGGCCTGTAGATAAGGTACAGTATTAGGTATTATATGTTAGTATAAGTGGTGCTCATGTCCATGCTGTACTAATAGTGACACACTCTGCCATGGAGATGGGTCATTAGGCTGACAGTGTTTAGGTAGACAGTCAAAAGGTCAACACATCAAAAAGTTTGTCATGCATTAGGTCGACATGGTCAAACGGTTGACATGAAGAATGTCGACTTGAACTTTTCACAATTTTTGGGTATCTATGTCAACACAGGTCTTAGGGTGCTTCGGACGCGTTGTCTCTCTGCGTCGGCACACTATTATATTCTACCTCTATGCCCGCTGGGATAGTATGAAGTATGAACATGTCAACCTATTGCCCATGTTGACCTGTTGAACACATACCAAGTACCATTATCATTCTTCACTTAGATCTGTGTGTCTCCTATTATCACTGTACCTCTATATAAGAGTGTATTGTCTATAGAGTGTAAGCTTGTGAGCAGGGCCCTCCTACCTCTATATAAGAGTGTATTGTGTATAGAATGTAAGCTTGCGAGCAGGGCCCTCCTACCTCTATATAAGAGTGTATTGTCTATAGAGTGTAAGCTTGCGAGCAGGGCCCTCCTACCTCTATATAAGTGTTTATTGTCTATAGAGTGTAAGCTTGCGAGCAGGGCCCTCCTACCTCTATATAAGTGTGTATTGTCTATAGAGTGTAAGCTTGCGAGCAGGGCCCTCCTACCTCTATATAAGTGTGTATTGTCTATAGAGTGTAAGCTTGCGAGCAGGGCCCTCCTACCTCTATATAAGAGTGTATTGTCTATAGAGTGTAAGCTTGCGAGCAGGGCCCTCCTACCTCTACATTATCGGCTTTATTAGCAGCAGAAGTCATCTCTACGGGTAACATTAATAGTCCCATAAGGCTGCAAGTTTCCGACAGTTCCACAATAACATCCATTTGTCCAATGGTTACATGGATGGGAATATAAGAAGATTCCGGTCTGGAACGACCTCTGCAGATGCCCCACTTATCCTGGTACCCTGAGAACTGTACATGGGGCAGCATAGCCGGAGCCCTGTGCATCTCACCTGTGTACACAGCCAGCAGCCAGAGCAGGTGCAGATAGGACGGGGAGCTGAAAGTCCGCACTTCTCCCACTCGCTCTCTCCTCATCTTGGTTTGATCCCCAGGGATGATTAGCATGTTTTCTCCACGCTGGGCACGTCCCCTTAGTACTGCTTGGTGTTGTGTGCCAGCGTCTGCTGAATAGAGCCGCCTCTGTCCTTTGTTCTCATGTTCTGCAGGGGCTTTTTTCTTGTTTTTTTTGCTTTATTTTCCCCAATATAACATTATCCTACAAAAAACACATAATCCAAAACACAGGGAGGTATAGCGGAAGCAAGCGTGGAAGTCATGCTAATGTACTGTCCTAATCGGGGTACAGCAATAAGAACCGAGACCAAAGGGTCCCCAGATGTTGTAGAGCGGAAGTCACTGGGCAGAGGAATAAACGGAGCTGACTACCTCACACATTGTATAACTGGGGATTTGTCCCTGGGCTACGGAGCACAACATAGGATTGGCCACATTATCCAGCTAAAAAGCCACTACAATGACATTAGCCTTAACGTAAAAGAAAAAAACAACTATATATCTCTTATATATTTGGCCAGATCTGTCACTCATCCCCTGTGTATCCCGCGATTCGCGGCACCCCCACGACCTCTCCCACAATTCGCGGGACCCCGTGACACACACACACCCCCGGGCGCAATTCGTGGCACCCCCCGCGACCCCCCCCCTCCAGCGATTCACAGCACCCCCCGCGCTCCCCCCTCCTCCCTCCAAGCCCCTCCCACAATTTGCGGACCCCCTCCCACAATTTGCGCCCTCCCGCAGTTCACAGCACCCACGCAATTCACGGCGCCCCCTCCCACGATTCGCCGTGCCCCCTCCGTGATTCGCAGCCCCCCGTGACCCACCATCCAGCGATTTGCGGGCCCCCAGTGACCCCCCCCTCCCGTGATTCGCGGCACCTCCCCCCCGCTATTCACGGCACCCAAGCCCCTCCCACAATTCGCGGACCCACCCACCCCCCCCCCGCTATTCACGGCACCCTCGTGGACCCTCCCGCGGTTCGCAGCACCCTCGCAATTCACGGTGCCTCCTCCCACGATTCGCCGCGCCCCCTCCCGTGATTCGCAGCCCCCCGTGACCCGCCATCCCGCGATTCGCGGGCCCCCCGCGACCCCCCCTCCCGTGATTTGCGGCACCCCCCACGCCCCCCCCTCCAGCGATTCACGGCACACCACCCCCCCCCCTGCGCCCCCTCCCGCGATTCGCGGCACCCCCCCTCCCGCTATTCACGGCCGCCCTCGTGGACCCCCTCCCGGGATTTGCTGCCCCCCGCGACCCCCCCTCTATCAATTTGCGGCACCCCCGCAATTCATGGCATCCCCGCGCCCCCTCCAGCAATTTGAAATCCCCCTCCTGCGATTTGCGCACCCCCCCTCCCGCAATTCCCGCCCCCCCCCCCTCCCGCGATTCGTGCCCCCCGGAATTTGCGGGCCCCCTCCCGCGATTCACGGCGCCCCCCTCCCGCGATTTGTGGACCCCCTCCCTCGATTTGCGGCCTCTGTGATTCGCGGCACCCCCGCGCCCCCTCCCGCGATTCGCCGCGCCCCTCTCCCATGATTCGCTGCGACCCCCTCCCGCGAATTGCAAACCCATGCGCCCTCCCGCGATTAACGGAACCCCCTTCCTGCGATTTTCGCCCCCCCTCCCGCAATTCCCGCCCCCCTCCCGAGATTCTAGCCCCCTCCCGCGATCAGTGCCCCCCCCCCCCCCCGGAATTTGCGCGAACCCCTCCCGTGATTTACCCCCCCCCCACACCCCCTACCGCAATTTGCGGATCCCCTCCCGCGATTCACGGACCCTCCAGCGCCCCCCTCCCGTGATTCGTGACCCTCCTGCGATTTACACCCCCCCTCCCGCGATTCGCAGACCCCCCCCCATGATTCACGCCTCCCTCCCGCAATTCACGGCACCCCCCCACACCCCCTCCCGCGATTTGCGGCCCCCCTCCCGCAATTCATGACACACACACCCCCCGCGCCCCCCTCCCCCCCTCCCTTCATTCACGCCACCCCCCGCTCCCCTCCCGCGATTCACGGACCCCCACAACCCCCCCTCCCGCAATTCACTGACCCCCACAACCCCCATCCCGCAATTTGTGGAACCCCCCTTCCTGCGATTCAAGGGCCCCCCCCCCCCCCCCGTGCTCCCTCCCGCGATTTTCGGACCCCCGCCCCTTCCGCTAATCGCAGATCCCCGCACCCCCCCTCCTGCAATTTGCAGACCCCCCTGACCCCTTTCTGGCAATTCTCCCCCCCCCCCTAGCAGACCCCCGTGACCCCACTCCTGCATTTCACATAGCTCCGCTCCCCCCCCCCCCACACCCGGAAGTCCCGCCACCGAGTTCTGATTGACCCACAGCCTATTCAGTCAGACATAATGGATGACTATCGATAACTACAACAATCGATGGTTATCCAAGTAATATGTTACTACTATCGATGGCAGGGTGCAAAATCGCCATCAATGCCAACCATCGATGGCATCTGCACCAATGCCCATCCCTACTCTGCAACAGCCAAAAAACTTTACTACCCCTCATGCCCACACACCTCTATCACTGCCCTGCCTCCTGTTCTCCTGCCCCGTAACTTCCGCCAGTGTGGACCCGCTCACCCTGTGTTGCCCACATTCCCCTATCATGCTTTACCACCCAGCCTCCTGCTCTCATGCACCTGAACTCCCACCCAGTAGGTGGAGACACTGACTCAGGGGCACCGTCCTGTACTCCTGTGCTGCCACGCTGGACCCTCACCCACTGGCAGAAGCTGCACAGTGTTCCCCACCCTCCTCTTTAGTCCCCCGTATGCCCACACACCCCTATCACTACCCAGCTTCCTGCTCTCCTGAACCGTAACTTCCACCACTGGGGAGTCACTGACGCTGTGTTGCCCACATTCCCCTACAATGCCTCATAGCCCAGCCTCCTGCTCTCATGCACCCTAACTCCCACCCAGTAGGTGGAGACACTGACACAGGGGCACCGTCCTGTACTCCTGTGCTGCCACGCTGGACCCTCACCCACTGGCAGAAGCTGCACAGTGTCCCCCACCCTCCTCTTTTGTCCCCCTTATGCCCACACACCCCTATCACTACCCGGGATGCAGTTAAAATCCCAGTGGTCGGGATCCCGGCGTTCAGAATCCCGACGCCGGAATCCCGCCAGCCGAAATCCCGACCGCCGAAATCCCGACACTTTCTCCCTCCGTGGGTGTCCACGACACCCCTGGAGGGAGAACAAATTAGCGTGCGCAGCGAGCCTGCAAGGGGGGGCGATCCACGTCCCCCCCTTGTCGGGATTTCGGCGGTCGGGATTTTGAACGCCGGGATCCCGACCGCCAGGATTTCATACTGAATCCCACTACCCAGCCTCCTGTTTTCCTGTGTCATGACCTCCACCAGTGGGGAGCCGCTGACTCAAAAACAAGAAGAAAGGGGTTGTGTGTGGTGCGCAATTAACAGCTGAGCCCACTAATCAATTAGTCTTTTTTTTTAAATTTAATGAAAGTTTTATTAAATTACATTGTATTGTATTGATTTTTTATATATTTTTTTATATATTTATGATTTAACAGTAAATCATCAATTGCTTATATACCGTCCTGTCTGTTGTTGTTGTTTTTATCAACCAGCGCCGGTACAAACCAATTATTTTTGCTGACTCAAAAACACCCTACTATACTATTGCACACACACCTAAACAACACGCAAACACCCCCCACACCCACAAATGTCACTGTACCCTCCACAGCCATGGGTCCTCAAACTGCGGCCCTCCAGATGTTGTGAAACTACAAATCCCAGCATACCTTGCCACAATTTTAACACTCCCTTATAGCAAAACTGTGGCAAGGCATGCTGGGATTTGTAGTTTCACAACATCTGGAGGGCCGCAGTTTGAGGACCCATGCTCCACACTATCAATGTACATCTTACTCTGTAAACGCTTTTTAATTAAACAAAACAATACCACCCCCTTCCACATCATATGCTCTCTATTTAACACATTTCACCTATAACTCAAGTTGCAATACAGGCATCTTTCATACAATTCTAACCATATATCACACAATACAAACATTCACAAATTAAGGAGGAGCAGCCCCTTATGCCCGTAGGGCGCCATGAATCACCTAGTATATATATACAGTATCTTAGATCCCTGTGCTTTTCTTAACCTCCCCACTAAATGAGTTATCATGACACAACAGATATTGCAGCAGCACAAGTATGGACGCCAAGGCTGTAACTAGGGTAGTGCGGATGGTGCTCAGCACACATCACGTTTGCCCTGTGAGGGCACTGGCCACATTCAGACGTGAACAACCAACTAAGTATGTGTGGCCACTGTGATACAAAATAGTAGCGGTGTGCCCAGTTCCTCTGCTGGGTGCACTGCTGCTAATATACATTACAGCTGGCAGCGCTGCCTGCCCCATGTGCTCTGTGTCTGCTCCTAATCTCCTGTATTGTCCACCATAATGTGTATAAGGGGTATGACTGTGTGGCATGATGTGTATAAAGGCATATTTTGTAATATAACATGTATAAAGAACACTGCTGTGTGGTGTAATGTGACTAAAGGACACAACTGTGTGGTGTAATGTGACTAAAGGACACAACTGTGTGGTGTAATGTGACTAAAGGATACAACTGTGTGGTGTAATGTGACTAAAGGACACTGCTGTGTGGTGTAATGTGACTCGGGCTATGCAGTGTGATTGGCGGCAGGGTCCCCTTGGACTATGCAGTGTGATTGGCGGCAGGATCCCCTCGAACTATGCAGTGTGATTGCAGTGCAGTGTGATTGGAGGCTATGCAGTGTGATTGGCGGCAGGGTCCCCTCGGGCTATGCAGTATGATTGGTTGTAGGGTCGAGAAACAGGAAGGTTTTTGGTCACTCGCACAAGACTGAATATGATTGGACCCCTATAAAGATATTGTTGGGTAATACCAGTATGGGCTGGGGTGTGCTACCTCTGGACACTTAATTTGAACGCATGACGAGAGGAAAGAGAAAGAGTGTCCTTTTGTGGGTGCACCGCAGAAAGAGGGTAAGTGCATAAAATATAACTTTTATTATTATTCCTTAACCCCTTCCCGACATTTGACGTATATATACGTCATGGCCGGGATGTACTTCCCGACACATGTCCCTGCATGCCCAGGGGGGGCGGCGATGCCTCCCCCCGTCGGCGATCGCTGTGATTGGCTGTTCAATGTGAACAGCCAATCGCAGCGTTTTCCTGTGTTACCGGCGAATATGACGCTCGGTAACACAGGTGTCAATCACCGCCGGGTGTGAGGGGGCATGAGGGGGTCACCGGTGATGACCACACCTCACCCCACCTCACCCCACCTGCCCCCAAGGCTGTGATTGGTCCGACGGACCAATCACAGCCAAGGCGCGTCATTTAAACTAACGGTGACTGCGCTGCAGACGCCATTCCGGTCTGGAATTGCGTGCAGAGCGGTCACCGGCCACTCTGTCGTGCTATACATACCTGAACCTTGCCTGATACTTACCTGATCACCGCTGATCACCGCTGGTAGCGTGCTGCCAGCAGCTGGATGCTTCCTGGATCTTGTGACTTCCTGTGTCCTGCTGCTGCAGTGTCATAGAGTCACAGATCGTGAGAGATAGTGACAGAGAGTGACAGAGAGTGATAGAGAGTGATAGAGAGTGCTATATTTTGTGTCTGCTGCACCCCTTTTGTGCTGATCAGTATATCTGTGCTGATCAGCAACTTTTTTTTTTTTTTTTTTATATATATATATACCTGTCAGTTGCACCAAAGGTTGTGCTGCCTGTGCAACTGACTGCTGCCCCCCCTGCTGCCCCCCCTTTTGTGCTGATCAGTTTAAATTAATTAACTGATCAGCAACTTTTTGGGGGTCCAAGGTTTTTTTTTTATATATACCCTGTCAGGTTGCACCCGTGTGTGCCTGCTGCCCCTCACTGCTAATCAGTGTTGCATCACTGCATCACTGATCTGCAGTTTTTTTTTTTTTTTTTGGAGAGTGCAGTGGGGTTTTGTTTTTACACCCACGTTGCTTTTGTGGGTGTCCTGTGGCCGCTGATCAGTGACGTACATCACTGAACAGCATTTTTGGCACAGGGTTGATATCATTTTTTTTCTGCAGTTTTTTTTAATTTTTTTTTTTTTTGGAGAGTGCTGTGGTTTATTACACCCACGTTGCTTTTGTGGGTGTCCTGTGGCCGCTGATCAGTGACGTACATCACTGAACAGCATTTTTGGCACAGGGTTGATATCATTTTTTTTCTGCAGTTTTTTTAAATTGTTTTTTTTTTTTTGGAGAGTGCTGTGGTTTATTACACCCACGTTGCTTTTGTGGGTGTCCTGTGGCCGCTGATCAGTGACGTACATCACTGAACAGCATTTTTGGCACAGGGTTGATATCATTTTTTTTCTGCAGTTTTTTTAAATTGTTTTCTCCTTCATACTTCATGGCAGCCATTACATTGGGTTCATCCCTCTCTCCTCTCCAATTAGACAGGTAGTTTTTTCCCCTAGGATCCAGCCCCTTCCTCTATATAATCTGGCACCTCCCCATAGACCGTAGTCTTTTTCCTGTCTCCTTCTGTCTGTGACAGGTAGTTAGTTAGAATTGTCTTATTTATTTTCCATTGTACCCGATAGGCTGGTTATGCTATCGGAGACCTGGGCGGTAAAGGCTGGCGGTGCCTTAAGCCTAAAGAGTGTCCGGTGGCCGGTGGCAAGGACAGCGTGAGAAACCCACAGCGTCTCCCCCCGCCTGAACATATGTGAGTATCACTTATCTGGCGGCTCCGGCGTGATCTCCGATGTCCGGGAGCAGGCTCTGGCGTGCGCCTCAGAGTACGCTGGTCTTCCCCGGCAAGACACATTCAGGTGCCGTCAGTAGCGCGCGCGTCACTTCCGGCGGATGCACGCGGCGTGCGGGTCACGGCCGCGTGCGTTCCAGCTATGCGGAAGTGCGCGCCAGGCTGGCGCCGGCGGGAGGGGGACGCTGGCTGCTGGAGCAGCGGGTAGTTAAAAGGCGCCTGGTCGGTGTTACAGGCGCAAGGCGATAAAGCTGCAGAAGCATTTTTGGATTATCTAACCAGAATTGTTGCCATGGAGGATGCCTCTCAGAAAGGGGTTACACCGCCGCCCAGGTAAGTCCTCTTACAGAGGACACGCTGTTTGAAATGCTTTTGTCAGTCAGATAGTTAGTATCTTTTTTCTTGTTTTATAGTGTGCCTTCAGTGCCCAGAAAGAAAGTGGCTAAAACTAAGAATACTAAAGTCTGTCCAGGATGTGATAGAGCCTTTGTTGGAGAGACGGTGCTATGTTTAGAGTGTCTAACAAAAAAGGATGTTGGAATGAATATATCAGCCCAGTTAGCTGAGATGAGGGACTGGATGAAGAAGAACTTTATTTCCAAGGAGGAGTATGCAGGGAATAAGAGGTCCAGGTCCCAGACTAGCCTTGATAAGGATGACGGGGATGTGTCTGTACATGATGATGTGGACAAGGATGAGTCTGGTGGTTCATCAGCTGAGTCAGGCGAAGTATTGGAGGACGAGCGTCTATTTAATGTGGAGTTGGTAGAGGCAGTACTTAAAAATCTTTATAGGACACTCAACTATAAACAGCCTGCAAAAACTGAGTTTGACGCATTGTTTGAGGATTGTTCCAAAAAAGGGAGATCTTTTCCAGTACATAAAGTTGTGAAGGATATCCTAGCTAAGGAGTGGCAAGGTGTCGACAAAAGAGTAGGGTCGACTAAAAGAATTCAAAAGATGTTTCCCATTGAGGATGAAGAATTCATTAAGTGGTGTAATATACCGAAAGTCGACGCAGCAGTGTCAGAAGTGACGACTCGTACTACCCTGGAGGATGGGGCGTCACTGAAGGACGCAATGGATAAAAAAATGGAGAGTGCTCTAAAAAGATTGCATATCTCCGCCTCAGTCTCGCTAAAGTCAGGAGTGGCCATGGCCTCCCTTTCCCGGGCACTCAGGATTTGGTGTTCTGCATTACAGGAAGACATACAGGAAAAGGTTTCCCGTGATCAAATTTGCAAGAGTCTTACCCAGGTTCAGCTGGCAGTAGACTATATGTGTGAGGCCTCCCTGGATGGTCTTGACTTTGCAGCAAAATCCCTGACATCAGGGTTGGTGGCCCGTAGGGCCTTATGGCTTAAGTCATGGGCAGCAGATTCCCATTCGAAGAACAAGCTAGCGACATTGCCCTATGAGGGTGCTTTCCTTTTCGGCAGTCGCTTGGATCAGATGATTCAAAGAATGTCAGGTGGTAAATCAGTCAGATTACCTCAGGACAGAAGAGGGAGGTTTGCCTCATATTCTTCCAGACAAGCATATAGACAGGCCAAATCCTACAGGTCGGGCAGGTCGGTCCGGGACAGATACGCCCAGGGAACGTCCAGAGCCTTTTTTCGGCAATACGTCAAGAAAAGAGGCGAAAGTTCGGGAGCCACACAGAAACAGTGACGGTGGTCCCATGG
This sequence comes from Crinia signifera, assembly GCF_055691185.1. NCBI lineage: Eukaryota > Metazoa > Chordata > Amphibia > Anura > Myobatrachidae > Crinia > Crinia signifera. The sequence goes on along the minus strand of NC_139226.1, from coordinate 142,012,810 downwards.
TGGAGCAGGCTCAGGTAGCGGGAAGGCTGTTGGGCTTCGCTCGCGTCTGGGAACAAACCGTCCGAGACAGATGGGTTCTGGAGGTAGTCAGGATTGGCTATCACCTGGAATTCATATCAAGGCCAAGAATGGCAGAATTTTGTGTTTCAGAGATCCCAGTTTCGGAGATAGAAAGGGAAGCTCTAAATTTAAGTTTAAAGGGACTCATCGCATCAGGAGCAGTGGTGAGAGTCCCGGAAGAAGAGAAAGGAGCCGGTTTTTATTCTCGTCTCTTCATAGTCAGCAAGAGTTCTGGAGGTTACAGAACTATACTAGATTTAAGAAGATTAAACTTGCGCATAAAGAAAAGAAAGTTCCACATGGAGACTACAAAATCGATCCTGATGGGGTTGAAAAGAAACGATTTTATGGTCTCCATCGACCTAAAAGACGCCTACTTCCATATTCCCATTTCCCCAGACGACAGAAAGTATCTGAGATTCTGCATAGGTCACGACCATTTCCAGTTCACCTGTCTGCCCTTTGGCCTCACCTCGTCTCCAAGGGTCTTCACCAAGGTTCTAGTGGTGTTGATAGAAGAACTGAGGAAAAGGAAAGTCATGATATGGGCATATCTAGACGATCTGTTGATCGTGGCACCTTCAGAGGAAGAGGTGGTCACAGCAAGAGACTACACCATTCAGTTTCTTCAGGAACACGGGTGGCTATTAAACTGGGAGAAGAGCTGTCTAAAGCCCACACAGAGTCTCCAGTTTCTAGGGGTGCTGGTGGATACCGTGAGGTTTCAGGTATCCTTGTCCACGAAGAGATGCGAAAAAATCCAGCAGCTAATCTCAAAAATCTACGAGGAGGATCGCGTACCGCTCAGGTCAGCAATGAGTCTTTTGGGGATGATGGCGTCCACGGTGGACATAATCCCATGGGCCAGATGGAGGATGAGGCCGCTCCAGTGGTCCCTTCTAGGTTACTCGAAAAGACTGGTGCCGCTGGAGAGGAGGATAAAGATCTCAGAGGCAGTCAAAGAATCCTTAAGATGGTGGGAGGCCGATCAGCTACTACCAAGAAAGTCTTCACTGGCGAGTCCCCGTTACAGGGTGATCACCACAGACGCCAGCGCCATGGGTTGGGGGGCTCATGGTCTGGGCAAGACATGTCAGGGTCTGTGGTCCCGGCACGAGTCAGAGTTCTCCTCCAATCACAGAGAACTAAGAGCCGTGTGGAAGGCAATAGAGTTCTTCAGCGAGGATATCCGAGGGGCGCACCTGCGCATTTTTTCGGACAACGCCACTACCGTCTCCTATGTCAACAGACAAGGAGGTACACGGAGTCACGTGCTCTTAGGAGAGGTGCGAAACATCATGTGTTGGTCCGAGGAAAACCTGTTGTCCATATCAGCGCTCCACGTTCTGGGGGAGGACAATCGGCTCGCAGATTATCTGAGCCGCACAAGCGTGGTTCCTGGCGAATGGGAACTGAAGGATTCAGTATTTCAAGAAATAGTAGAGCAATTCGGTCAACCAGAGGTGGATCTTATGGCTTCAGCAGTCAACAAGAAGTTGCCACAGTTCTACTCACGGTACCCGGCTTGGGGGTCGAGCGGAGTGGACGCCCTATCGCAGAGTTGGGAGTTTCACCTGGGGTATGTGTTCCCTCCAATCTCCCTCATTCACAGGACATTGTGGAAGATCAGAACGGAGGGGGTCCAAGTCATAGCTATCCTACCCTACTGGCCCAGGAGGGCTTGGTTCCCCATGTTAGAGAGCATGGCGATGGCGGTTCCAGTGTTTCTTCCAGTGACTCAAGATCTGCTCAAGCAGGGCCCAGTCAATTGCCTAGAGCCTCACAAATTGAATTTAGCGGCCTGGAAATTGAAAGGCGACAACTAAGAGACAAAAATTTATCCCCAGAGGTCATTGAAGTACTTCTCCAAGCGAGGAAGAAAGTGTCGTCAGAGATCTATTACAGAATATGGCGGGTGTTCGCAAAATGGTCCCAGGGCAAGTTCACCTTTCCTAAAGCAAACATTCCTCAAGTGTTACAGTTCCTTTGTGATGGGCTTAACAAAGGGCTGTCGGCTTCAACACTCAAGGTCCAGATTTCGGCACTGAGTGCGCTGCTAGACAGGAAACTAGCGGAGCATAGCTTAATTAAAAGATTTTGTCAGGCTCTCAAGAAGATCCGGCCTAGAGTTAGGTCGATAATCCCCCAGTGGGATCTTAATTTGGTTTTGAATGGACTAATGGAGGCTCCGTTTGAGCCATTGGATAGAGCGAAGTTAAAGTTTCTAACATGGAAGATGTTATTTTTAGTTGCAATAACTTCAGCAAAAAGAGTGGGAGAGATTCATGCTCTGTGCATTAAAGAACAGTATTTGAAGATTTTCCCGGATCGGGTAGTGCTGAGGACGAGGCCGTCCTTTCTACCCAAGGTGGTTTCCTCATTTAATTTAAGTCAAGAAATAGTTTTGCCTTGTTTTTTCCAAAATCCTCTGACGAAGAAAGAGGAAAAATTGCATACCTTAGATGTCTTGAGAGCTATCAAGATATATCTACACAGGACTACGGGGTTCAGGAAGTCAGAAGCATTATTCGTGATTCCCCAGGGGGCAAAGAAAGGTTTGGCTCCGTCAAAACAGTCAATGTCAAGGTGGCTAAAGGAAGTAATTGCATTTACTTACAAGAAGGTGGGGCGTGAAGTTCCCGAGGGTATTAAGGCTCACTCGACAAGGGCAATGGCGGTTTCCTGGGCGAGAGAGGCCAAAGTTTCGGCTAAGGAAATTTGTCAAGCAGCCACCTGGTCTTCCTTGCATACCTTCTCTAAGCATTATGCATTGGATGTCGCGGGCTCAAGCTTTGGAAGTGAAGTTCTTAAGCAAGTCTTGGCTTGAGGTATAGTATAACCCACCCTACTGCTTTGGTACATCCCAATGTAATGGCTGCCATGAAGTATGAAGGAGAAAGCAAGGATTATACTCACGATAATACCTTTTCTTCGGAATACTTCATGGCAGCCCAAAAATTTGTTGGCCCTCCCTATTTGTGTTTTTTCCCTAGGATCAGGACGGAGACAGTCAAAGACTACGGTCTATTGGGAGGTGCCAGATTATATAGAGGAAGGGGCTGGATCCTAGGGGAAAAAACTACCTGTCTAATTGGAGAGGAGAGAGGGATGAACCCAATGTAATGGCTGCCATGAAGTATTCCGAAGAAAAGGTATTATCGTGAGTATAATCCTTGCTTTTTTTTTGGAGAGTGCTGTGGTATTTTTTTTTTTTAAATTGTTTTTACACCCACGTTGCTTTTGTGGGTGTCCTGTTGCCTTTGAGCGCTGTTCAGTGACGGACGTTACTGACCAACATCTGTGCTCAATTTTTGGCGCAGGACCTTTTTTTTTTTTTTTTTAACCCCTTCAATTTTTTTTTTTTTTTATTGGGATCAAATTCCTGTATAAAGTATTTTTTTTTCTGCACTACATACACACTACACACTACATACCCCCCGTGTTGAAATAAAGTTTGTACCCCCCCTACACTATACACGTGTTGAAACATTACACTTACAGAAACACAAAAATAAAAATGGCATCCCAAATGTCATCCCAAATGTCATCCCAGTCATCCAGAAGAATGTATTCAGCGGAGGAGGCATATGCCATGCTTGCCTCTGACTCTGACACAGCCAGTGATGCAAGCGGGGAATTTGAAGGATTCGTCTTAAGCTCCTCTTCCTCCTCTAGTGATGAGGGACCCCCTCAAAGACGCCCCCGTAGAGCAGCTGAGACCCCCCCAAATGATTGATCCCGTATGGACCCCACCACCAGACAATTTTGAGCCCCAGGTTCCTGAGTTTTTGGCCATCCCAGGAATCCAATTTGATTCAACAGGTCTCAGAGAAATTGACTTTTTCAAATTATTTTTCTCTGATGATTTTATAAATTTAATGGTGGACCAAAGTAATTTATATGCCCAGCAGTTTATTGCTCAAAACCCCACGTCATCATTTGCTAGGTGGACCCCTGTAGATGCAGTAGAGATGATGACGTTTTGGGGTCTGGTGTTACATATGGGCATAGTAAAAAAGCCAGAAATTAGGCAATATTGGAGTACAGATGTTCTGTACAGCACCCCATTTTACCGTATGGCCATGACTCGGACTCGTTTTGAGACAATCCTTAAATTTTTACATTACACCGATAATGCACAGTGCCCACCCAGAGATGATCCCACCTTTGACCGGCTATTCAAAGTCAGGCCGGTCATTGATCATTTCAGTGCCAAATTTGCAGAGATGTACATCCCTGAAAAATTTATTTGTATCGACGAGTCCCTTATACATTTTAAAGGAAGGGTTAAATTCCGCCAGTACCTTCCCAGTAAGAGGGCAAGGTATGGCATAAAAATGTATAAGCTGTGTGAAAGCACCTCAGGGTACACCCACAGGTTTAGGGTATATGAAGGGAAGGATTCAAGAATTGAACCGCCAGAATGCCCCCCCTCCCTCGTAGGTGTTAGTGGAAAAATTGTCTGGGATTTAGTGCACCCCTTCCTGGATAAAGGTTATCACCTCTATGTGGATAACTTTTACACTAGCATCCCCCTGTTTAAGGCCCTTGGTTCAAGAGGTACAGCAGCTTGCGGTACTGTGCGCAAGAACCAAAGAGGCCTCCCAAAAACGCACATTGCCCAAGTACTGAGAAGGGGTGAAAGCAGGGCACAATCCACCGAAAATATGTTGTTGGTCAAATATAAGGACAAGAGGGATGTCCTTATACTGACAACAATTCATGGAGACAGTACCACCTCCATCCCTGTACGAGGTACCAGTACCCACACCTCAAAACCTAATTGTATCCTAGATTACAATAAGTACATGGGCGGAGTGGATCTTTCAGATCAGGTACTGAAGCCGTACAGTCCCCTGCGGAAAACAAAAATCTGGTACAAGAAGCTGGCCGTGTATATCATCCAGATGGCACTGTATAACGCTTACGTGCTATTCCGTTCTACCAGCCAGAGGGGGACATTTATGCACTTTCAAGAGGAAGTCATAAAGGGCCTAATATTTGGGAACCAGCAGGCAGAGGGCCCCAGTACTTCTAGTACTGGCCCCCGTATTGTACCAGGGCAGCATTTTCCTAACGAAATCCCCTCCACTGCAAGAAAGGGCAGGACACAAAAAAGGTGCAAAGTTTGCTATAAAAAGGGAATAAGAAAGGATACTATTTTCCACTGTGAAACTTGCCCCGACAAACCCGGCCTATGTATAAAGGAGTGTTTTAAAATATACCACACATCTATGGATTATTAGGTTCATCATTTCACCGTGCTTCGGGGGTCTTGCTAATGCCACATAGCACCCACCATTCATTCCACCAGAATCTGAGCTGCAAAATCCAAAAATCACTCCTTCCCTTCTGAGTCCTGCCATGCACCCAACTGGTATTTTTTGGTCACATATGAGGCATTGCCATACTCGGGAGAAATTGGGGCACAGATTTTGGGGTGCTTTGTCTCCTTCATTCCTTGTGAAAATGAAAAATTTGGAGCCAGAACTGCATTTTTGTGTAAAAAATGTAATTTTTCATTTGCACAGCCCAGTTGTATCAAAATTGGTGAAACCCCTGGGGGTTTGAAATGTACACTATACCCCTAGATGAATTCCCTGAGGGGTGTAGTTTGCAAAATGGGGTCACTTGTGGGGAGGTTCCACTGTATTGGTGCTTCGGGGGTCTTGCTAATGCGACATAGCACCCACCAACATTCCACCAGAATCTGAGCTGCAAAATCCAAAAATCACTCCTTCCCTTCTGAGTCCTGCCATGCACCCAAATGGTATTTTTTGGTCACATGTGAGGCATTGCCGTACTCGGGAGAAATTGGGGCCCAGATTTTGGGGTGCTTTGTCTCCTTCATTCCTTGTGAAAATGAAAAATTTGGAGCCAGAACTGCATTTTTGTGTAAAAAATGTAATTTTTCATTTGCACAGCCCAGTTGTATCAAAATTGGTGAAACCCCTGGGGGTTTGAAATGTACACTATACCCCTAGATGAATTCCCTGAGGGGTGTAGTTTGCAAAATGGGGTCACTTGTGGGGGGGTTCCACTGTATTGGTGCTTCGGGGGTCTTGCTAATGCGACATAGCACCCACCAACATTCCACCAGAATCTGAGCTGCAAAATCCAAAAATCACTCCTTCCCTTCTGAGTCCTGCCATTCACCCAAATGGTATTTTTTGGTCACATGTGAGGCATTGCCGTACTCGGGAGAATATGGGGCACAGATTTTGGGGTGCTTTGTCTCCTTCATTCGTTGTGAAAATGAAAAATTTGGAGCCAGAACTGCATTTTTGTGTAAAAAATGTAATTTTTCATTTGCACAGCCCAGTTGTATCAAAATTGGTGAAACCCCTGGGGGTTTGAAATGTACACTATACCCCTAGATGAATTCCCTGAGGGGTGTAGTTTGCAAAATGGGGTCACTTGTGGGGGGGTTCCACTGTATTGGTGCTTCGGGGGTCTTGCTAATGCGACATAGCACCCACCAACATTCCACCAGAATCTGAGCTGCAAAATCCAAAAATCACTCCTTCCCTTCTGAGTCCTGCCATGCACCCAAATGGTATTTTTTGGTCACATGTGAGGCATTGCCGTATTCGGGAGAAATTGGGACACAGATTTTGGGGTGCTTTGTCTCCTTCATTCCTTGTGAAAATGAAAAATTTGGAGCCAGAACTGCATTTTTGTGTAAAAAATGTAATTTTTCATTTGCACAGCCCAGTTGTATCAAAATTGGTGAAACCCCTGGGGGTTTGAAATGTACACTATACCCCTAGATGAATTCCCTGAGGGGTGTAGTTTGCAAAATGGGGTCACTTGTGTGGGGGTTCCACTGTATTGGTGCTTCGGGGGTCTTGCTAATGCGACATAGCACCCACCAACATTCCACCAGAATCTGAGCTGCAAAATCCAAAAATCACTCCTTCCCTTCTGAGTCCGCCATGCACCCAAATGGTATTTTTTGGTCACATGTGAGGCATTGCCGTACTCGGGAGAAATTGGGGCACAGATTTTGGGGTGCTTTGTCTCCTTCATTCCTTGTGAAAATGAAAAATTTGGAGCCAGAACTGCATTTTTGTGTAAAAAATGTAATTTTTCATTTGCACAGCCCAGTTGTATCAAAATTGGTGAAACCCCTGGGGGTTTGAAATGTACACTATACCCCTAGATGAATTCCCTGAGGGGTGTAGTTTGCAAAATGGGGTCACTTGTGGGGGGGTTCCACTGTATTGGTGCTTCGGGGGTCTTGCTAATGCGACATAGCACCCACCAACATTCCACCAGAATCTGAGCTGCAAAATCCAAAAATCACTCCTTCCCTTCTGAGTCCTGCCATGCACCCAAATGGTATTTTTTGGTCACATGTGAGGCATTGCCGTACTCGGGAGAAATTGGGGCCCAGATTTTGGGGTGCTTTGTCTCCTTCATTCCTTGTGAAAATGAAAAATTTGGAGCCAGAACTGCATTTTTGTGTAAAAAATGTAATTTTTCATTTGCACAGCCCAGTTGTATCAAAATTGGTGAAACCCCTGGGGGTTTGAAATGTACACTATACCCCTAGATGAATTCCCTGAGGGGTGTAGTTTGCAAAATGGGGTCACTTGTGGGGAGGTTCCACTGTATTGGTGCTTCGGGGGTCTTGCTAATGCGACATAGCACCCACCAACATTCCACCAGAATCTGAGCTGCAAAATCCAAAAATCACTCCTTCCCTTCTGAGTCCTGCCATGCACCCAAATGGTATTTTTTGGTCACATGTGAGGCATTGCCGTACTCGGGAGAAATTGGGGCACAGATTTTGGGGTGCTTTGTCTCCTTCATTCCTTGTGAAAATGAAAAATTTGGAGCCAGAACTGCATTTTTGTGTAAAAAAAAATAATTTTTAATTTTCACTGCCCAGTTGTACCACAATTGGTGAAACCCCTGGGGGTTTGAAATGTACACTATACCCCTAGATGAATTCCCTGAGGGGTGTAGTTTGCAAAATGGGGTCACTTGTGGGGGGGTTCCTAACTTTTAGCATCTTATGGTGCCTAGAAACCTACATGGTGCCTAAAAAATAATCTCATAAAAAGGAGGCTCCAAAATCAAGTAGGTGCTCCTTCTATTATGAAGCCTGTGGTTTGGTCAACGTGCACACTAGGGCCACATATAGGATATTTATGAAAACAAAAGAATTGTGGGAATCAATTTTTAGTCACATTTCTCTAGTAAAATCTACTGTGTTCCTTAGAAAAATGTATTAAAATTGCAAATCTGCAAAAAAAAATGACATTTTGAAATTTCACCTACACTTTGTTTTAATTTCTGTGAAACACCTAAAGGGTTAACAAACTTCCAAAATGCTGTTTTGAATACTGTGAGGGGTGCAGTTTTTGAAATGGCATCATTTATGGGGGTGTCTCACATACAAGTCCCTCAAAGTCACATCAGAACTGAACTGGTCCCTAAAAAAATCAGTGTTTGAAATTTTCTTGAAAATTTGAGAATTTGCTATTCATATTTTAAGCCTCCTAGTGTCCAAAAAAATTAAAAGGAGGCTGAAATAATGATGGAAACATAAAGTAGACATATGGTCTATGTTAGTTATTAACTATTTTGAGTGGTATGATTATTTGTCTCACAAGCAGAAAATGTAACATTTTGCAAATTGCTAAATTTTCCATTTTTTTTTACGACATTTTGGTATTTTTCACAAAAAAACACAGACTGTATCGACCCAAATTTACCGCTAACTTGAAGTACAATGTGTCACGAGAAAACAATCTCAAAATCACTGGGATAAGTAAAAGCAAAAAAAAGTTATCCCCACTTAAGTGATACATGTCAGATTTGAAAAAAAGGGCTCTGTCAGGAAGGCAAAAACATGCTGCGTCAGGAAGGGGTTAAAAGGCTGCGAAAAATAATTAAAAAACACATATAACATATGCTGTGTTTCTCCTGATCCACAGACAGGGTTACACTCCACCCCAGAATCCATACCCTCAGCTGGCTTATCAACTCGCCACGTCACTGGGTCTTGGGGTTGAGGTCTCTCTGCTATTCGGACAGAGGTGACACCCCATTACTAGACTTTGGCGCTCCAGCTTTTTGGGTCTATGTACTAGGTGACATACACAGCACCTGAGATTCTGTACTTAGACATGTTAGAGAGCCATCAGTGGTGACTGTGATCTCCCCGGTCCACGGACAGGGACACACTTCACCCCAGAATCAATATTAACAGCTGGCCCGGCACTGTGCCACACCACTGGTTGTCTTGGGGTTGAGGTCTCTCTGCTATCTTGACAGAGGTGACACCCCATCATCAGACCCTGGTGACATAGCTGTTAGATACATGTGCTTGTTTATATATACAGCACTTGAGATTCTGTATTGTGTCACGGTACACTGAGTTCTGACTTAATGTGGAGTTACTAGAGATCTGATATCCCAGCTCCTCCTGGCACCCCAGAAGTTCGGACAGCAAGGGGAGATTGTAGATCCACTGCACGAACTGGGGCACCCACACACTGGTCAATTTCCACACGTTATAATAAATAACATACAGCCACACCTGCCTGCCACCTTGGTTTTAAATAAGTGTGTTACCCCACCCATGTATGTTATATGTGTTTTTTGGTTGTGGGGTCCCCTCGGGCTATGCAGTGTGATTGGCGGCAGTGACCCCTAGGGCTATGCAGTGTGATTGGTTGTAGGGTCCGCTCGAGCTATGCAGTGTGATTGGCAGCGGGGTCCCCTCGGGCTATGCAGTGTGATTGGCGGCAGGGTCCCCTCGGGCTATGCAGTGTGATTGGCGGTAGGGTCCCCTCGGGCTATGCAGTGTGATTGACGGCAGGGTCCCCTCGGGCTATGCAGTAAGATTGGCGGTAGGGTCCCCTCGGGCTATGCAGTGTGATTGGCGGCAGGGTCCCCTCGGGCTATGCAGTGTGATTGGCGGCGGGGTCCCCTCGGGCTATGCAGTTTGATTGACGGCAGGGTCCCCTCGGGCTATGCAGTGTGATTGGCGGCAGGGTCCCCTCGGGCTATGCAATGTGATTGGTGGCAGGGTCCCCTCGGGCTATGCAGTGTGATTGGTGGCAGGGTCCCCTCGGGCTATGCAGTGTGATTGGCGGCGGGGTCCCCTCGGGCTATGTAGTGTGATTGGCGGCGGGGTCCCCTCGGGCTATGCAGTGTGATTGGCGGCAGGGTTCCCTCGGGCTATGCAGTGTGATTGGCGGCAGGGTCCCCTCGGGCTATGCAGTGTGATTGGCGGCAGGGTCCCCTCGGGCTATGCAGTGTGATTGGCGGCAGGGTCCCCTCGGGCTATGCAGTGTGGTTGGCGGCAGGGTCCCCTCGGGCTAAGCAGTGTGATTGGCGGAAGGGTCCCCACGGGCTATGCAGTGTGATTGGCGGCAGGGTCCCCTCGGGCTATGCAGTGTGATTGGCGGCAGGGTTCCCTCGGGCTATGCAGTGTGATTGACTGCAGGGTCCCCTCGGGCTATGCAGTGAGATTGGCGGTAGGGTCCCCTCGGGCTATGCAGTGTGATTGGTGGCAGGGTCCCCTCGGGCTATGCAGTGAGATTGGCAGTGTGATTGGCGGCGGGGTCCCCTCGGGCTATGCAGTGTGATTGGCGGCAGGGTTCCCTCGGGCTATGCAGTTTGATTGAACGCAGGGTCCCCTCGGGCTATGCAGTGTGATTGGCGGCAGGGTCCCCTCGGACTATGCAGTGTGATTCGTGGCAGGGTCCCCTCGGGCTATGCAGTGTGATTGGCGGTAGGGTCCCCTCGGGCTATGCAGTGTGATTGGCGGCAGGGTTCCCTCGGGCTATGCAGTGTGATTGGTGGCAGGGTCCCCTCGGGCTATGCAGTGTGATTGGCGGCAGGGTTCCCTCGGGCTATGCAGTGTGATTGGCGGAAGGGTCCCCTCGGGCTATGCAGTGTGATTGGCGGCAGGGTCCCCTCGGGCTATGCAGTGTGATTGGCGGTAGGGTCCCCTCGGGCTATGCAGTGTGATTGGTGGCAGGGTTCCCTCGGGCTATGCAGTGTGATTGGTTGCAGGGTCCCCTCGGGCTATGCAGTGTGATTGGCGGCAGGGTCCCCTCGGGCTATGCAGTGAGATTGGTTGTAGGGTCCCCTCAGGCTATGCAGTGTGATTGACGGCAGGGTCCCCTCGGGCTATGCAGTGAGATTGGCGGTAGGGTCCCCTCGGGCTATGCAGTGTGATTGGTGGCAGGGTCCCCTCGGGCTATGCAGTGAGATTGGCAGTGTGATTGGCGGCGGGGTCCCCTTGGGCTATGCAGTGTGATTGGTGGCAGGGTTCCCTCGGGCTATGTAGTTTGATTGAACGCAGGGTCCCCTCGGGCTATGCAGTGTGATTGGCGGCAGGGTCCCCTTGGACTATGCAGTGTGATTCGTGGCAGGGTCCCCTCGGGCTATGCAGTGTGATTGGTGGCAGGGTCCCCTCGGGCTATGCAGTGTGATTGGTGGCAGGGTTCCCTCGGGCTATGCAGTGTGATTGACGGCAGGGTCACCTGGGGCTATACAGTGAGATTGGCGGTAGGGTCCCCTCGGGCTATGCAGTGTGATTGGTGGCAGGGTCCCCTCGGGCTATGCAGTGAGATTGGCAGTGTGATTGGCGGCGGGGTCCCCTCGGGCTATGCAGTGTGATTGGCGGCAGGGTTCCCTCGGGCTATGCAGTTTGATTGAACGCAGGGTCCCCTCGGGCTATGCAGTGTGATTGGCGGCAGGGTCCCCTCGGACTATGCAGTGTGATTCGTGGCAGGGTCCCCTCGGGCTATGCAGTGTGATTGGCGGCAGGGTCCCCTCGGGCTATGCAGTGTGATTGGCGGTAGGGTCCCCTCGGGCTATGCAGTGTGATTGGCGGCAGGGTTCCCTCGGGCTATGCAGTGTGATTGGTGGCAGGGTCCCCGCGGGCTATGCAGTGTGATTGGTGGCAGGGTTCCCTCGGGCTATGCAGTGTGATTGGCGGCAGGGTCCCCTCGGGCTAAGCAGTGTGATTGGCGGCAGGGTCCCCTCGGGCTATGCAGTGTGATTGGCGGCAGGGTCCCCTCGGGCTATGCAGTGTGATTGGCGGTAGGGTCCCCTCGGGCTATGCAGTGTGATTGGCGGCAGGGTCCCCTCGGGCTATGCAGTGTGATTGGTGGCAGGGTTCCCTTAGGTTATGCAGTGTGATTGGTGGCAGGGTCGCCTTGGGCTATGCAGTGTGATTGGCGGTAGGGTCCCCTCGGGCTATGCAGTGTGATTGGCTGCAGGGTCCCCTTGGGCTATGCAGTGTGATTGGTGGCAGGGTTCCCTCAGGTTATGCAGTGTGATTGGCGGCAGGGTCGCCTCGGGCTATGCAGTGTGATTGGCGGCAGGGTCCCCTCGGGTTATGCAGTGTGATTGGTGGCGGGGTCCCCTCGGGCTATGCAGTGTGATTGGCGGCAGGGTCCCCTCGGGCTATGCAGTGTGATTGGCGGCGGGGTCCCCTCGGCTATGCAGTGTGATTGGCGGCGTGGTCCCCTCGGGCTATGCAGTGTGATTGGCGATGGGGTCCCCTCGGGCTATGCAGTGTGATTGGCGGTGGGGTCCCCTTGGGCTATGCAGTGTGATTGGCGGCAGGGTCACCTCGGGCTATGCAGTGTGATTGGCGGCGGGGTCCCCTCGGGCTATGCAGTGTGATTGGCGGTGGGGTCCCCTCGGGCTATGCAGTGTGATTGGCAGCGGGGTCCCCTCGGGCTATGCAGTGTGATTGGCGGCAGGGTTCCCTCGGGCTATGCAGTGTGATTGGTGGCAGATACCACCTTTTATTTATTATTGGCTGAGATGCCGGCAGTGAAGCTTTCTGCCCTTTCTTGTCCCTTTATCTTTTAGCACTTTGCCTCCTGCAGTCAGGTAATGCACCTCTGTGCAAGCAGCCTCCTCCAGTGTAACCCTTGCTATCACTGCCTGCTCTAACCACCGTGGCTCTTATGCTTATTACAAAGCTTCTAAAAATAAAAAGAGGTGATGTTGCCAATATCCACCAATTGGAAACTGTCTATCATTTTCTCGGATGCAATAGAGAACGATAGTCAGAATCTGATTGGTTGCTATGGGCAACATAACTTCTTTACATTTTTGAAGCTTTAGTAAATTTCCTGTGTGTCTGATCCTCTGTGTCGCCCCCTGTTCTCACAGGCACGAACCCCTGTTGCTCTTTTAACTTGCGCCTACATCCTGTCCCCCCCCCCCCCCATATGTTTGTTCACAGCCAACTTTTAACTGCTGCATCACCTCTTCCTCGTTGTCACAGAGACGCGGGACGTCGCCTTGTATCTATGGTTATGGTTCTGTAACGCTGGCAGGCATCCGTTACACTTTACACTGATAAAACAATCCATTACCTTCTCCCCATGCAGCTCCACTTATAGCGTGACCTATGCAGCCATTGCCATGGACAACCGCAATTTAGCAACTGGCCATCAAATTGTGAAACTATCATATAATTTTTTGTTGTTGTTGGGGGGGTTACGCGTTCTGATGCTACCCCTTTGTAAAATCATACAGAAATACGGTTCCTTGCTGAAAGTCCCGTTACTCTCAGCCAAAGCAGTGAAAGAGTTTAGGGAGTGCTCAGAGACCGCCCTGCTCCCTGTCTCATTCACGGGATGATTTGTGGCTGGGAAAACATTGTCCAGCACAGAGGCCTCCCAACCGGCCCAAGCGGCCTTTCTTCCTAAAACAAAAAGAACACCTATGAGAACTGATACAGAGGCCAATCATTATTGCTGGTGAATGTATCATGTGATATACAGACCTATTTATCAATATTATTTATACTAAAGTATTTATTTTATTTATTTATTAACAGTTTCTTATATAGCGCAGCATATTCCGCTGCGCTTTATAAAGGGGACAGTGATACAACAAAACAGGGTATTTACAGACAGTCAAAAGGTAGGAGGGCCCTGCTCGCAAGCTTACATTCTATAGGGAAGTAGGCATTGATACATAAGGATAGATACTGTATTCTTTATTGCATCGATTCCACCAGAATGCAAGGTTCTATGACTGGTTCTGGAATTTGATAAGCTGCCTGAAGAGATGAGTCTTCAGGGAACGCTTATAGGTTTGGAGACTGGAGGAGAGTCTTATTGTGCTTGGGAGGGCATTCCACAGAGTGGGTGCAGCCCAAAGAAAGTCCTGCAGTCGGGAATGGGAGCGAGTAATGAGTGTGGATGAGAGACGCAGATCTTGGGAGGAGCGTAGAGGTCGTGTTGGATGATATTTTGAGATAAGAGAAGATATGTATGTTGGTGTAGTTTGGTTTATGGCTTTGTATGTAAGTAAAATAATTTTGTATTGAATACGGTAGAATACAGGTAACCAATGAAGTGACTGACAGAGTAGCTTTGCAGACGATGAACGTCTGGCTAGGAAGATTAGCCTTGCAGCTGCATTCATAATGGACTGTAGTGGTGAGAGTCTGTATTAGGGAAGGCCAATAAGGAGACTATTGCAATAATCAATGCGGGAGATGATGAGAGCATGGATTAGAGTTTTTGCAGTGTCTTGTGTAAGGTAAGGGCGAATTTTAAATATATTTTTTAGGTGCATGTGGCATGATTTTGAGACAGATTGAAAGTGGGGTACAAAGGAAAGTTCTGAGTCAAGGATAACACCTAGGCAGCGAGCTTGAGAGGTAGGAGTGATTGTCATCTTCTCAACAGCGATAGAGATATCAGGTTGGTATCAAAGTAGAGTGAAAAAGGTGTTTTCACATGTTTTAGTTTCACTGAAATATATTAAAGGGCTTTTGGAGCAGTCATCTTCTGAATGTAGGACTGTGTTGAGATAACATGGGCCCAATCACTACATTGCACAGATGTATCAATTATCTCGATAAAGCTCTGTCCCTGCAATGGGTCTCTGCACCATTATCACGGTGACATTGACATGACTGCCATCACCCCCTCCCCATTGCTCAAACCCAACCACCGCCTCTGATCATACTAGCCACCCGGGTATCAGCTAATGCAGCAATGACGTTCTTCATGGCTTCCTCCTTCTGAGACCCCCGATGCTGTAAAGTGAGCTGCTGCGTTGCAGCATCACTTTACATTAAGCATAAAGCTTACCCTTTAGGGGTGTGCACTTGTTTGCTTACCCGGCTAGTGGTCTGGATTCATTCTGTTGGGTGTGTTGAGTTGACCACAGTCAAAAGTTGAGACCCTCTGTGTAGAGGTGTCTAGTTCCTGCCAATTCCAGTCATGGGCAACCACCATCTTTCCCAGGATCATGTGATCAGTCGTAATCAAACTCCGGTCAAGTCCAATCCGGTTAAGTCGCAGTCCAAGTCTGGTCAAGTTCTGTCTGGTTGAGTCGTAGTCCAGTTAAGTTGCAGTCCAAGTCCAATCAAGTTCGGTCCGGTTGAGGCACAGTCCAAGTCCAGTAAAATCTAGTCCAGTTAAGTCACACTCTAAGTCCAACAAAATCCAGTCCAGGTCGAGTTGCAGTCTTAAGTTCAGTCTGTTTGAGTCTGCGTGTATCCAAGAGTATCCAGTCTGGGTAGTCTGGTTCAGTTCTCGTACATCCAAGTATAACCAGTCCGGATCAGTCCTTGTGTATCTAGTCCATGCAGTCATGTTCAGTCCTTGTGTATACAAATGTATCTAGCCTGGGTCAGTCCGTGTGTATCCAAATGTATCTAGCCTGGGTTAGACCTTGTGTATTCAGTCCGGGTTAGACCTTGTGTATCCAGTCCGGGTTAGACCTTGTGTATTCAGTCCGGGTTAGACCTTGTGTATCCAGTCTGGGTTAGACCTTGTGTATTCAGTCCGGGTTAGACCTTGTGTATCCAGTCTGGGTTAGACCTTGTGTATTCATTCTGGGTTAGACCTTGTGTATTCAGTCCGGGTTAGACCTTGTGTATCCAGTCTGGGTTAGATCTTGTGTATCCAGTCCGGGTTAGACCTTGTGTATTCAGTCCGGGTTAGACCTTGTGTATCCAGTCTGGGTTAGACCTTGTGTATCCAGTCCGGGTTAGACATTGTGTATTCAGTCCGGGTTAGACCTTGTGTATCCAGTCCAGGTTAGACCTTGGGGATAAGGTCTCCAGTAACTAGGTCAACAAGCATTAGGTCAACACCACTAGATCGACATGCATGAAGGTCGACATATCTGAAGATCAATAAGTCATTAGGTTGACACAATCATTAGGTTGACACGGGGAAGGTCAACAGTCAAAAGGTCAACATGGGTTTTTTCACTTTTCTTTGAGCCGACATGCCGACAGGCAGTATTTCATACCATCTACTAGGGCGTGGTGGGAAAACAATATAGTGTGCCGAGCATATTGAGGCACCGTGCCCGAAGCATGGTGAGTGCAGCGAGCCATGCGAGGGGATGGGGTGCTACTTTCAGTGCCCATGTCGACCTTTTGGCTGTCGACCTCCCCCATGTCGACCTAATGCATGTGTTGACCTAATGACCTGTCGGCTTTCAGTCATGTCGACCTTCATGCAGGTCGACCTTCAGTCATGTCGACCTAATGCTTGTCAACCTAGTTACTGTCTAACCAATTATCCCATTCCAGACCAAGCGTATCTGCACGATAGGGGCCAAGACCAAAATCACCCTGCAGGGTTCAGTGGCAAAGACCACCAGCATCTTACACCTCACTCCTCCATTCTGGGTCTTCATTAACTACCTGGTATAGACAGATTCTCCAGCTCCAGGAAAAGCGCATACCTGTGGGAGAACCTGACGGATGGCGCTGGCAAAGTAATCCTTATTGTTATGGCTAAATTGCTGTGTTTAATGTGACGTGTGACATTAGCCCTACTGTGAAGTCACTATGAGAGAGCTGCCCAGTGTAACTGATTACATTACTCCATCATTAATTGTTGGCTTGCTGATAAACACTTATTACACAATCACACTTTACACCTGGGGAAAAGAACGACAACCCACAAATAAAAGGGCACATTTATTTGTTTTGTACTTCAAATCTTTATTTCATTTTTCAACAGATTACAAATACAATTACATACACATGTAAACATACCCACACATACTAGTACATATCTTATGTCAGTAAAATAACCCACAATTGCTAATTAGAGAAGGGACTTAATTTACAGAAAGAAACACAGAAAAAAACGATATCTATTTTAGGGCTGCACTATTCAACTAACTGCTTAGAGGAAATGTTAGCTCGGCCTATTTAGAGCATCAGGGGGGCTTCTATGTTCGAGACGTTTACCTCTAGTTGGTACCGCATTATATAAGGAGTACCTTGGGCTTATTATTAATTGGGGGGGGGTCTACTTAACCTTCTTCTGAATTTACTTGGACTAGGCAGAGTACGATGACAATATAGGGAATTAATTAGGTGCGTGATTAATGCTTGTTAATATGGAGTCTCTCTTGGCATTATGGTTGTATTTAGCCTATCCCAGTCTATTTATGGAATCCTACAATGACTTAGCGGTGAAATAAGATAAAAATAATATCAATCCAGTGTCGTTATTTTCTCGTGTAGGTGAATATTTATGTGTCGCGTTGTCTCACCAACGACATAAAGAGTTACTGAAGTGTCTAAAGAAAAGAATTTAAAAAAGAGCTAAGAAGATATGTATCTATTTTTAAAGTTAGAGAAAGCAATACTCTATGTCTTGCTTAAACTTGCTTACGTGTAAGTAATTACTTATCAAATATCAGTTCAACGTGAAGTGAGTAGATTATAAATCCATTGTCGCTTTGTAGCCGTGTAGTGTGGCTACATGGCTATCCACCTATCTCCTACTTGTGTCTCTGAGAGTGTAGTGTGAAATCTATCCCTTATTTATCGTGGTCAGTGACCTGGAAAAAGGCGGAATTTACCCAGTATTGCCAGATCTTATCAAATTTAGCCCTAGTATTCCGTTTAATATATATATATCTTTTTCTTGTCTATAGGTGTAATTGACAAGTGCCATCCATTTATTAAAATCAGGGCCTTTATTAGACATCCATGTTCTTGCTATTATTACTTTTGCCAGTGAGCAAAGATTAATTATATATGATCTTTCACATCCCAAAATTCTATCTCCTACAATCCCTAGGATACAACACTTGGGAGTAAAAACTTTCTTCGCGAGGCCCGTATCTACCATAGCTTGCGTGATTCTGCCCCAAAATTCTGCTACGACATAGCATTCCCATAAAAGATGTATAAAGGTACCCGGGAGTAATCCACACTTCGGGCAGGTTGCGGATGCTCTACCGGCAAACTTAGATTGTGTAGTGGCAGATATACTGTATATGCTCTGTGGAGGATGTACAGTTGTATCTGTTGTGTCCGAAGAGCATTTGTGGCTTTCGCCGCAGAAGACTTTGCCACTGTCCATTCATCTTCCCCCAAAGTCCCCAGGTCTACCTCCCATTTCTCTAATAAATTCCCTATCTGATAATATGGCGTCCAGTGGGCACTCCTGATCTATGAAGTCAATCTCCATCATTTGGTTGGCTTCACGCCATATTCTAATGGCCTGGTCCAATAGCGGAGGATCTGCGGCTCGTGTGTTGCCCCGCAGGATCCTCTGCAATGGAGTTTTACCCGGGGATGAGAGCGTTACCAGGGCCCTTGCCATGTCGCTGCCATATTGCTCGTGGTAAAGCCATGAGCTTATCTGTGATAGCTGGGCAGCTATATAGTACCTTCTTGTGTCGGGTAACCCCAATCCACCCTTCCCTCTTAGCCTCATTAAGTTATATAACTGGATTTTAGGGCGGGCGCCATTCCATACAAATGTGGAGATTATACTATTGAGTTTTCTAAATATTGATTTGGGGAGATAGACTGGTGAGTGTTGCATCATATATAGAAATTTGGGCAGGACAACCATTTTGATTAGGTTTATCCTTCCTGACACTATCAATGGTAATTTCTTCCAAGATTTTATTTTTTTCCCCAACCAGTCAAACAGGGGGTGTATATTCAGCCGTATATAATCTTTTGGATCCCAGGAGACTGTCACTCCTAGATATTTAAACGATGTAGCCCATTGTAGAGAATGAGAGGAGGTAGTTGGGTATATCCCCGGGGGGCCTGCAGGGAAGATAGTCGATTTTGCCCAATTGATCCTAAATCCGGAATAATCACCGAATTCCTTGATCAAATTTAAGGCTATTGGCAAAAATGTATTATGGTCCGCTAGATATATTAAGAGATCGTCGGCATATAGCGAGATCGTGTCACTTCGCTCGCCATATGCGAACCCCATAGGCTCTGGATGTTGCCGTAGTAGGCAAGCGAGGGGCTCTATCGCCAGGGCAAACAGGGCAGGGGACAGAGGACACCCCTGCCTCGTCCCCCTGGCGAGTCTAAATGCCGGGGATGTCCAGCCATTTACTACAACTCTGGCAGTCGGGTTAAAATACAACATTTTAATCCATTTTATAAAGTTAGGGCCCAGCCCAAAGGCATGCAGTACTGCCCATAAATAGGGCCATTCGACTGCGTCAAACGCTTTAATGGCATCTAGAGAAGCAATCGCTGGCTCTTTCTCACCCTCCTTTAAAAGCTGAAGATGGCTGTACAGCTTACGCAGATTTATGGAGGTGGACTTCCCGGGCATAAAGCCCGTCTGGTCGGGATGGACTAATTTCGCTATATGTCGGTTCAGTCTCTTAACCAAAATTTTAGCTAAGATCTTGGCTTCCGAAGATATCAGCGAAATAGGTCTGTATGAGTCCATTGTTTCTGGGTTTTTATCATGTTTTAGGATTACTACAATTTTTGCCTCGGTCATCGCCTCTGGGACATTACCCTCCTTGAAAGAACTGCCAAGGGTCTCATGTAGAAGGGGGGCTAAAGTTTCTATATATTTTTTGTAGACTTCTGCCAGGATCCCATCTAATCCGGGTGCTTTCCCACTTGGGAGCTCATTGATAGCATTTTTTACCTCCTCGATATTTATAGGGGCCTCCAGTTCTATACTATCCTCCTGTTTTAATGTTGGGATGTTGATTTTACTAATATACTCCGCTATTTCCCCTGGGTTATATTTTAACTGGGTAGCATACAGCTGGGTGAAGTAGTTTTTAAACGCCTCCCCAATTAATGGGGTGGTATTTAATGAGTGCCCAGTCCCATCATTGATCGTGCTGATGGTATTGTAGGGCTGCTCGGCTCGGGCCAGGAATGCTAAGTACTTCCCTGATTTGTCCGAGTTGCTATAATTTAGGTGTGACCTATGGGACATAATCTTATCATTCTCTTTTTTAACTGCATCCAACCAGCTATTCTGCGCCTGCTGCCAGGTTTGATAAGAAGAGTCTGTTTTATTAGTAATGTATTCCGCTTCCTTGGTTAGGGCCATAGTCTCCTTCTCCTGAATTTCCGCTCTACTTTCTCTTTTTAATTCAGCGATCCCCTTTCTAAGTGTACCCAGCAAGAATGCTTTAAAGGCGTCCCATACTATGGGCGCGCTAGTTGAGCCCTGATTCATTGCCCAAAACTCCTGCCATTGAGGCACTAAATCAATTTTACTTTCCAGGCTACCCAACCAGTTAGGGTTAAATCTCCAAAAGCTACAGCCCCGATCGCTCTCTACCAGTATTTCAAGGTACACGGGCGAGTGGTCGGATATGCCTCTCGGTTTATGTTCAATTTTCTGAACGAGGGGGCTGATGCTCTTGGAGACCAAAATAAGATCCAACCTGGAAAAGGTATGGTAAGAGGTGGAAAAACAGGTGTACTGAAGAGCTGTTGGATTGCGCTCCCTCCAGGGGTCTGCCCAGCCAATGTCATGTATAAAATTAGCAAAACTCATATTGTTACCTATTGTTGCTAAAGAATTACTCTTCCACCGGTCCATCTGAGGGTCCAGAATATTATTGAAATCCCCCATGCATATGATCGGGGTATCTGGGGACAGGGCAGCAAATTCTATAGCTTTTAGCAGAACCTTGTAGGAGAAAGGGGGCGGAATGTATACCGACAACACCATGAAATGACGAGCTTCAATCGTGCAGTCTAGGAACACATAGCGCCCCCCCGTATCGATACTAACCCTGTTACACGTGAATGACAAAGTTTTTTTAATTAGTACCGACACCCCCCTGGAGGATGACGTGAAAGGGGCATGGAAGGCATGGCCAATCCATGGTTTCTTAAGGGCCATTTGTTTCCCTCCAATCAGGTGGGTTTCTGTCAATGAGATAATATCTGCCCCATACTTTCTCACTTGGTTCATGACCAATGAACGTTTTATTTTTTCATTTAAGCCCCGAACATTCCAAGTAAGTATTTTAATCATCCCTGCCTGCCCAAAAATGCTGGCCGTGCCTCCCCCCCGTCCTGACCACTCCAACCATGACTCGAGCTCTGTTGCTGGTTAAATATGCACCTTTCTGAACCATATAACAATATTCCTGTTGTTTCCTGTACCATATAGATCAATACATAGCAATATAGCAATGTTCCTATTATTTTCTGTACTTTCATGCAAAACAATACATCATAGACAACATACATTCCCTCCCCCCAACCTGTATACCTCCTACCCCTTGGCATACCTATCTCCCCAACCATCCCGAGGAGAAAAAAAAAAAAAAAAGTGGGAAAAAAGAAAAACACACACAAAAAAAAAAAAAAAAAAAAAACACTTGAAAATTAACCCAATACCCGGAAGGCTATTAACTGTATAGGCCACCAAATTTGCGGGCGAGCTCCCTGGTGGAGTACTTTTTTTTTATATATATATATATTTTTTTTTTTTTAAAGACCTAGCCCTCTGCCAGTTGCCGTGGCCCTGGAGCATGGTTATCCAACCACTTGGCGGCTTCCTGCGGTGTTTGAAAGAAAACCGTCTCATTATTATATATCACTCTAAGCTTGGACGGGAATATCATTGAATATTTGAGGGTTTTTTCTTGAAGTCGTTTTTTGACCTCGGTAAACTTCGCTCTGTCCTTTTGGACCTCAAGGGCAAAGTCCGGAAAGACAGACACTCTGACTCCCTTATAGTCCAATGGCCCCTTGGCTCGTATCAGACGTAATATGGCATCACGGTCCTGATAGTTCAAAATTTTTGCAATAAGTGTCCGTGGGGGGGATCCAGGTGGAAGTGGTCGAGAGGGTACTCTGTGTGCCCTTTCTACTGCAAATTGTTTAGAAAAGGCATCCTGTCCAAACTTTGCAGTCATCCATTCCAGGATAAACTTAGCGGCATCACTCCCCTCCTCTTTTTCAGGAATGCCTACGAATCGTAGGTTATTCCTTCTTAGCCTACCCTCTACATCCAACATTTTAGACTTCATTTCGGACACTTGCAGAGACATCTTGTTTACTTTACTGAACCATTGATTATTTATATCCTCAAGTGCCGAAATCCGAGTCTCGACTTCAGTAATTCTTTCTGTCGTTACTTTAAGATCGGCTTTAATTGCAGAAATTTCCGCATGGCCACGGCGAGGCGGGAGTGAGCAGGTGGAGGTGTGAGCTCCCTGGTGCGTGAATACCCGTGATGACCTGTGTCCGAAAACAGTGAGCCTTACCTGGGGGAGAGAAAGGAGAAGGACCGCACGCTGCCGAGGGGATATAGCTGACGGTGAAGTCGGCTCATACAGCGCGCGGCTGTTGGTGGGACCCCGGCGGCTACTACAGCTGATTGTTAAAGCCTCCACAAGGTGCGCGGCTGCTGGTGCAGCTGAGAGAAAGGAGAAGGACCGCACACTGCCGAGAGGGAACAGCTGACGGGGAAGCCGGCTCATACAGTACGCGGCTGCTGGCGGGACCCCGGCGGCTTCTACAGCTCAGTGAAAGGTGAAGGACTGCACGCCGCCGAGAGGGAACAGCTGCCTCGCGGTGAGCGGCTGTTAGTGGGATCCCCGGCGGCTTTGGGCAGCAAGATTATTGAGGGCGGCAGGAGCGTCTCCCTCACCTTCCCCTCCGGCGGGGTCACAGTAAACGGGACCTTGCCCGACTACGTCTTCCACAGCGCTACACAGGAGAGGCTGAACCATCCTGAACCTGGCGTGCAGGCAGAGCGATAAGAACAGCACACATAGACCTGGGAAGGAGAGACTCCCCTCCAGCGCAGCACCTCTCAGCCACCAATATACTCCCAAGTTAGCCAGCAGGACACACGGGTGAGTGGGACCGTGAGAGGGCCCCCCTCTCTTCTCCCCGTTTCTTACCCTGCGGCACGTATAGCAGGCCGTTTGGAATATAAAGGACTTAAACAGATCCAGCAAGTACACCGGTACCAGCGGCCCGCTGGTACACAAGTGGGAATAAAAACCAAGGTCGCCTCTATCTGCCACAGACACTTGGGACTATATTCAGCCTGGTACCCTGCAGACGGACCCCTGGAGGAATAAGGCGCAGGAACATCAAGGCCAGACATCCCAACGACAAACTGGTGCAGTATCATACATTACTTTGCTGTTTTGTCAGCTCAATTTATGAAGTGGAGGGTCAGCATTAGCTATTGATCACTGCTTGGTATTATTGCTGTTGGTCTAATGATAAGCACTTGCCGGAATATTGTGATAAATCCGTTGGCACGCACCCCTGGAAGGTGCATTCCCTACTGCAGCATATAAGGGAACCTGTGCTGAACCTCAGGTCCCCCCATTGTGCAGTTACCCTGCCATGCGTATTTTTCCCTTTCTCTCTTATGGACAGTACTGATTGTATATAATACTAGTTGGAGTCCGGCCGGAGCCGTAGCGGGACTGTGTATATATCTGTGAAGGGGAAATTGGAGCAGAACTGTAAACAATCCAGACGCTTGGCAAATACTGGGGTAACACTGCACTGGGGTTATCAGCTTGGGGACTTTTCGATTGTATACAATCCTTAATTGGTATCTGTGTGCATTCTGAAAGGATTGAGCATATACTTCTGAAGGCTTAAACAGAGCAGAAGTGTTCAGAACTCCGATCCTTCATAACAATCTCTCTTTGGGCCCCCAGCAGATTTGTTCTGGGTATCAACACCTGCCCTAAGTACTACGGTCGCAGCAAACCTGTCCATAACCTTTGATTGCACCCGCCATTGTTTTAGCTGGACTGTGTACATCTCTAAGGAGTGATAATTTAAAAAGGGAAAAAGAAAAAAAAAGAAAAAAAATTATATATATAGTCTATACGCTGCCCCTCCTCGCAAAATGGGCAAAACAGGCAACACGGCCGCGGCCGCTCGATTAGAGAGGTATGCTCGGGCACAAGGGGGGAATACAACACACACTCCCACGTCAACCCCACAGTCCACACCCTCTAAAAGCAAAAGCCCTCCACCTGCCTCAGAAATTACACTCCAACAAGTACTTGAGGCTATAACTACCTCTGAGCAGCGACTCTCCGATCAAATTCAGGGGGTACAATAAAAGGGCACATTTATAACAATATCATAAACACGGTCCCTCATTCGCAACAATGGGGCTCATTAGATATTTCTATAGCTGTGTTGCAGAAGTTTAAAAAATGGAACACGCCATATGTCACGGACCCACCGGTCGCTCCTCCAGATACGTCAACCTGAGCAGCTCCGGCCATTAATGGGGTTCGCTTTGGACACACGGGTCCCCTATATAAGATATGCCGCCACCAATGCAAGTTTGAAGGATGCTTGCATACGTCCGGATACACAATACAATATATAAAAAGGTTATAGCGTAGACCGCCCGTTCGGCTTAAGTCCAAAGAACACAAATTCAGAACTGGAATTATGTATTATTTATTCCAAGAAATACTTCAGAGCTCAGCGATAAAAATGGTTACAAAGATGATTACAAAGATTTTAAAAGTACACACAAAAGGGTACTTGTGACTTATCTGGGCGCCCGATTTTCTTCATCGCACCTAAAAATCGCGGCAAATCGCATCGCATACAATCAGATTGCATGCGATGCGCCGCTATTTGCCGCGATTTTAATATGTGAAGGCACCCAGATGCCTGTTTCATATGTGAAATGGCCCCCCAGACCCCATTTTTAATTGTATACCCACCCTGATGGCTAAAAGCCCCCCATTGTTAACGCCACCCCACTATCAATGCCAACCCGAAGCGTGGCGAGCGCAGCGAGCCCGCGAGGGGCGGCGGTACGCGTCCTCCGACCTTTTCATACCCCCACTATCCACGTCGGCGTAGAGTTGATCTTATATAGTGTGGCGAGCGTAGCGAGCCCCGCGAGGGGACACGGATACCTGTGAAGCCCGCGAGGGGACGCGTATAGCTGTGAAGGTATCCACGTCCGCTCGCCACTTCGTGCTCGGTGGCTCGCTGCGCTCGCCACACTATATACATTAGGCGCCCAGATAAGTCACAAGTACACACAAAAGACTACAACTCACACAAAATAAAAGGGAATTAAAAATGACAGAACTGTATCTTGCACACAAGTACTGATTCTGTAGTGGGGGGGATTTCACATGAAACATTGGGTCATTTCCAGCCAGCTTGCTGTTCCCCCAAGAAGTACCAACAACTATAGGGACAAGAGAGCAGTTATACCTGCAGACTCCCTCATCCCTCCCACCCTTGGGATTTTGACCATTTCCCTGCTGAATGTGTAAATGTCTAATGAATGTCCCTAAATAATTGATCCTTTTACATGAAGGATTAGTCTGCTGCTTTTAAAGTGGTTTGTACACATTCCTTATAAAGTGGGATGCAACAGACAGGCCCCAAGTCTGATCTGAGATCTGTACTGGGGGGAGGGGAAGGACACCTTGTTGATCTAACCCCCAATCTGATTTATGAGGGCCTCAGATCCTAACTTCAGAGAACTCTACAGATGGTCACTCTGAGGGAATGTCCACCGTGCTTACACTCTGCAGGGGGAAATGGCAGGCAGCCCCCTTAGGTCACATTAAGTTTACACGCAGAATACAAGACATGCCCTGATCTCCCACATAATAATAACAGAAGACAGGAAATACATTCATCGCACACATAATAACAGGAGGCATGATTTATTCGATCCATCACGTGATCGGATCGTGACACCGTACTTTAACCCTTTGCGTGCAAAGTGAATGTGCCAAAAGAAGTGTGAAAATTGTTAAGCAAACCTTTCATCATAATGACCTGTAATGTTACCTTATATAGAAATATAAATCATTTTCATTGAATTTATATAACAAATGTCAGCGATGCTGGCGACGTTGGCACTCAAAAGGTTAAGCTATAACATACCTCCCAAAGACACTGGCAGCTAGTGACAGGGGGGACTCCCACCTGCCACCGCGGGACACTGCCGACCCCGGTAGGGACGCGGGAACGTCCCCAAAAACCGGGATGTTCCCACAGTAAATGGGACAGTTGGGTGGTATGCTATAAGCAGGTTTAAATGTTGCTTCCTACTTTTTTTGTGAGATAGTTTAACTGGTGAAGGGATGAACACCCCCCTCCCTGCTGTACTGTGTGCTAGAATTAGATAACAAGACACCTGAGAGTTTGTATCCTCTGTGACAAAACATGTATTGGTACTTACCCTGTGGCAGTAGGAAGGAGAGGTGCTGGCATGATACTGTAGTGTACAAAGTGTATATCTTTCCCCACGTATATGCATAGCAAACATGATTAAGTTAAGTTATATGGTTTTAGATCTGTAAACAAAGTCATCACATCTGTGCAGGCGTTTGAGGTGTCCACTGCGAACGTTACCATATTTCCAAGTCCTATAGCAGAGACTTATCATCCCGCACACGCAGTGAAAGGGAACCCCCCATTGTGGCCTTGATTCGGGTTCCTGGGCTACCACCACTCTGAGATAGCGGTAGCCCCCAGTGGCAGTGCGGTCTGTAGCACATAAGCCACAATGGGCTATTGCTATCTCAGAATGGTGGTAGCCCAGGAACCCGAATCAATGCTGCCCGATGTTGATACATCAGGCAGCTTTGCATCCACCATAGTAACCTATGGGGGATGCAGCTGGTAACGGAGGAGGGATCGCTGCAGGGATCAGAGATTCTGGCTGCGGTCCCTCCTGATACATTCAGGTGATACTATTTGCGGATTTAGCGTGAGGATATGGGGGAAGATACTGTATGGGGGTGTGAGGATATGGGGAAAGATACTGAGGGTGTGAGGATATAGGGTCAGATACTGTATGGGGATGTGAGGATGTGGGGGAACATACTGTATGGGGTTGTGAGGATATAGGGTCAGATACTGTATGGGGTTGTGAGGATATAGGGTCAGATACTGTATGGGGGTGTGAGGATATGGGGGAAGATACTGTATGGGGGTGTGAGGATATAGGGTCAGATACTGTATGGGGGTGTGAGGATATAGGATCAGATACTGTATGGGGGTGTGAGGATATGGGGGAAGATACTGTATGGGGGTGTGAGGATATAGGGTCAGATACTGTATGGGGGTGTGAGGATATAGGGTCAGATACTGTATGGGGGTGTGAGGATATGGGGGGAGATACTGTATGGGGGTGTGAGGATATAGGGTCAGATACTGTATGGGGGTGTGAGAATATGGGGGAAGATACTGTATGGGGGTGTGAGAATATGGGGGAATATACTGTATGGGGGTGTGAGGATATGGGGGAACATACTGTATGGGGGTGTGAGGATATACGCAGGGCTGGACAACACTGGCCCTCCAGATGTTAGTGAACTACACATTCCAGAATGCCTTGCATCAGTTTCAGCATGGCCACATAGCAAAACTAATGCAAAGCATCCTAGGATGTGTAGTTCACTAACATCTGGAGGGCCGGTGTTGCCCAGCCCTGGGATATAGGGTCAGATACTGTTTGGGGGTGTGAGGATATGGGGAAAGATACTGAGGGTGTGAGGATATACTGTAGGGTCAGATACTGTATGGGTGTGTGAGGATATAGGGTCAGATACTGTATGGGTGTGTGAGGATGTGGGGGAACATACTGTATGGGGTTGTGAGGATATAGGGTCAGATACTGTATGGGGGTGTGAGGATATGGGGGAAGATACTGTATGGGGGTGTGAGGATATAGGGTCAGATACTGTATGGGGGTGTGAGGATATAGGGTCAGATACTGTATGGGGGTGTGAGGATATGGGGGAAGATACTGTATGGGGGTGTGAGGATATAGGGTCAGATACTGTATGGGGGTGTGAGGATATAGGGTCAGATACTGTATGGGTGTGTGAGGATGTGGGGGAACATACTGTATGGGGTTGTGAGGATATAGGGTCAGATACTGTATGGGGGTGTGAGGATATGGGGGAAGATAATGTATGGGGGTGTGAGGATATAGGGTCAGATACTGTATGGGGGTGTGAGGATATAGGATCAGATACTGTATGGGGGTGTGAGGATATGGGGGAAGATACTGTATGGGGGTGTGAGGATATAGGGTCAGATACTGTATGGGGGTGTGAGGATATAGGGTCAGATACTGTATGGGGGTGTGAGGATATGGGGGAAGATACTGTATGGGGGTGTGAGGATATAGGGTCAGATACTGTATGGGGGTGTGAGAATATGGGGGAAGATACTGTATGGGGGTGTGAGAATATGGGGGAATATACTGTATGGGGGTGTGAGGATATGGGGGAACATACTGTATGGGGGTGTGAGGATATACGCAGGGCTGGACAACACTGGCCCTCCAGATGTTAATGAACTACACATTCCAGAATGCCTTGCATCAGTTTCAGCATGGCCACATAGCAAAACTAATGCAAAGCATCCTAGGATGTGTAGTTCACTAACATCTGGAGGGCCGGTGTTGCCCAGCCCTGGGATATAGGGTCAGATACTGTTTGGGGGTGTGAGGATATGGGGAAAGATACTGAGGGTGTGAGGATATACTGTAGGGTCAGATACTGTATGGGGGTGTGAGGATATAGGGTCAGATACTGTATGGGTGTGTGAGGATATAGGCCCTTATTCAGATCTGATCGCAGAACAGATTTGTTCTCAAAATGGGCAAAACCATGTGCACTGCAGGTGGGGCAGACGTAACATGTGCAGAGAGAGTTAGATTTGTGTGAGTTATTTTGTTTCTGTGCAGGGTAAATACTGGCTGCATTAATTTTACACTGCAATTTAGATTTCAGTATCAACACAACCCATCCAAATGTAACTCTCTCTGCACATGTTACATCTGCCCCACCTGTAGTGCACATGGTTTTGCCCATTTTGAGAACAAATTTGTACTGCAATCAGATCTGAATAAGGCCCATAGGGTCAGATACTGCATGGGGGTGTGAGGATATAGGGTCAGATACTGTATGGGTGTGTGAGGATATAGGGTCAGATAATGTATGGGGGTGTGAGGATATAGGGTCAGATACTGTATGGGGGTGTGAGGATATAGGGTCAGATACTGTATGGGGTGTGAGGATATGGGGGAACATACTGTATGGGGGTGTGAGGATATAGGGTCAGATACTGTATGGGGGTGTGAGGATATAGGGTCAGATACTGTATGGGGGTGTGAGGATATAGGGTCAGATACTGTATGGGGGTGTGAGGATATATGTTCAGATACTGTATGGGGGTGTGAGGATATGGGGGAAGATACTGAGGGTGTGAGGATATAGGGTCAGATACTGTATGGGGGTGTGAGGATATAGGGTCAGATACTGTATGGGGGTGTGAGGATATAGGGTCAGATACTGTATGGGGGTGTGAGGATATGGGGGAAGATACCGTATGAGGGAGAAGATATTACTGATGCTCTGGGGGAACTTCAACCCAGCATGCCAGATACTAAGAGGAGTCTAAAAACATAACAGCCAATCAGAATGCACAGCTCATTTCCTAACGTGTCTCTGATTAGCGGATTCCTCTAATTGGATGATTGAGCCGTCACTCTCGTATACCGGAAGTTGCTGTTGCCGTGGGAACTCCAGGACGCGGCGGTTTGAATTAAAGTGTGAGTCTGGGGCCAGAGGGAATATGGCGCCGCCCGCTCCGGTCCTAGTGAGGCGGAGGAGGAACCCCCGGGGAAGCCCGGAGCCTGAGGCACGGAGATCGTCCAGGCTGGTGGTGAACCAGGCGGTGCTGGCTGGGAGGAACCCGGGCTCTGTTGTGCCTGTGGGGGCCTGGATAGAGCCGGCTGTCTGGGGCACCGAGACCCGGGCATTGGTGAGTTAACTTGTGGCCTGACCCGCAGTCCTCTGCCGGTTATATAGTTCTTTACCCGGGGCAGATGGCCCCAGTGGCCCTTATTACTCTGCCACCCGGTATACCCCCATACGCTGCCACCCAGTACACCCCCCCACCCCATCGTCTGCCACCCGGCATCCCTCTCCCCGTCCGCTGCCACCCGGCATCCCTCTCCCCGTCCGCTGCCACCCGGCATCCCTCTCCCCGTCCGCTGCCACCCGGCATCCCTCTCTCCGTCCGCTGCCACCCGGCATCCCTCTCCCCGTCCGCTGCCACCCGGCATCCCTCTCCCCGTCCGCTGCCACCCGGCATCCCTCTCCCCGTCCGCTGCCACCCGGCATCCCTCTCCCCGTCCGCTGCCACCCGGCATCCCTCTCCCCGTCCGCTGCCACCCGGCATCCCTCTCCCCGTCCGCTGCCACCCGGCATCCCTCTCCCCGTCCGCTGCCACCCGGCATCCCTCTCCCCGTCCGCTGCCACCCGGCATCCCTCTCCCCGTCCGCTGCCACCCGGCATCCCTCTCCCCGTCCGCTGCCACCCGGCATCCCTCTCCCCGTCCGCTGCCACCCGGCATCCCCCTCCCCGTCCTCTGCAACCTGACATCCCCCCCCTATCCTCTGCCACCCGACATCCCCCCCTATCCGAGTATGAACGTACAAGACCGTTTTAGGCCGCTTATCGCTCATACAGAGGGAGTCGGGACAGTGTACACACCTATACAATTGAGCGGCCGTCCGACCCAGAACGGAAGAACGGCCCGACGATTGTATACTGTATGTGTACCCAGCTTTAAGCTGGGTACACATATATACAATTTGTTCTTCCGTTCTGGGTCGGACGGCCGTTCAATTATATATGTGTGTACGCTGTCCCGTACGAGCGATAAACGGCAAAAAACTGTCTTGACCGTCCATACTCGGTCGGTCGACGGTTCTTTGCTGTTTAATTTTCATCCAACAGGACGGCCCCATATCGGCACAAAAGTGCAGTGTGTACGCACGTTCGATCGATATGCTGCCGTCCTTGCAACTATACTGCCAAAGCTGGAACGCCCATGTGGGCATTCCATAGCTGCATCATCTCTGGCAGGGTGACTAAAAAAAAAAAAACGACATGGGGTCCCCCCCACTGCTGTAACCAGCACCAGGCTGACAGAGCCAGGGCTGGTATTAAAAAATCAGGAAACCCGACAAATAGGGCTAAGCTGATTTTTTTAAAACCAGGCTCCAGGTCCGGGGCTGGTTCCCAAAATGCGAGGGACAAAATGACTAGGGATCCCCCTGTATTTTAAGAACCAGCCCCAGGCCAAACCAGCCAGCAGGTAATGCCACAGCCGGGGGACACTTAAGGTCCCCCGTATTTTGGGAACCAGCCCCGGCTCTTCAGCCTGGTGCTGGTTTCGGCAGGGGGGGGGGGGACCCCACGTCGTTTTTTTTTTTTTAAATGGGTAAAAGGGTGACTAAAATTACTAACCCAGCCCATTATGATAATTTTGTTCACATATGACGTGTCATTAGCCCAAATCGAGACAGTGTATACGGTGGTACAATCTTTTACTTGCGACTATTTGGACGGGAGTACATCGGACGTCGCAAGTAAAATTGTACAGGTGTGTACGCGCGTGATTGGCTGTTGTTTGTGGTCGGTCCAACGGTCGCAAGAAACAGGGATTGTATATATGTGTACCCAGCTTTAGGCCGGTTTCACACACTCCGGCTCCTGCCGGAGGGTGAAATCCCGCACAGCCAGGGAGCCGTGCCGCACACAGTAGTTGTGAATGGACACTATTGTGTCCATTCACACGGGACGGCCACGACCCGGCCGCACGGTTGCAGCCGGATCCCGCCACTGGAAGGGACGGCTGCCGGGCTGTGGCCATCCCCTCCATGATAAACTAGTGTGTGCGGCACGGCTCCCTGGCCGTGCGGTATTTCACCGTCCGGCAGGAGCCGGAGTGTGTGAAACCAGCCTTACTGCTGAGACTGGTGCGATGACTGTGGTTGTAGTTCTAGATACAGCCTCTAGATGGCATGGAAACATTTCCTGAGTGTCTGTCCTTCCCTGAAGACCTAGTAGTGAATAAAACTCCTGAAACTCTGGGAACATTCTCTTATAAAGGTTTTGGATGAGTGGATAAGCCGTTCGATGAATTACTATTGTGTTGTACTATATATGTATCCACTGTCACCGTTGTACTCTTTAATGTTATACAGAAGTGTAATGGTCATATCCCCATTGTATTTGGCTGGGTTGTACATTGAGGGAAGCTAGGTACAGTCACAGTACTGCTGGAACAGATGGTAATGGGTCCCTGCTGTAGCGGGTCAGTTCTGTGCTGCTGGATGCTTTCCCCTCTGACTCTCCTGTATCACATATTGATCTGCATGTTCCTCTTGTACTCAGGTGTCCGCTGAACAAGTTGAAGAGAAGCTGATACAATATCAGCAGGAGAAAGAGCAGAGACTGATCCGCTTCCAGGGGGAGGTGAAGCGAAGGGTTAATCAGCATGCAAAGCAGCGCAAGAGGCAACAGCTCCAGAAATCCTATGATGCAGTAAGTTGTGAAGTCCTGTCCTGCTTCCTCCCTGATATCCTGGCCTGTCTGCCACATCCCTGTTTCCTGTACGCTGTATACCTGCCCTGTCTGCCTCATCCCTGTATCCTGTATACCTGCCCTGTCTGCTCCCTCATCCCTGTACGCTGTATACCTGCCCTGTCTGCTCCCTCATCCCTGTACGCTGTACACTGTATACCTGCCCTGTCTGCCTCATCCCTGTGTCCTGTACGCTGTATACCTGCCCTGTCTGCTCCCTCATCCCTGTATCCTGTACGCTGTATACCTGCCCTGTCTGCTCCCTCATCCCTGTATCCTGTCCTGCTTCCTCCCTGAAATCCTGGCCTGTCTGCCACATCCCTGTATCCTGTACGCTGTATACCTGCCCTGTCTGCTCCCCCATCCCTGTATCCTGTACGCTGCATACCTGCCCTGTCTGCTGCCTCATCCCTGTATCCTGTACCCTGCATACCTGCCCTGTCTGCTCCCCCATCCCTGTGTCCTGTACGCTGTATACCTGCCCTGTCTGCTCCCTCATCCCTGTATCCTGTACGCTGTATACCTGCCCTGTCTGCTCCCTCATCCCTGTATCCTGTACGCTGTATACCTGCCCTGTCTGCTCCCTCATCCCTGTATCCTGTACGCTGTATACCTGCCCTGTCTGCTCCCTCATCCCTGTATCCTGTACGCTGTATACCTGCCCTGTCTGCTCCCCTATCCCTGTGTCCTGTACGCTGTATACCTGCCCTGTCTGCCTCATCCCTGTATCCTGTACGCTGTATACCTGCCCTGTCTGCTCCCTCATCCCTGTATCCTGTACGCTGTATACCTGCCCTGTCTGCTCCCTCATCCCTGTATCCTGTACGCTGTATACCTGCCCTGTCTGCTCCCTCATCCCTGTATCCTGTCCTGCTTCCTCCCTGAAATCCTGTACGCTGTATACCTGCCCTGTCTGCTCCCTCATCCCTGTATCCTGTACGCTGTATACCTGCCCTGTCTGCTCCCTCATCCCTGTATCCTGTCCTGCTTCCTCCCTGAAATCCTGGCCTGTCTGCCACATCCCTGTATCCTGTACGCTGTATACCTGCCCTGTCTGCCACATCCCTGTATCCTGTACGCTGTATACCTGGCCTGTCTGCTCCCCCATCCCTGTATCCTGTACACTGCATACCTGCCCTGTCTGCTCCCTCATCCCTGTATCCTGTACGCTGTATACCTGCCCTGTCTGCTCCCTCATCCCTGTATCCTGTACGCTGTATACCTGCCCTGTCTGCTCCCTCATCCCTGTATCCTGTACGCTGTATACCTGCCCTGTCTGCTCCCCCATCCCTGTATCCTGTACGCTGTATACCTGCCCTGTCTGCTCCCTCATCCCTGTATCCTGTACGCTGTATACCTGCCCTGTCTGCTCCCTCATCCCTGTATCCTGTACGCTGTATACCTGCCCTGTCTGCCCCATCCCTGTATCCTGTACGCTGTATACCTGCCCTGTCTGCCCCATCCCTGTATCCTGTACGCTGTATACCTGCCCTGTCTGCTCCCTCATCCCTGTGTCCTGTACGCTGTATACCTGCCCTGTCTGCTCCCCCATCCCTGTGTCCTGTACGCTGTATACCTGCCCTGTCTGCTCCCCCATCCCTGTGTCCTGTGCGCTGTATACCTGCCCTGTCTGCTCCCCCATCCCTGTGTCCTGTGCGCTGTATACCTGCCCTGTCTGCTTCCCCATCCCTGTGTCCTGTGCGCTGTATAGCTGCCCTGTCCTGTGCGCTGTATACCTGCCCTGTCTGCTCCCCCATCCCTGTGTCCTGTGCGCTGTATACCTGCCCTGTCTGCTCCCCCATCCCTGTGTCCTGTGCGCTGTATACCTGCCCTGTCCTGTGCGCTGTATACCTGCCCTGTCTGCTCCCCCATCCCTGTGTCCTGTGCGCTGTATACCTGCCCTGTCTGCTCCCCCATCCCTGTGTCCTGTGCGCTGTATACCTGCCCTGTCTGCTCCCCCATCCCTGTGTCCTGTGCGCTGTATAGCTGCCCTGTCCTGTGCGCTGTATACCTGCCCTGTCTGCTCCCCCATCCCTGTATCCTGTGCGCTGTATACCTGCCCTGTCTGCTCCCCCATCCCTGTGTCCTGTGCGCTGTATACCTGCCCTGTCCTGTGCGTTGTATACCTGCCCTGTCTGCTCCCCCATCCCTGTGTCCTGTGCGCTGTATACCTGCCCTGTCTGCTCCCCCATCCCTGTGCGCTGTATACCTGCCCTGTCTGCTCCCCCATCCCTGTGCGCTGTATACCTGCCCTGTCTGCTCCCCCATCCCTGTGTCCTGTGCGCTGTATACCTGCCCTGTCTGCTCCCCCATCCCTGTGCGCTGTATATAGTGTTCCTTCTAGGAACGAAATGAGGCAGGGCGCTGGAGGGGCGGACCGGGCCGCCGACGTCACTACGGGGGGGCGTGCCCGGGCCACCGCGTCACTACGGGAGGCGTGCCCGGGCCGCCGCATCGTTGAAGAGGGCTTGCCCGGCCATGACTACGTCACTGAGCTGCCGGGACGTAGCCATGGCCGGGCAAGCCTCCTTCAGCGATGCGACGGCCCAGGCACTCCGGCGGGACAGACTGCAGGCTGATTTAGCGGGGCGCTGCTAGAGGGGCAGGGCGCATTTTGCCCATTAAAAATCGGGCAGGGCGCAGCGCCCCGCTAAAACAGCCTAGCGGGAACACTATGTATACCTGCCCTGTCTGCTCCCCCCATCCCTGTGCGCTGTATACCTGCCCTGTCTGCTCCCCCATCCCTGTGTCCTGTGCGCTGTATACCTGCCCTGTCTGCTCCCCCATCCCTGTGTCCTATGCGCTGTATACCTGCCCTGTCTGCTCCCCCATCCCTGTGTCCTGTGCGCTGTATACCTGCCCTGTCTGCTCCCCCATCCCTGTGTCCTGTGCGCTGTATACCTGCCCTGTCCTGTGCGCTGTATACCTGCCCTGTCTGCTCCCCCATCCCTGTGTCCTGTGCGCTGTATACCTGCCCTGTCCTGTGCGCTGTATACCTGCCCTGTCTGCTCCCCCATCCCTGTGCGCTGTATACCTGCCCTGTCTGCTCCCCCATCCCTGTGCGCTGTATACCTGCCCTGTCTGCTCCCCCATCCCTGTGCGCTGTATACCTGCCCTGTCTGCTCCCCCATCCCTGTGCGCTGTATACCTGCCCTGTCTGCTCCCCCATCCCTGTGTCCTGTGCGCTGTATACCTGCCCTGTCTGCTCCCCCATCCCTGTGCGCTGTATAGAATGTTCCTTCTAGGAACGAAATGAGGCAGGGCGCTGGAGGGGCGGACCGGGCCGCCGGCGTCACTACGGGAGGCGTGCCCGGGCCGCCGCGTCACTACGGGAGGCGTGCCCGGGCCGCCGCATCGCTGAAGGGGGCTTGCCCGGCCATGACTACGTCACTGAGCTGCCGGGACGTAGCCATGGCCGGGCAAGCCTCCTTCAGCGATGCGACGGCCCAGGCACTCCGGCGGGACAGACTGCAGGCTGATTTAGCGGGGCGCTGCTAGATAGTGATGGGAAATCTAGTTCGTTTTGGTGACTAGTTCATTATGATCTAGTTCACCCAAAAGATTAGATCAGAAGATTAGTTCATCTAGTTCATTTAGTTCATTATTCCCTCACTGATCAGAGACTGAGAGGAGTGCATGGATCTAGATGAACTAGACTAGATTATGACACACAGAGCAGGCATTGTAATACCAGCTCATTGTAGGAGTTATAGTCTTGTTAGAATGATCATATACTGTATGTTTAATAAATCAGATTATTTTCTATTTTAG
Organism: Crinia signifera; assembly: GCF_055691185.1. Classification (NCBI taxonomy): domain Eukaryota; kingdom Metazoa; phylum Chordata; class Amphibia; order Anura; family Myobatrachidae; genus Crinia; species Crinia signifera. The sequence continues at coordinate 141,976,324 of NC_139226.1, read as the reverse complement.
AAAAGCAATAAGTTATATACAGCACCCTTCTAGTGACATGTTTATTGTTTAGCTCTGTAATATTAATCCCATTGTGGTTATTATTTTACCTTCCATAATATGCAAGTAAAATATCCAAATTCAGAGTAATTTAATAAGTCAAATTGTTTCTGCTTTTAAAATACAGTAATTAGAAAAAAACATGTCCCCTTGCCCCAATGTAACTGACCTTAGAGAGAGATAAAGTAGAGACTTTGCAAAGTAACCAGTTGCTGATTGGTTGCTAGGGGCAACTGCTCCACTGTATGCATCATGAAGGTTCACACATATCCATCTCTGACTGTAATGTGGAGTAAACAGAGCTACTACAGTATACTGTAACTGTATAACATGCAGCAGCCAGCACTGTGTCTGTGGCTGCATACACACAATACATGTGCCTGAGCACAGCAGTGCCACACATGGTAGCTCACAGGTACTGTACAGTCTCATTATGGTGTATAGTCAGAGATTAGTTCAGGGATCTGTATGATCAGTGAACTAATTGAACTACTGAACTATTTGCAGGACTCATGAGTCATCAGGACAATGTAGTTCATTTGGATCCGCAGAGTCCAGACCATGTCTGAGCTCAGCACTGCCATCTTTGGCAGCTAACATGTACTGCCTCCTGTGTATTGCATGAGAGCTGATAACATGGCTGCTGCAGAAGCTCCTACACAGATCCCAGCAGCAGATTTAGAACAGCAGTGTGCTCAGGACCCAGTACCAGAAGCAGCAGCAGTAAGTGTTTGGACATATGAACTAATCATATAATGATAGTATCACAGAAAGGTGAGCAGCATGAGCACACATTCTCCCTCACAGACACACCACACAACTATGGCTAGGCAGTGCATATTTATATTTTATTAGATTTGTATTTGCTGGGCTTTGTTGTACTTTTAACTTTAGATTCAGGAAGTAAAGATCCAGTAAATGAGCCTTATGGATCTGCTGGGCTCTGTCTGTCTGTGTTACACCTCCCACTTGCTTTACTTCCTGGTGAACTAAATGAACTAATCTTTCCCAGAGCAGTGATCTGAACGATTTAGTTCACTTTGAAGATTAGTTCATTTTGAACTAATCATTCACGAACTACCCCATCACTACTGCTAGAGGGGCAGGGCGCATTTTGCCCATTAAAAATCGGGCAGGGCGCAGCGCCCCGCTAAAACAGCCTAGCGGGAACACTATGTATACCTGCCCTGTCTGCTCCCCCATCCCTGTGCGCTGTATACCTGCCCTGTCTGCTCCCCCATCCCTGTGTCCTGTGCGCTGTATACCTGCCCTGTCTGCTGCCCCATCCCTGCGTCCTGTGCGCTGTATACCTGCCCTGTCTGCTCCCCCATCCCTGTGTCCTGTACGCTGTATACCTGCCCTGTCTGCCACATCCCTGTGTCCTGTGCGCTGTATACCTGCCCTGTCTGCTCCCCCATCCCTGTGTCCTGTACGCTGTATACCTGCCCTGTCTGCTCCCTCATCCCTGTATCCTGTATGCTGTATTACCTGCCCTGTCTGCCTCATCCCTGTGTCCTTTACGCTGTATTACCTGCCCTGTCTGCTCCCCCATCCCTGTGTCCTGTTCGCTGTATGTCTGCCCCATCCCTGCGTCCTGTGCGCTGTATGTCTGCTGCCCCATCCCTGCGTCCTGTGCGCTGTATACCTGCCCTGTCTGCTCCCCCATCCCTGCGTCCTGTGCGCTGTATACCTGCCCTGTCTGCTCCCCCATCCCTGCGTCCTGTGCGCTGTATACCTGCCCTGTCTGCTCCCCCCATCCCTGCGTCCTGTGCGCTGTATACCTGCCCTGTCTGCTCCCCCATCCCTGCGTCCTGTGCGCTGTATACCTGCCCTGTCTGCTCCCCCATCCCTGCGTCCTGTGCGCTGTATACCTGCCCTGTCTGCTCCCCCATCCCTGCGTCCTGTGCGCTGTATACCTGCCCTGTCTGCTCCCCCATCCCTGCGTCCTGTGCGCTGTATGTCTGCTCCCCCATCCCTGCGTCCTGTGCGCTGTATGTCTGCTCCCCCATCCCTGCGTCCTGTGCGCTGTATGTCTGCTCCCCCATCCCTGCGTCCTGTGCGCTGTATGTCTGCTCCCCCATCCCTGCGTCCTGTGCGCTGTATGTCTGCTCCCCCATCCCTGCGTCCTGTGCGCTGTATGTCTGCTCCCCCATCCCTGTGTCCTGTGCGCTGTATGTCTGCTCCCCCATCCCTGCGTCCTGTGCGCTGTATGTCTGCTCCCCCATCCCTGCGTCCTGTGCGCTGTATGTCTGCTCCCCCATCCCTGCGTCCTGTGCGCTGTATACCTGCCCTGTCTGCTCCCCCATCCCTGCGTCCTGTGCGCTTTATACCTGCCCTGTCTTGTACCACTAAATGGCCTTCTGGCCACAGTCTGCCTTCTTCCAAATGTTATTGTGCCTTGAAGCAGAATGAAGTTAGTGCCTACACCAGGCATTCCCAAGCACGGTCCTTACGGCACACCAACAGTGCAGGTTGTAGTGATATCCAGGCTTCAGCACAGATGGTTTAATCAGAATCAATCAGGTACTAATTAAGTCACCTGTGCTCAAGCCTGGATATAACTAAAACCTGCACTGTTGGTGTGCCATGAGGACCGTGGTTGGGAATGCCTGCTGTATGGGGTCTGAGGATATAAGGTCAGATACTGTATGGGGGTGTGAGGATATGGGGGAAGATACTGTATGGTGGTGTGAGGATATAGGGTCAGATACTGTATGGGGGTGTGAGGATATAGGGTCAGATACTGTATGGGGGTGTGAGGATATGGGGGAACATACTGTATGGGGGTGTGAGGATATGGGGGAACATACTGTATGGGGGTGTGAGGATATGGGGGAACATACTGTATGGGGTTGTGAGAATATGGGGGAATATACTGTATGGCAGGCATTCCCAACCACGGTCCTCAAGGCACGCCAACAGTGCAGGTTGTAGTGATATCCAGGCTTCAGCCCAGATGGTTTAATCAGAATCCCTCAGATACTAATTAAGTCACCTGTGCTCAAGCCTGGATATCACTTAAACCTGCACTGTTGGTGTGCCGTGAGGTCCGTGGTTGGGAATGCCTGGCCTACACTGTGAGTGCATTAGTGGAATAGGGATGTGTTACCATACTACACTGGCAGCACCTTCCCCCTAGAGCACAGGTTGTCTAAACTCGGTCCTCAGGACCCCATGTGGTGCATGTTTTGCAGGTCTCACAGAATCACAAGTGAAATAATTAGCTCCACTTGTGGATGTTTTAAAATGTGTCAATGAATAATAAATGCACCTGTGCTCCTGCCGGTGACCTGGAAAATGTGAACTGTGTGGGGTCCTGATGACCGAGAATCCCTGCCCTAGAGAATGAGCCAACCAGCTGTTGTGATGCTACTTATCCCAAACACCATGTTTTATTCATATAGGTACTTGGGGGTAGATGTATGAAGCAGTGATAAGGGAGAAGTGATACAGTGGCTGGTAATTTATCACCGGCCAATCAGCTCCTATTTAAACCCAGCCTGTAACTTCAGTCAGAAGCTGATTGGCCGGTGATAAAGTACCAGGCACTGTATCACTTCTCCTCCCTTATCCCTGCTTCATACATCTACCCCTTGTTTCCTAGCATGGCGCCCCCAATTTTGATGGAAGTGCATCTTATCGCATCGCATGCAATATAGCGGCATGCAATTCGATTTTTAATTGTACAAGCCCCCTATGGGTGCTTACAATGTTAAATGCACCCCCACTATCAACGCCAACTCGAAGCGTGGCGAACGCAGCGGTACGCGACCTACGACCTTTTCATACCCCTACTAGCCACGTGGGCGTGGAGCTGATTTTAGATAATGTGGCGAGCCACCAAGCCCGAAGCGTGGCGAGCGGACACGGATTACTTTACATGTATTCCGCGGGGCTCGCCAACGTGGCTAGTGGGGGTATGAAAAGGTCGGAGGACGCATACCGCTGCGCTCGCCACGCTTCGGGCTGGCGTTAATAGTGGGGGTGGCGTTGACAATGGGGGTGCATTTAACATTGTAAGCACCCATGAATTAAAAATCGCATGGCATGCCATTTGCTGGCATGTGATGCTATGCGATATTTCATTGTACAACTCCTGTTAATTTATCGGGAATATTGCATCGCACACCACTAAATACGTTATGCGATGATATGCCTTGGGCGCCACGCTAGGGAACAAGTACTTTTTAAATATATACTAAAACTGGCATGGCATGCTGGGATATGTAGTTGTAAAACAGCTGGATATCTCCAGGTTGGAAAGGATCACCCTAGGGTAACACTAAGTAGGAGCGAGTAGGTTGTATTCATTGCTACACAGTGCACGGACTTGTCTAACAGTGCTCCTCTCGCCCAGCTCACCAGGGAGGGTGTTATCGTCAAACAGTCTTCTGATGCTGCCGTGCCATTTACCCCGAAGAGAAACACTTGTGTTTACCGCAATACACAAGTTGCCATTTGTAGCCCTCGGTCCAGCTGTGTGTTGGTGCAGAAGATCGACGGCGACCTTGAAGAGGACCAGGAGGAAAGAGATGAAAATGGGAATAAGTTATTTAAGCAGCATGCTAAAATGGTGAGTTGTGGCATAGTAGTGTGCTCATTGCTCATCAGGCCTATACCCAGGGGCTCTGCTATGCTGTGTCCATGATTAAGACCTAGTCAGTAGGATCCATTAGGTGCACTGTCCTAGGAAAATGGTTCACTGTGCAACTCGTTCTGTCTGAGAGATCCAGCTCCGTCAATCCATTTCCTCTAGTCCCAGTTGGCATCTGATGAATCCAAGCCAGATGTTTAAGCATGTCATTGGAGCAGAGCAGAGCGTTTATGTGTATACTTGTTAAAAGCATGACACAACGACGGCCCCTGCAATGTATGTACACTTCGATACAAGGCGCGGCTTGAAAAGTGATTGCCCCTTTATAAAACCGTTAAAGTTCGGCCGGCATCACAAACCTTATGTGTTTTTTTTTTTTCTGTCGTCAAGGCAAGGCACCTATGCTAACTTCTTGAGAGAGGCAGGCTCCTCCCTTCTGCATCCCAGCGTTTGTTTTAGGTGCCCACTGGAGTGGGTGTTATATTGACTGGTTGCGGGCTGCAGCCGTTTGTAGAGTAGCTTGGTGTTTGTTTTGGTACTTATGCTTTAGCCGGGCGGAGAGGGGAGATCCTGGCGGTCTGAATGGTGGCCGGCCTGCAGGGGGGAGATGCGGCCGGGCGGAGCAGACGCGTCCATTCTATGTGGGCATCACATGGTTTCCCTGCTCCCCCAGCAGCACTACGCTAATTGTGTACGCTGCTGCCGACTGTCATGGCGGATGGGGAGCCGAGTGCCGAAGGAGCTGGAACGCTGGCGCTGGGGACATAATTCAGATAAGTAGAATGCACCACACACACACACACACACACACACACACTCACACACACACTCGTATACCCATTATCCACGTGGATAAGTTGCAGGTTACAGCGTGAGGCTTCCAGAGGAAGTTTCTTTACACTTACAGGGCAGCAGAGGCTGACAGAAGCGCGTCCTGTCAGCACTCTGTGTGCAGAGGGACGCTGTCTGCCCTCTCTGCACAGCGCTTTGATCTCCACAAAAGGAGGTCTCCTGGGTCCTGGGGTGCATCCTGAGCCGGCTCCCATCGCGGGTGACTGACCACCTGCGATGGCGCTGCCATTTTACCGGACTTATAGGCAGTTGATGCCTATTTACAGGAGTCGAGCGCAGCACTGGACGCTTCCAAGTGGTCCCATACAGAGGGGAGACACTGGAAGAGAGAAGAAACACTTGGTAGGAGCGGCTGAAATGGGGAGGTCGCCAAAACAGCTTCCCTCCCTGCTGAAGCAGAGACTTGGTCTCTTCCTACACTCTGTTCTGGGGCCCTTTATTCTCTACACTGTGCGGAGCTGAAGGAGGATTTTACTACAGAACGGAGTAAACAGTTTCTTCTGGGTAGCGCCTTCCCTGGTGACCGCTGAGGATCCATTACAGCAGTGCAGACAGATAAGTACACTGGTATATTATTCTGTACAGACACCTGACATTTTGCACTATAGGGGTTATTTTGGTTCACTCTTTCTGACAAAACCATGTGCACTGCAGGTGGGGCAGATGTTACTTGTGCAGAGAGAATTAGATTTGAGTGGGGTTTTACTTCAAAGTGAGATCTATATTGCAGTGTAAAAATAAAGCAGTCAGTATTTTCCCAGCACAGAAACAAAATAACTCGCCCAAATTGAATTCTCTCTGCACGTTTTACATCTGCCCCCCTGCAGTGCACATGGTTTTGTCCATCTAAGAAGGAATTTGTCAGAAAGAGTGAACTAGAATAACCCCCAATGAGTGATATCATGAAAGAAAGGTGTAGTGCTGCTGCTCTTGGGGAGGGAACGTCTGCCATGTTAATTGGGCTCAAGCCCAGAGGTCTGAGCAGCCTGAACCTGCGTGGGGGGAGATCTATGACTGCCTTGGTGTAGGCCCCCCCCCCCCCCCCATGTGGGCTCTATTACCCCCTCTCAGGGGGACCCTGCATTAATACAGGTTATGCAGGACACTGCTCAGAGAGTCCATAAAATGACTGCCTTTTATGGAGCAGTTTACCAGGGTCCCTGAGGTGGTCACTCCCAGGCACCCTTTATCCACACCTCCTCTCCTTAATTAAGACCGCTAAGAAGGGGGGCGCGGTAGGCGTCCGAACGACCTTTTCATACCCCCACTATCCACGTCGGCGTGGAGTTGATTTTATAAAGTGTGGCGAGCCACCGAGCCCGAAGCGTGGCGAGGAGACGCGGATTACTTTACAGGTATACGCATCCACACGCTTCGGGCTCGCTGCACTCGCCACACTTTATAACATCAACTCCACGCCGACGTGGATAGTGGGGGTATGAAAAGGTAATTCGGACGCGTACTGCGTCCCCTCGCGGGGCTCGCTGCACTCGCCACGCTTCGGGGTGGCGTGGATAGTGGAATTAACAAGGTCGATAGCTGTTATGTCGACTAATGTCATTGTGAACAGGTTTAAGAGTGTTTTGCACAGTGTACCCCTATGTAGGTGCCCCCTTCTTAGCGGTTTCCGGGGAGTCTGGAGTTAGACGCTTTAGCGTGTGCCGGGGTGTCTAGTTTAGAAGCCCCGTACGTTACTGGTGTGCCGGGGTGTCCAGTTTACATGCCCCCGTTGTCAGCGGTGTGCAGGGCTGTCTATTTCACTGTGGAACTACAAGTACCACAGTGACCTGTCAGCGCTGGGCAGTGTGCGCTGCTGCTGCCCAGCGCTACGCTGATAACGTAGATTACATATGTAAAGCAGGCACGCGCTGCGCTGAGAACAGCTAGAGCGGCACGCGCACAGTTAAACACTGAAACTTGGCAGCTTGCCAGACTCAAACACAGACTGCGCGCGTGATGGCGCCGTGAAACTACACAAGTACCTGAAGATTTGATAATGGCAGTTAAGCAGACATTAAATCTCTCAGATGTTGATCAGGTACCGGTGCAGGGTGCAGGGACGCGGTACTTTTCCCCCTGATGAGGGCATGGAAGACGTCTGATAAAAGGCTTCTTATGCCTAAGAGATTTGCCAACATGTATCCCATGCCGCAGGAGCATGTGAAATTGTGGGAAAAGATTCCTCTGGCGGATGCACCTGTTGCTAGGTTGTCTTAAGGTGGCCATACACACGCAGATTTATCTTCAGATCTGGCTGGTTGGAACAAAAACATGGCTATGGATGAGAGCAAATGACGGTTGACCATTTGCTTGGAAATGCTGGAAAACTGAAACGGTCACTCATCCATAACCATGTTTTTGTTCCAACCAGCCAGATCTGAAGATAAATCTTACTAGTGTATGGGCACCTTAAGACCACTGCTTTACCTGTGCAAGGGGGTGCTGCGTTCAAGGACCCCATGGATAAAATGATTGAGGGCTGTTTTAAAAGCTGTGTTTGAAGGGGTTGGATTTACTTGGGGCCCGGGTATTGCATCAGCTTAGGTCTCTAAGGCCATGAGGAGTTGGACTGATTCCTTGTGTGCTCAGCTGCAACCTGTTACGGAAGCCTTTGCTTTAGCAGAACAGGTAAAGTGTGTGGCTGAATATGTTTGTGAGGCTGGTGAAGAAGGCGCTAAAATAGTGTCAAAGGTGTCAGCCATTTCTGTGACAGCTAGGAGAGCTCTGTGGCTTAAAGCTTGGGAAGCTGATAGCGAGTCTAAGAAGTCTCTAGAAGCGTTGGCCTTTAACAGAGAACTTCTTTTTGAGTCAGAATTTTATTCCGTTATCAAATATCCCCCACGGGGGAGAAGAGCACTTTCCTTCCCACTACTGCTACTAAGCACGGAGCTTCTAGGCTTGCAGCCTTCCGTTCGTCCTTTCGATCCTCCTTTCAGGGGGGTGTGTGAACTAGAGGACAACCAGGCAGAGGGAAGTTTTCCTCTGGCAAGGGAAGGGCGCCCAGGTCCTGTTTTGGCGCCTTTGCAAATCCAGGATGCCTATCTTCACGTACCTATTTGCGTGGAACGTCAATCTATGCTGCGTTTCGCAGGCACAATTCATCTGCAGTTTCAGGCCCTACTCTTCGGGCTGGCCACAGCACCAAGAGTATTCACGAAAGTGATGGCTGTCATGGTAGCGCCTCTGAGGTTAAAAGGGATTATAATTAATCCGTACTTGGACGATCTCTTGTTCAAGGCGGACTCGGCGGAGAAGTTGCATGAACACCTAACCGTTGCAACACAGTTCCTTCAAGACCATGGGTGGATGTTAAATCTCTCGAAGTTTCATCTGACTCCCACCCAGAGACTACAGTTTTTGGGTGTGATTCTGGATACACATCTACATCGTGTTTTCCTTCTGCAATCGAAGGCCATGGACATACGTAGGTTAGTGCTTGCAATTCTCCAGTTACCAAATCCTTCAATATGGCAGTGTTTGAAACTACTGGGCAAGATGGTGGAAACCTTCGAGACCCTGCAGTATGCAAGGAAGCACTCAAGGCCTTTTCAATAGGACATCCTTTCCAGTTGGTCAGGGAATCCGAAGTCCATAAAACGGGAAACTCTTCTCTTGTCCCAAGAGACGAGGGACTCGATGTGGTGAACTGATCTGGAATCCCTTCCATTGAGTTGGCCATCATGGCCGACTCCAGTCTCAAGGGCTGGGGAGCAGTGGCCCTGCATCTCAGGTTACAGGATCTTTGGTCCAGCTCTGACACAAAACTGCCGATCAATATACTGGAACTTCGGGCAGCTTGGAGGACCCTTCTACAGGTGGAGGAGTTCCTGAAGGGGTCTCCCATTCGTATCCAGCCGGACAATGCCACGGCGGTAGCATACCTCAACCATCAAGGAGGCACTCGCAGCAGGATGGCGATGCAAGAAGTCTCTCAGATATTTCACTGGGCTGAATTAAATATCCCAGCTCTGCTGGCTGTGTTCGTTCTGGGGATCCAGAATGTGGAAGCGGACTTCCTCGGCAGAGAGGAACTACTGGAGGGGAATGGGAGTTACATCAGGATGTCTTTCAGGACATTGTATGCCTTTGGGGGCTCCCAGAGGTGGACTTGATTGCGTCCAGACACAATAGTCAGGTACCCAAGTAAAGGTTCACAAACCGTGGGCAGTGGATGCCATAATTGTTCCGTGGTGTTTCAGCCTTGCATATGTCTTCCCTCCGTTTCCCATGAGCGAGTGAGGACACAGGGGTCGAGGATCATCCTGATTGCTCCATATTGGCCCAGGAGGTCTTGGTATTCAGACATACTGAGGTTGTCGACAGCATTGTGGCGTCTTCCTCTTCGACCTACTCAAGCAAGGACCCTTTCTACATCAGGATCTAGCTCATCTCAATTTGACGGCCTGGCTTTTGAGACCTCCTTGTTAAAGAAGAAGGGTTTCTCGATCAGGGCTCGGAAACCTGTGTCGGCAGCCAATTACCATAGGGTCTGGAAGACTTATATCAGGTGGTGTGAACGTCAGAAGGTTCACACGTCTAGATTTAAAGTCACTCGGCTGATGGAGTTTCTCCAGGACGGTTTTCCAATGGGGTTGAGTCTGCAGTCTTTAAAAGTACAGCTATCTGCTTAGTCTATCTTCTTTCCAAAGAGAGTGGCTCTGTTACCAGAAGTGCATACTTTCCTGCAGGGAGTTATGAGGATCAAACCTCCATATAGACAGCCGGTGGCGCCTTGGGATCTGTCTCTCTGGGGTTGTCGGTTCTGCAGAAACCCCCAGTTGAACCTATAAGGTCGGCTGATCTTAAGTTTCTGTCTTGGAAACTGACTTTTCTATTGGCAATCGCTTTGGCGAGGCGAGTGTCTGAGTTGGGGGCCTTGTCTTGCAAGTCTCCTTTTCTGGTATTTCACAATGATAAGTTGATACCGAAGGTAGTGTCAAATTTTCATTTGAACCAGGAGATTGTGCTCCTGGTGTTTTGCCCTCCAGAGCTAGGGACAAACTGAAGAAATTGGATGTGGTTCGCGCGCTGCGCATTTATGTGGATAGAGTGAAGGATTTTCAGAAGACCAATTTGTTATTGGTACTGTATGACGTACATAAGAGAGGGTGGCCAGGTTCTAAGCAGACCATTGCTAGATGGTTATTGCTTTTGCTTACACTACAGCTGGCAGGCCGGTTCCCTCCAGGATTAATGCGCATACCACCAGGTCGGTTGATTCCTCTTGGGCTGTATGTCATGGGGCTACAGCGGAGCAGTTGTGCAGGGCTGCCACCTGGTCCTCTACACAATTCTACAGGTTCCATGAGTTCGCGTCAGAGGATTCTTCATTTGGGCGAGCAGTGATGAGAACTGCAAACCTGAGCGTACCCTGCCAAAGGTTCTTGGAGGTCCCAGTGTTAGCTGTGTCACCAGGATGGACGACAGAGAAAAGGGGATTTTTGTAAGAACTTACTGTTCAAATCCCTTTCTCTGAGTACATCCTGGTGACACAGCGATCCCTCCCTTACCCTCAGAAAGTTTATACAGTTCATGTGTTGTCATGTTATTGGTTATGTTGATTGTGCATATTAATATGTTCGGGCGTTGTACTGAGGAATACTGGGATGCAGAAGGGAGGAGCCTGCTTCTCTCAAGAAGTCATCATAGATGCCTTGCTCCTGCGGACCCTCCTACATCCCATGGTTGAGCTGTGTCACCAGGATGGACTCGAATGGTAGGTTCTTACAAAAATCCCCTTTTAATGAATAAATGCTGCTGTAATTTTCCTGGAAAAAGACCCTATTGGTAAAATGATTCATAATATGCAAACTAGAGATGAGCGGTCCGGATTCTGAACCGTTCCGAACACAGCCGGCCCGACGTCCTGTGAGCTGCGCTCGCGAGTTTCTGTCGGATTCTCGCGAGACACAGAGTCTATAAAGGCTCGGCGTCCCGAGAATACGGCGCCATTTCACAACACGCTTCCACAAACTGTGCACAGCTCTGCAGTTCAGGGGTCTGGGGCCTGGGTGTTGTGCTGTGCAGAGCAGAGGGGTTTATGTGCTGGGTTATATACTAATATATTGTACTGATCGACTCATTTGTTAGGCAGGCAGGCTGTCAGTCAGTGTAGTGGGGTACACAGGCAGGCTGTCAGTGTAGTGGGGTACACAGGCAGGCTGTCAGTGTAGTGGGGTACAGTAGTACACAGGCAGGCCGTCAGTCAGTGTGGTGGGGTTCAGTAGCACACATGCAGGCTGTCAGTGTAGTGGGGTACAGTAGTACACATGCAGGCTGTCAGTGTAGTGGGGTACAGTAGTACACAGGCAGGCTGTCAGTCAGTGTAGGGGGGTACAGTAGTACACAGGCAGGCTGTCAGTCAGTGTAGGGGGGTACAGTAGTACACAGGCAGGCTGTCAGTCAGCTTTTAATTTTTTTATTTTTTTTGTTCATTGTGGTGTGCTGCACTGCAATCCAATACACCATATACTACTGTCAGAACAAGTTCTGTGTGTGATTGTTCTGCCTCCACCGTCCACGCAGTGTTATACAAGCCCCATCCATAAAAAAAAAAATACAATATAAAAATAAATTTTGCCGTTCTTTATTTTTTTGGTGTGTAAAGCACCCCAATAGTATACAACATAAGTTCCGTGTCTGATTTGTTCTGCATCCACACAGCGTTATACAAGCTGCGCATTACAAAAAAATAACAACAAAAATCTAAATACATTTTTCTCTTCTTTATTGTTTGTGTGTACTGCACCCCAATACACTATACTGATACTGTCAGAGGTTCTGTGTGTCCTGCACCCCAATACACTATACTGATACTGTCAGAAGTTCTGTGTGTTAATAACCAGCCAGCTTGCTGCAGACCTTGGCCTAAATTGAATGAAAACAACACTGTGAGTGGACAAAATTGCCTGGAAAGGGCTGGAAATTAATGTTATTGAGGTTAATATTACTCTAGGGGCAAAATAACGCAAAAATTACACGATTTGGGCGTTTTTCACTGCCACCTGACAAATCCAAATCCCGGCGACTAATCCAGATCTTCGGCCCGGCGCTCATCGATAATGCAAACCCAGTCTTGTGATGCTTCTAGTCTGTCCGTTTTGATGCTGGGAAGTTTTATTCATGATCTTAGTTTCTGTGTTGTATTGTTGGAGCTGCGGCTACGTATTACTGTTGTCTTCCTGCTAGCTTGTCCCATTACTGCGCTGCACACAATAGCCACTTAGTAGTGTTCTCCTTCATTAGCTGACTTGTAGTGTCTGTAGCCTAGGGGCACAGGTGCCGAGACCTGGCTGACCTTCACATGCCAGTCACACAGGGCAGACATTATTGTGATTGCACACTTTGCTCTGTACTTGAAAGCAAAAAACAATATGATTGCGTATTTTGTTGTTGAGCCTTTTAAATAAAAGATAATTTGATGTGTAATAGTGACATACAAGTAATCGTAGTGCAAC